>NC_139235.1:9738525-10054532 GCF_977018435.1 Lepisma saccharinum
GTCCTCATTCATATATCTTGATCCTTAGTTGTGATTAGCAGTGGAAAAATTCAATATAACAAATATTCTTTGTTATGGGTATTTTGGAGTGCAAAAAATGTATAATATAATGCGATAGCATGTGCATAATAGATTTTAATGCTAAAATTTAGCTGTGGCTTAAAACATTTTATAGAGCTCTGAGATTCCAAGAGTTGAATTGTAGGCTCAAATAGAAATAAACTTGACAAGAAGCAAAGACGTTTTGATCTAAGCTTAAGTCAAGTAGTAGGTTCCTTTAAAATGCTAGAATGCATTATGGCTCCAAAATGTGTTCACAAAGGGCAGAATAGAAAATTCGTGCCGTGACACTGTGAGTTCAGGAACAACAGTTATTTGAGATTTATAATTTTTGTGCGCACATCATAATTTATACATTTCTTGCATGAATTGATTTGTGATGTAAGAAATCTTAGTTTCGACACTCTGTAAATCTGAGGATGTTTGCTTTTGATGCAGGGACTTAGATTCTTGTCTTGTTAGCTGATGTTACTAGACAAATGGATGAATACACAATGAACCATAGGTAATTACTCTACATGTGGAAAATTATAATTAATATATTTTTGGCTAAATAAAGATTAATATAGAAATTATGCTCTCAGATTAAGAATGAAGCTCTTAATGGTGCTTCATTGTTTGATAATAAATAAAAATGTTATGTAGCTACATTGTTTTATGTAAAAATGGTTCATATGGAACTTCATTAGATAATGGTTGGCATGTAGAACTTGATTTTTTTTTTGTTTGTTTTTCAACATTATTATGTACTAAAAACTCACTATGTGTAGTTGCACTGTATTGGTTCATGATGAACATGTTCTTGTTCTATTGTTGGAAAACAAATATTCAGTTATACTCATTAAAAAAAAAATATTCAGTTATACTCAGTTGATTATAATGCTAAACATGAAAACAGTTTGTAAATATAGAGGCATTATATTAATTATTATATGTTAAAAGTCTCAGTAGTGCTCAGATCTGTTGTTGATCTGTCGTCCCTTGTTGAGCGCCAGTATGACAATATAAATAATACATTGTCATAACAACATTTCAAAAAGGTTAGGCTAAGTTCAAAGTTCTACATTTGTGCAATATTATAATAAGTTAGTCATAACAGTTATTTTTGACTGGCAATATGAAAAACAAATATCTTCAATCATATGTGTTCTTTCAGACCAGAAAGATATGATATATTCAAATTTATAATTAAATTTATTGAAATTGTGTACATTTGCATTGGCATCAAGGTTTATATACAAAGGTCAACTCTTTAAAATTGTTCAATGTCTTATATGATGTCATACTTGGTATTTTGTATCAACATTCAAAAAATGGTAATTGTAATCATTAGATAAGTATATTGTAATATACATAGTAAAATAGCTGTAACAGAGTAAATATGTACATTTACAACACAAACATTCAAGCTGTTAAGCACTTATGGACAAAAATATAAAACAAAAACAATTGAAGATTGCACATACTAAAAGATTTTTCTTGAATTAGTTGCTCTGAGACTAGTTGTCTGTGACTTTGTGAGAAGCTCAAGATGGAACAAAGATAAGTACAAATTTAGCATTATGGAATGGAATTATTTGTACAATAATTGTTGCTTTTAAAGCATTAAACTTGGCAATGTGATAATAACTTGGATGCTAAAGTTATATAGAAGCCTTTTGTGACTTGAATGAACTTTGATCATGATATAATCTGATAAAGATTCGAAAGTTGTGGAATGACACTGATATGTATAATAGAGGCCATGTTGAATTGGAAGCAGTGAATAAGTATCTGTTTTCATCTTGCTTAAGGGACTGGCTTGTGAATGTTACGGTTCCTCAAATGAGTGCTTGGAGGAAGGTCGCATAGAGTGACACTTATATGTTCTACATTTGGAGGTGATTTGAGAAGATGATGAATTTCGAAAACTGAAGCTCAGAATTGTAGATACAAAGACTGGCTTTATCCTGGAAGGAGATAACAAAGATATATATATATATATATTTTCTATGTATAGCATTGATATCTTATAAATATTCTTGTAAACAAAGGCATAATTTGATGCTATTGTAATTTTTGTTGTTTCTAGTTTTTTCTTTCATTTTTATCAATATAATAATTATAAAGTTATCAGTATATGTAAATTTAAATTTCCTTTCAATATAGCAGATACTGAGTTTGAATTATACTGACTTACTTCGTTAAATCGTGAAATTATTTGCACCCTATTAAAGCATTGTTTTCAGCTTGCAAAAAGAATCTATTAAAAATGTTCTTGTTCGCTTCACTCGCAGTATGATTGTTTTCTGTAATGCATTGTAAATTACCAGAGAGAGAGAAATAAGACTTCTCTTAATAGATTTTGACTTAAATGCATGAACAATTGTTGGGGGGAAAAGTAGCGTGCACATTTGAGAGACAATTTATATAACTTTTGCTGTTGGTTTGTTATGAGGTGGATGAATTGATTATGTAATGAACATAAATAATAGACCTATATGCTGTGTGTGTGTGTGTATACAGGGTGTCATTTTAATGGCGCCCACGGACCACAGATTCGTATAGAGGACATTAAAACAAACAACGTTTCTCAGTAACATTTGTCTCATTGGTGCATCGTTTCGGCGCTACAGCCGTTCAAAAAGACCGTTTTGCCACCTGGATGCTGGCAACCCAACACAACATTTGATCGTATCTGTGACGTAATTTCCTGCGGCGAAATGGCGTACAGCATGGGTGCAAGGAACACACAAATTTTGTGAAAAATTATAAACTACCAACCACATTATTAGCTGTAAAACGAAGCGAGAAACACGTCCAGTAGACCGAACATCATAGTCTACCAGCTAGAAGGTCAGCAGTCATCTCAGGGGAAGGGGAAAGTGAACCAACGATATGAGAAATGGTAAAAAAATGTATTCAAAATGAAGTGTTAACATCGGATTTTGCCCCAGCCTATATGTCAAATATCAACAACAATAAATTTTATTGGACTTACAGCTAACATGTGGCTGTTTATGCCCAGTTACATGTCAAATATTTGCAAATCTTGTTGCAAGGTTGATATCTACAGGTTTGTGTCCAGATGCCTTGTGGTACTTTTGGGCTGATAACGGAAGTATCCGAGGTTCACGTTGTTACATTACAGCTAAAACACGTACAACCACAGTAACAATGTAATGATGAATCAGTAAGGAATATACTGACCTGTTTACAGTTGCAAACTATTACATGTGTATCCGGTGCATAGATAAAAACAGTCGTCGGAGAGCTTGTATTATTACTACTTATATCCCTGTATTTTTCAACCATTTTTGCACTTGCCTCATAATGCCCTGAATATACATTATATTATGTGTTGCTTACCTTTGGAATTTTGAGTTCTTTCATTTCTATTTTGTCATCTGTTCAGTGTGACACAGACAACTAGTATCAGGACGAAGTGGATAGACTAAATTGTAGATGCCAACTTGGTAACTAAATTTGCAAATATTTGACATGTAAGCTGAGACAAAATTTGATATGGCCATTTCCAGTTGACTTCTATTTTCTTTCTTCCATTTTTCGTATCGTTTGTTTACTTCCTGTTAGGTTACAGAACATGTTCTCTCGTTTTGTTTTACGGTACATAATGTGGCTGATTGTAGCTATGTCATTTTTCATAGAATGTGTGTTCCTGGCAACCCTGGAACGCATTGCTTCATGACGGGATATGACGTCACAAATACAATTAAATGTTGTGTGTGGTTGCCAGCATTCAGGCGGCAAAACGGCCTTTTTTGAACGATAGCGCCGAAATGATGCACCAACGAGAAAAATGTTAGTGAGAAAAGTTGTTTATTTTGATGTGCTCTATACGTTTCTGTGGTCTGTGAGCGCCATTAAAATGACACCCTGTATATATATATATATATATATATATATATATATATATATATATATATATATATATATATATATATATATATATATATATATATATATATATATATATATATATATATATATATATATATATATATATGTATTAAAGAAACTTTGAGTAAGTACCCAATTTTGTGTTGGCATGAATTTTCTTATTTTACATCACTCCATTTCCATTCAAAAATATAGTTTGTGTGATTGTTTTTCATTATTAATTAATGTGAAATTGTACATTTTTTTTTAAAAAAATGTTTTAAATAGTTTGTTCCAACATAAATGCTTTAACACCGACCTCTACCACCTTTTTGTGTAATTTACGAGGATGGTAACGTTTTTAACACTACCACTACTACTAATAATAATAATAGTCATAATATTGTAATTATTATTATTGGTACGTTTATCGTGGTACTTGTCCCCCCCCCAGACAAAAGTTCGTGGTTGCGCCTCTGGTGCATGTGTGTGGTTGTTGAGAGGCAGTAATACGCAAGGTTGAAATAGAGAAACATCTGATTGTGGCCTTGAATTTTTTGAAAATTTGCCTTGAAAACCGGGAATTATACACGATTTTTATCGTGGTCCTAGAGTACCCACCCTGCAGAACCTTAGTAGAATGCATTTAGGAACTTTATTTTAATGCTAAGAGAACCAAAGCTGGCATGCCTAACCTAACTACGAAAGCATATATTGAACAAAATTTTAAGTAATCACTAAAACTCCACAGTATGTATTAACAGAAGTAAATCGAAATCAAACCATCTTAAACTTGCATTCGTAGCATGATGAAATCGCAATAAAACAAAAGGAACTTGGCCCAATATTTCACTTTCTCTAGGGGGTACAGAGGGTCAAGGGTACCCAAAAACATTTAAAATTTGATTTGGTATCATTTGTGAAACTGTGATTCTTTGCATTTCATTTTCAGCAGTTGCTTAAAATGGTGGCATAAATCAATGATTTCACTATGTTTTCTTCAGGAATCTTTTTTAAGGATCGCATGCCATCTTTCACTTCCTTGCAATGAAATAGATCAATATGCAGCTAAAACTTACCTATCCTAGGAACATCTACAACACTGCTGTGTTTTTCTTCTTCCGCATTC
Organism: Lepisma saccharinum; assembly: GCF_977018435.1. Classification (NCBI taxonomy): domain Eukaryota; kingdom Metazoa; phylum Arthropoda; class Insecta; order Zygentoma; family Lepismatidae; genus Lepisma; species Lepisma saccharinum. Next base: position 9,743,594 of record NC_139235.1, read on the forward strand.
TTCTTGTGATCTTGAGAATGACCAGAAGATACACTTGATTGCTTATCATTTAAATTCACATCAACACACTGATCAACGGCACTTGGTTCTTGCGCACCACTGCTAGTGGGTTGGGGTATTTCCACTATGTACGAGGAACCAGACATAGTTTGCAACAGAACAGCATCCTGGTTTTCAGAACTGGAGGCACTTTCCTTTGAATCAGCCATTTCAACACCTGTAGGAAAATATAAAAACATTGTAGAAACAGGGAATTAAAAAAAACAAAAAAACATTCAAAGCAATTTGTTGTCCATTCATGTCATTTTGGCAGTGAACATTTACAGGAGAACAATAATTTTATGTGTGTTTTTCTTATTGTATGTTGCTTTTCTGACATTCATGGTTAATTGTGGTGATTAGTATGAATGATGATTTGATGAAATTGATGAAGGGGTTGGCTACTCACAAAGGAACTCTAATTTTAATTTCCCCCAATAATACCTTAAAAACGAAGTCATGTCTACTATAGATGATATTTCAATCTCTATCATAAGATAATACGTTCTTCTTCTTCTCATGGCAGAACTTGAACCTGTGACACTTCGTGGGGGAGATCCTGAGTACAATACTCACTGCACTCAGCGATCACACACAGTAAACATTAAATATGGTCTCTTTGCATCAAAACATATGCATATGGTATAATGAAAATTTAAATGATTTTTAAACCTGTGATAAGGCACATTTTATTTTTGATGGAAACATTACATACTGCAATGTTATAACTTTTCACAAGATAGAGAATACACTTTAATATGTGTCATGACAAATTGTGCAAAATATAAAATTTCAAGCTGCACAAAAAAACGTGGGATTAAAAAGGATTTTAAAAAATGAGGAGAAATTATTTTATAATACTGCAGTAATTACAAAACAATCACAGATCTAACCTGTAAAAGTTTATCAAAATTTGTTTAAGCCAGCTTAGATTAGTTAGGCAAATTAATCTAAATAACAATCACCTGTATTTACAGTTATTAAATAAAATTAACTGGATAGATATTTATTCTATTAAGAACACTGAAGCTAAGTTTACAAAATTTATGGAAATATTTCTATGGACGGTTAACCTAACTATTCCAATGAAACCAGTGAGACATATTGAAAATAAAAATGATAATCGTTGGTATACAATAGAACTATATAAACTTAGGGATGAATGTTGTAAGCTATATCAGCTAAGCAAACTATATAATACCATTTATTAGAGTAAACTGTACCAACAATATAAAATACAAGGCTCGTTCAAGGTTGACCGGTACATTTATTTCTGCAGAGGAAATAGGTAGCAGAAAGAAACACCAAACTATGTCAGTTTTTCAAAGTATTCTCCGTGCGCTCCGAGGCACCATTGCCATCGTTCTGGCAGCTCCCGAATTCCTTTGGCGTAGAAAGAACTTGGTTGTTGTCGTAGCCACTGGAGGACATCGCTCCTCAGTGCTTAGTCTGTTGTGAATTTCTTCCCTCCCAGATGGTCTTTAAGGGGTGCAAACAAATGATAATCACTGGGGGCTAAATCCAGACTGTAGGGGGGATGGGGCAGAACTTCCCAGCGCATGTCGGACAGAGTTGTTGTTGTTGTCACATTGGCCGTGTGAGGGCGGGCATTGTCATGGAGAAGAATGACATTTCCAGACAACATCTCAGGTCTTTTCTTGCGAATGGACTTTCGTACAGCTCCACTCAACAATGTGGAGTAATACTGGGCATTAATCGTGCTCCCTTTGTCCAGAAAATCCACATGGATAACGCCCTTCATGTCCCAGAAGACACTTGCCATGATCTTTCCAGCAGACGGCTGCATTTTGCTTTGCTCACACCATTCGTACACTCTTGTCCGCGACATCGTTTGTTCACCATACTGTGCTTGCAATCGTCTGAAAATCTCAGCTGGTTTCACTTTCTCCTTCACGAGAAATTTGATTACACACCGCTGCTCCACAGCCACACTGCTTGCTGCCATGTTCGCTGCAACTGCTGCGCATGCACGAAATAAGTCATGCCGGGCGCTAGTTACTCGCGAAGGAATACATTACGTCACCCGCATGTTTCATCATGATCCGGCTATTCATCGATTTTTTACGTACGAAAATGCCAGTCAACCTTGAACGACCCTTGTATATAGGAAACTGATTAAGCAAGCCAAAATGGATTTTTATAATAAACAAATTAATCAGGCAAGCAATAAAAGTAAGGTAATGTGGCAAATTAAAAATAATTTGACTAATAAAGATACAAGTAATAATGATCTATCAACTGAAATCTCATCAGATGATTTTAATAATTTCTTTATTGATCATGTTAATAGTACAACAGAACGGATTTTGACTAATGATAAGGACTATTCCTATTACTTAGATAAAAATCAGTCAAGGTAACTCATATTTATGCAATAGGACACAGACTGTGTATAGTGAAGGTAACTACTCTAAGGTTAAAACAGTGAAATATGGTGTACCTCAAGGTTCTGTATTGGGACCTCTTTTATTTAATACATATATTAATGACTTACCAGTCAACACAGATAATGACCAAAGTGATGGATATTTATTTGCTGATGACTTTGCACTTAAAGTGAATTCACAGAATAAAAAAGATAACAAATACTAGATAATCGAACAAATATTCTCAAAAACTCGTGTGCAGCCAATAATTTAGCTCTGAATCTAGAGAAAACTAGTGAAATAAATGTTACTTATAATAATAAGGCAGCAATAGAAGGCACGAAGCAATTAAAATTTTTATGTCTATATATTGATGCACATCTAACATGGAATGATCAAATTACTTATACAGCTAAAAAAATATCAAAAGGTCCGTAGACTAAGTGAATGTGCAGATAGTGATGTACTACTGAAAGTATACTATGCTCAGATACATAGCATTTTGAATTATGGTGTGCAAGTATGGGGTAATAACAAGCAAATAAATAAAATATTTAAACTTAAAAAGTTTTCAATAAACAGTATAAATCACCAATACAATACAATAAATCGAGACAATCTAAGTATAAGAAGATACCAACATAGTAAATCTCAAAAAAATATACGACATATATGGCAGTAAAAATTTACAATCATCTACAAATGCGTAGTTTTAAGAAGTTTATTCTAAAAATTTTGAAAAATGAGTGTCTCTATGAAGTTAATGAATACTACTCAATAAATTTTGAGAAATATTTGTTCAAAGAATTTTATACTCAAGATCTTGATACATAATCTTTACAACATGTAACTAGTAATTATTTATTTTATTTATTGTATAAATAAATAATAATACAAAGGCTATCACAGAGAAGGCGAGGCAGATTTTTTCCTGGCTTGGCAACACTGCCTATGGTTTCGGCACTCGTCACGTGGTGTAGGATGACTCATTCTGTTTCCCTAGCAAGTTGTCACATGTTGCGAAACCACGGTAGTGAGCAGCTGTGTTGATTTACGTGGAACGTGATTTGTTTACCCCTCCAGGTTTTTGTGTATAACATTGCTTTTTGCGATGAGTATTCAAGATGAACAGCGACATACCATACAATTTGGTTGGCGTTTGGGGAAAAGTGCAGCGGAAACATATGCAATGTTTCAACAGGCATATGCCGATCAAGACAGACTGAGTAGAGCCACAGTATTACCAAGGAGTCATAGAGACTATGTGCCAGCACGTAGCAAAAAAGAACTCCTTCATATTGCACCATGATAACGCACACCCGCATACCGCGTGGGCTTTTCAGGATTACATGACAAAGAGAAAAATATAAATTTTCCTGCATCCAGCATACAGCCCGGACCTTGCTCCCTGCGAGTGGCTATTTCCTCTTTTAAAGGCAGCTTTACGTGGTCGTCATTTCATGACGAACAAAGAAGTGATCACCGCAGCGTAAGTTTTCTTCAGTTCGCTACCTGACGACGAATTTTCAAAGACATTCACAAAGTGGCAGAAGCGTATGGACGCTTGCTTAGCTGTCAATGGTGCCTATTTTGAAAAAAGATGTACGTCTACTCGATATGGTTGATTCTGAATAAAAATTTTGTAGTTTGTAATTTTTTTGTTTCATTTTAATGATTCTTGGAGGGGTCCATGTACATGCTTGTCTTTTAACTGCTACGCAGTCACGACTTTTTGACCTATTGTGCTCATTTTGGTCTCATTCGGCAGCTAATGAGCCAAATTTTCACCCTAGCACATTTGCTAGCCAATGAAGGTCGCTGTTTTCCTACATGAATTAGTCTCACCTTCTCGGCGACAGCCTTTGTATAAGTTGACAATATCGATGCATTCTTGTAATGTCTTATGGCAATAAAGATCTTATCTTATCTTATGATCAGATAGGCTAATCAAGACTGGATCTACAGTTTAAAGGGATGTCCAGCCTCTGCTGGGTAACAAAATGGGATTCCTTGGTAACAAGGCAACAACATTACCATTACACCATTGAAGAGACATTTTACAAGTTGGCATACTGGAAATAATTGTGGTAGTAGGTTTGAACTTTGGAGAAACTAATTTATGTATTTTAAATGAATTAAAATTTTTCAGTGACTATTTTCATCGAGTGGTGAAGTTAGCTTTTGAGCTATTTTCACTATATTTTAAACCATGCATGTGCATGATCTACAATCTGGCCTACTACATGTATGTGTGCATTCTTTAGTTGTTGACGTGTATCACTTATGTAGGCGTGCATTTATTTTCGTATGGACAAAAACAAATAATTTTTCTGCACACTATGAAGTACGAAAAATACCACAAGGTGTTCCAATATGAATTTGTGCTGGTAATATGTCACATGACGTAAGTATGAAGGGGTATTGCATTCTTTAATGCTTTCATTGTTAGGTCAGGCTTAGGTTGTTAGCATTCAAATTATTTCTGTAAATACTCCCCAACACAAGATCATGTAATTTCTTGTCATAGCACTTCCTGCTATTGTCAAAACTTGGTGACAGTAGTAGTTGCACCCATTTTTAATTTAAATTAACTCCTTAGCAGTAACTTAAGTAATACTGTCAATGAGATTTTAAGACCACTTTATGCAGTTAGGCAAATTGGGACTGGACCTACATTTAAAAATGGATCCGAACCACAATGTGCCTTCACCGGGTATCGAACCCCTTGATTACAAGGTGAAGACGTAACACCTATGACATCAGGAAGGCCCCCATATACTGCCAATGAATGTAATAAAATATTATAAAACAGAATGCTATGGTCAGGTAATTAGTTTTGCTGGTGAAAATAGCCCCATAAGCTGTTCTCAGCACCTGGTGAAAATAGCGGCAAGAATTTACAATACCGGACCCTTTTGTAATTTCTATGCTACTGCTTATACTCACAAAATAATTAGTCACGATGATTTATCTGAGGTTAACATGTTGGGGTGAGGTGTAGAAATTGTTCTTTAACGTGTAGAAGTTGTAAAATAAGCTTTTTTATTCTTGCAATGATTCTCCGTATACAAGTATGGGAACCACATTTGTTGATATGAACAATTGACGTTCACAATTAGTTACGCTGTCTACAGCGTTGCCACACTGTTGATTTCATACTTGGAGAGAATGGATCGTGTAAGAATGGTGGAAGAGAACAGTAAAAAAACTTGTTAATTACAGGTAAGTTTGGAAACAATGCATCGATCGTAAAATTGCAGGATACGAAAATGGCACCTTCGATGAAGTACGTTTGCCGTTAAAGTGCTACGAAAATAAGTTTTTTTATCGGTTCGTTATCACAATTAGCGCAAAACCATTCACGGATAGCCCCACTGACCATTCTCGGTAAGGTTAGGTAGTTAGGCAAGCATACTTAAAATTTGGAGTCGTAGTAATGTCAGGAATGTATATTTCGTTTTTTAAGTATTCGAAACACAAAATCTTCCAGTAAATAATGAACAATCGTGCATGTCTGTTCCGATCACCGAACACTCAATTTAGCTTATTTTGCAATTTCTACACGTGATCCCCAAATTTTAACTTCAAGTTCGTTATTATGAGGCCTCAATTAGTGAGTATGCAAAATATTACAAAAATCGGGGAGGGGTCCGGTTTTGTAAATTCGCTCCAAAACAGCCTTATATGGTATTCTCACCACCTGAGTTTACAATACCGGACCACTCTCCAATTGCTATGAAATTTCGCCTACTCACTAATTGAGACCTCCTAATCATGAATCTGCATGTAATAATAGGCAGTCAAGTATGGAAAGATGCCATTTTCCCAACATGAAAAAATCAGCGAGCAATACACCGTTGCCAAATGTACTTAATCAAACGAGTCCACATTCCTAAATAATAATTTTTCATTGTATTTATGCTAATGGAACCTAACCTAACAGACCTAACCTTGTAGGCATTCCTCGAACACAAGGTAGGAAAATTGTTGTGCGTGTCCCCTGCCATTCTTCCATGCTGAACACAATGTAACTGAGAATGCAACAGTGTGGCAATGCTGGATACAGCGTAACGAATTGGGTCTCACTTATCGCACAACACTTGACCAACCTTGTGTTCTGACGTCCAGGCAGAAAGCTTTTCAATTTGAGTGTGTTTAGTTCTCTTAACGTAAATAATAATTTTTCGTTGTATTTATGATAATGGAACCGATAACGGTTCTGATTGCTTTATGATTTCTCCTAGCACAAAGACTAATTATCGTACAATTTTGGAAATCATTGTCACACGAAATTTGAACCTTCCTTAAAGTAATGAGCGCTGTTTGGACTCGAAAAAAGTTATTTATGTTGAAAAAAACAACTTGAAAATTACCTTACGCACTTCTCATGGACAAGATATTCTCCGTCGACAACCAACAGTAAATATCGTAGAAGCGTGGGAATGAATGTAGAAGTAAATCGGAACCTTAGTAGAAAGCATTTAGGGACTTTATTTTAATGCTAAGGGAACAAAACCTAACATGCCTAACCTAATCACGACAGCATATATTGAACAAAATATTAAGTGATCACTAAAACTCCGTAGTATGTGTTAACAGACATAAATCGAAATCGAACCATGTAAAAATTGCATTCGTATCATGATGAAATGGCAATAAAACAAAAGGAATTTGGGCCATGGAACCTAACCTTGTAGGCATTCCTCGTCTGACGTCGGAACACAAGGTAGGAAAACTGTGTGACAAGAAATGTGAAAGAAACATGGTTGTCAATTGTTTTGTATGGAGAACCATCGTGGTATTTAACAAGGTTATTCTACAACTTCTACACGTTATTTTACAATTTCCATGCTTGACTGCCAATTAGTACATGCAGATTTGTGATTAGGAGGTCTCAATTAGTGAGTATGCGAAATCTCATAGAAATTGGAGAGTGGTCCTGTATGCGAAAAGAATTTTGAGAATTAAACTGCACATGGTTTACACTGAATACAATTATCATTGGTTCTCTGCAACCATTCATACACGCCAGTTAGAAGAATTGTAGTTCAATCACGATTAAACCTGGTCAAGTTCAAATTATCCATTATTATTTTCATTCATCTTTCTCTTACATAAATAAATAAACTTTACTGATGCTGGCCCAAGGGTTGTAAACGGCTTAAACCCAGTACTGCATAAAAGAAAGTGAATTAAGATAGAATGGACAATTTGCCTGGTAATGTACATGCATTCCACTCAATAACGATATGACCAACTGAGAAGATAACACATATTTTAATATGGTAACATCATTACGCAGATTGTTCTCTTGTCAGTTTAGTGCCTGAGATCTAGCCTGGGTGTTATTGTGGAAGTCCCCTTCTCAATTTCATCTCACCATCACTTATCCTCATTGTTGTAATTACAAGAAAGTGACAGAAAAGACACATAACACAACAAATACTAATCGTCTTCATTCTTTGTAGCACCTGATATGAGCCCTCCAAACATTATCTGTACTGTATACTGGGCAAAATCACATTGAATTTAACAAATCAAATATACAAGAGGTATCAGACTTGAGCAACAGGTATCATCGAAATTTTAAGAAAAATTTACTAAAAACGTTACCCCCATAATGACAGTCTCTTTAGAGTTCAATGATGAATAAAAACCATTATTCAATACTTTCAAAATTCAGAACTGTTACCAACATTGAATTTAAGTTACGAAAACGCACCTAACTTTACAACACAGACATGTCAAAACATATGTTTAGCGTTATGTCTCTCTCTCTCTCTCTAAAGTCATGCAAATTAAAATGCAACCACGACAGCATGTAATATCTTACACAATAAATGATTATACCTCAAACGCGGAACTCGTTTCTCAAGACCGTTTGCATTAGGAAATGCATAGAACATGTTTTCTTTGACTGTCACATCATCAATAGACAAGGTGAACGGAAAATTGCAGAGCAGGTAACAGAGAAGATACAGTTACGTATAACTATTCGCATGGATCTTGATACTTTCCCTAAAACTTAACACAAAACATATGCCAGCAAATTTCTTAAAAGTGATGTAGTAGATTAGTAAATGTATAATGTCTTGTTATACTGGAATTATGAATATGTTGTATAATGCGTTGAGTACTTACCCTTGTTATTTTACAGTTTCGTTGTTTATTTTTAGTAGAACAGACCAGGAAGACATGCCATTGGGATTTTGCAGTGTTGGCAACACAGATGTAAATGAAAGAAGCAGGTGTGGACAAATAGCATAAATCTGTCTGTCACCATTTCTCTCATTACGGACTCGTTCACTATCTTCTGGCGAAGAAAAGTACTTTTAGATGCATTAGGATGGAACAGATTCAAAACACAGATACTCTGGTATGTATATAATGATTTTTGAGAGCAACAAAACTTTAATAAATGATTATTTCGTAGCTACCCCACTCATGGGCAAACTGAAGATTATTTAGAACAGGGGCTTGTTGCAAATTTCTACAGCGTGAAATGCTTTACTCTACAGCCTACTCCACAGCTGTGACAAGCAGATAAGCACTTTTTTAAAAAAAATATAGAAAAGAACACTTGTTATACCGTGGAAACTGTTGTTCTCCAAGGTACAGTTTTAGTATTTTTAATGAAATAGAGCATTAAATTAGCATAAGTTAGTTAATGGAATTTTCACGTGCATCGACAAATTTGATAGTGCAAATGTTTGATGTGCATGTTGTATAATTGCTACCCAAGGCATGCATTACAAGTTGGAACCAAAGTATTGGCATTCATATAATATAAAATGAATGTGTTTGTCAATTTGCCCGTAAAATAAAAATTATCAAGACCGGTATACCATGGAATTAACCTTGGTATACTCTACATAAGTGCAAGGATACGTTCCCTGGTGACGCTATATAAAGTACAACAAAAATAAAATTGAGTTTCTGTAGACTTTTGAAAGGTCGTGGAAGTGTTTTCTCCCTTCGTTCAACTTATTCGGCCGGTTTGGTAATATTTCAGTAACCACCAAACTTCTCTAATTCCTTTATTTTCTTATTTTTCACAATTTACGTATTCTGCATTCCTAAGGATTCTTGAAGGTGGCATGTCGTTTTTTCCACGCAAATAATCTCAATTTTAGACATATAGAGTAATTTTGGTACTATTATCGTATGAGGGAAACACCTACGAATCATATATTTCGGACTTCTTTACATTGCTAACGTGTTATTTTCGAATGTGGAACATTTCCTAAAGTGAAATAATGCATATCAATGTCTATTTCTTAGATTGACGAGTACTTACTGTTACTTGTTGTTTCGAATCTGTAACACATTATGGCCGTGATAGCGTACTGGTTTAGGGGGCGTTCTGAGAGTGTTTTGTCGATTTATGCAGTGCTGCAACCTCGTTCACCGGAAAATATCTACTTTCGTGCCCGGATTTGAAATTATGCTAATACCTCGCAAAACATTTACGTTAGCTCCACAAACCATTGACGTTAGCCCCAAAAACCATTGACGTTAGCCCCAAAAACCATTTTCCATAAGATTAGGTTAAGTTAGGTTAGGCAAGCATAGTTAAAAAATAAAAATTAAAAATACTCGACACGTCATGTTCTAGTGAAAACATGGCGAGGCTGAAACACTGGCTACGGGGTTGCATCATCTTAACACACGGAACATTGCACTCTCGTGCAGAAAGCAAATGGCGGGAGCAGAAACAGCGTGTCGGACAGACATTTTCGCAGAAAACAACATGCATTCACATTAAAATGGATCAAATCTACATTCAGGAACTTCCACAATGCTACAGAAAATGATTTCCGTAATTACTTTCTCCTGTAAATTTGAAGGAATCCGATTCCCTCATACAATAATGATACCGTAATTTTTTTATGTTCGCTTTCGCTTGCGTTACATGCAATATGACTGAGAAATCTTGACTAGCGTTGTCGATGATCTGTGGTTATGCGGTGTTACAACCTCCTTCATCGAAAAATACCTAGTTTCGTGTTACTGATTTTGTATTTTTTTCCAGGTTCGAAAAACCCCACGAACCATGCATGGATAGCCCCACGAACCATTCATGCATAGCCCCACGAACCATTCATAAATAGCCCCACGAACCATTTCCGGTAAGGTTAGGTTAGGTAGGGTCACGTATGTGTTACAATGGTGAAAAATTGGTTTCGAAAAAAATATGCATAGCCCCACAAACCAGTTGCGGAAACTTTCCTTCTTCAGTTACAAAAACACATGTTTGGAAACACTGACCGGGATTACGTTATCACACACAGGCTACATCCACCTGGAAGTAAATGGATGCAACAGCTTTCGTGCATGGGTCACACATTTATATCGAAAAATAGATGATTTACCGGCAAAATTCAATGAACCATGGGAGAAAACACTTTCCCGAACTTCCACAATTATAAATAAACTGCATTCGGTAAGTAATTTCTCCTGTAAAATTGAAGAAATACGTTTTGTGGATACGAAAATTTTACCGGTAAATCATGTATTTTTCGACATTAATGTCTCTCTGATGCACAAAAGCTCTTCCCGCCATTCGACTACGTGAACCAAATGTTCCGTGCGTTCTATGACGTAAACCCCGGTCAGTGTTTCCAAACTCGCCATTGTTTTGCCAGAACATGACAATTTTAACTGTTTGCCTAACCTCACAGAATCTAACCTAACCTTGTGTGCATGGTTCGTGGGGCCATTTGGGTAGAACTTTCGTATCCGCAAAACGTATTTCTTCAATTTTACAGGAGAATGTACTTACCAAACTGACCTTCCGTACATTTTTGTAAGGTCGTGGAAGTGTTTCTTCCCATCGCTTAATTTATTTAGCCGGTAAATCATGTATTTTTGAAGCTTAATGTCTCTCCAATGCACGAAAGCTGTTGCCTCTATGTCCTTCCACTATGTGAATCAAATGTTGTGCGTTCCATGATGTAACCCACAGTCAGTGTTTCCAACCACACCGTTGTTTTCCAAGAACATGACAATTTTAACTGTTTGCCTAACCGAACCTAACCTAACCTTGCCGTACATGGTTCGTGGGGCTATTTATGAATGGATCGTGGGGCTATCCGTGAATGGTTTGTGTAGCTATCTGTGTATAGTTCATGGGGCTATCCATGAATGGTTCGTGGGGCTATCCGTGCATGGTTCGTGGGGCTATCCGTGCATGGTTCGTGGGGCTATCCGTGAATGGTTCTTGGGGTTTTCGAATCTGAAAAAAAAAACAAAATCAGTAACACGAAAGTAGGAATTTTTTGATGAAGAAGGTTGCAACACTGCATAACCACTGATCATGGACAACACTAGTCAAGATTTCTACGCCCTAATTGTGTGTAAAGCAAGTGAAAACGAACAAATAAGATTTACTCGATATGTTGAAAATTGAGATTATTTGCGTGAAAAAACCAAATGGCACCTTCAAGTATCCTTAGGAATGCAGAATACGTAACTACCAATGTGAAAAAGAAGAAAATAAAGGAATTTCAGATGTTTGGCAGTTACTGAAATTTTACCGTTTTTCTCCCTTCGTTCAACTTATTCGGCCAGTAAATCATGTATTTTTCGACATTAATGTCTCTCCGATGCGCCAAAGCTCTTGCCTCCATTACATTTGACTAAGTGAACCAAATGTTCCGTGCGTTCGAGGACGTAACCCCCGGTCCGTGTTTCCAAACTCGCCATTGTTTGCCAGAACATGACAATTTTAACTATGTTTGCCTAACCTCACAGAAAGTAGGTATTTTTCGGTGAAGAAGGTTGCAACACTGCAAACCCACTGATAATCGACAACGCTTATCAAGATTTCTCCCCCATATTGTGTGTGAGACTCCGCCATATTGTGTGTGAGGAATGAACAATAACTCGATATGTGGAAAATTGAAGCTATTTTCGTAAAAAAAAGCGAAATCCCACCTTAAACAATGTTTCGCAATGCATAATAGGTAAGTACGAATGTAAAAAATTATGAAATGAATGTGTTTTCCCTATACCATACTGTTACGCCATAATAATATGTCGAATTTTTGTAAATCAATATATTATTTACTGGCATACGCAGAGGGGCTGATGGGACTGCAGCCCCTTCCGAAAATTTTGAGGAAATCAACATTTTCGGTAAATTGAGTGCAAAATGCATGGAAAGGTAAATGCAAATGGTAAAGGTTCGGATTGTTTTATGATTTTTTCAAATTTTCCTAGCAGGAAGACTAATTATCGTAGAATTTTGGCAATCATTGTCACACGAAATTTGAACCTTCCTTAAAAGTAATGAGGTTCTTCATTTTTACAGAAGAAACTACGTAATGTTCTTGGGGCTATCATCAATGGTTAACTATATTTGTATTTTTTGGGCGAAGAAGGTTGGAAACACTGCATATCCAATTAAAATCGACAAAACAAAAGCACGACGCGCAATGATCTACGAAGGTGTACGCGCCATATTGTGTCTTACGCAAGCGAAAAAACCAGTACTCGTAATGTCAAACAATGAAATTACTTTCATGAAAAAAACGTAAGGACACCTTAAAGAATGTTCCACGAAGCAGATAGGTAAGTAGGAATGTTAAAAATGACTGGTAACAGTTCCGTATATCGGAGACATATTTCTTTATTTTTACAGAAGAAACTACTTACGGAAATGGGTTTCTCTAAGGTTTCCAACGTTTGTTGAGGTATTTTCTGTCATCGTGGAATCTATCTAACCGGGAAATAATGTATTTTTCAAGAGAAATATCTCACCGATGGACAAGTGCCATTGCTTTCACTACGTGAACCGGATGCTGCATACGTTTGATGACGTAATCCCCTGTCAGTGTTTCCAACCCCATTTATTTAACTATGCTTGCCTAACCTAACCTTATCGGACATGAACACAATAGTAGGTATTTTTCAGTGAAGAAGGTTGGAAACACTGCATACATACAACGGTAGTCAACCTGTGCCCGCCATATTGTGTGTTATAGAAGCGAAAAAAGGAATAACAAAAACTACTGAAAAATTGTGTTTGTTTTCGTGAAAAAAGCATAATGGCACCTTGAACTATGTTCCGCAATACACAATTAGTAAGTACGAACCATGCGAAACACAAAATATCCGATTTTAATGTGTCTCCGATATAACGAACTGTTACCTGAAAATAGCTATTTATGTTGAAAAAGAACAACTTAGAAATTCTCCTACGCAAGCATGCACACTTCCCATAGACAATATGTTTTCCTTTGACAAGCTACAGTAAGTATCGTAGACTAGTGGGAATTAATGTAGAAGTAAATCGGAGCCTTAGTAGAATGCATGTAGGGACTTTATTTTAATCCCCTGCCTAACCTAACTTTGAAAGCATATATTGAACAAAATCTTAAGTAATCGCTAGAGCCCGGAAGTTTGGCAAAATGCATCTTTTTATCTACTGCATATATTGATAAAATTTTTCCGGATATACGTTTCTTATGTTGTTTCGAATGTTTTGGAAGCCTTTTCATTTTGCCTATTTTGCCTATTTGGGACCCCACTGCCTATTTTTAATTATAATACCTTTTTTAATTAAATTTGGCATTTTTTTTAAAAAAAAATGTGTATATATATTATTTTTCTCCCAAAAAACGTTGTTGGCATTTATTTTTCTTCCGTTTATTATGTGAATAATTTTCGCCTTATTTAAGTAATATTGAACTCACGGATGTTTCAACATTGCTGAAGGAGAAAAGTGTGAGGAAAAAGTATTTCATGCTGAGTCAGGATATTGCCTTTCGGTTAACATTTCTTGTGCATGATTGACTGCTGAAGTGGACAGGTTGATTTCGAACACAAAGAAAATATTTCTGAAATCTCCCTCTCGAACCCGAAAATTTCAGGAAGTTGCGATTGAGCTTAGTTTACCTCAGCAACCAGTCTTGACGAGATAGGGAACCTGGATATCAGCAGCTATATATTATGCTAACAACCTTCAAAAAATCAGTGAAGTGAAAAAACTCCTGTGCTATTCAAGTTTACTTTTGCACATTATGGTGCATTGCCAGAGACAATTACAATTATAGCATCCATGAAAATCTTCGAGGAATCTATGCAGCAGATGATGGAAGTGCCAGGAGAAAAGGGGTCAGCTGTTGCGGAAAAGTGCTAACGGGTAGTGAGTGCAAATGAGGACTTGAAACAATTGAAAACAATTTGTGATATTCTAAAAGGTGAAAATGCTGTTACCAAAATGAGTCCAGCTACATTAGCTTGTTATATGTATGCTCCTATAACTTCTGTCGAAGTAGAAAGATCATTTTCTATTATGAAAAACATTCTCTCTGACAGACGACTATCAATGAATGTTTAGAACTTAAAAAGCACCTTGTAGTTGTGTGCAATCAAGACGGAGAAAATTGAAATGCTCTTCCCAATTCAGATTTTAACATTTTGCTAGAAATTATAGATAAAAGTAAGCGACTTCTAAATGTGCCTTTTTTCGGTTTATTTTGCCTTTTTTTTCATTTTTAGTGCCTATTTACCACATTATAAATGCCTTTTTGCCTGCCTATTTTAACAAAAATAAATGCCTGAACTTCCGGGCTGTAGTAATCGCTAAAACTCCACAGTATGTATTAACAGAAGTAAATCAAAATCGAACCATGTTAAAATTGAATTCGTAGCATGATGAATAAAACAAAAGGAACTATAAAATAACCCCCGATTGTTATTTTTGAGTGTGGAAAGTTCTAATCAGTCCCGATCAGCCTATCTGTGCATAAAGTTGAGTTAAAACGAAATTTAAAACACTATTGTTAATATGTCCTTGATAGAGCAGTACTATTGTCCGAAATTCTTTCATTAATTTTATAAGCCCTGTGTGTGTTTGTGTGAACACTTATGTACATTTTTTTCTCTCCCTTTCTGTTAGATGGTACAACAAAACAAAGAAATACAAGATGGAAACTTTGTTGTTGAAACTAGCGTGCCTCTTTTAAATACCGAGGATGTGACTGAAGACAATGAGTTTTGGCTTGTGCAATGTCCAAAGAATGTGAGTATGCCTTTTCTATCTTCTATCTGGTACTGATTGATTGGTTTGGTTTTTAGTCCACTTTATGCACAGTAAGGCTAATCGGGACTGGACCTACAGTTTAAAGTGGGATCCGAACCACTATGTGCCTCCGCCGGGTATCGAACCCGAGACCCCTTGATTACAAGGCAACGACGCTACCACTGCGCGATCGGGGAGGCCCTATCTATCTGGTACTGATTCTGCCTTGGAATCAAATTGTCATGAAGGGGTCAAATTTCAAATAATAATGAATCTATGGTGTACGTATAAGTGAACATGATCTGCTAGCTGACTGAGGTGCCACTACATTTGTGACCAATTTCACTGTGGCATTGTTATGCAGCATTTCATTTACATAAAATATATTTCATTCTAATTTAAACTTTGTATTATTTTCATTACAGATAGATCCAAATGTTTTTGTTGGGCATGAGATAGAAGAACTTATGTATAACTCTGATAAATATGAACTAGTTTCTCATTCAGCAGGTCAAAATAATTTGCCATGTATAATGAAGGGCGATGATGATGAAACATTTGAGCTAGGTATGTATTTAGTCTTTTTTGTCCCTCTCCATTTATTCCCTATCTTTGTTTATTGATGGTTGCCCGATATTTAAATATTCTGGTATCCATGAAGAGAAGCAAAAAGAAAAAAAAAACAAGTCCCTTAACTTATTTAAAAATCTGGTTTGCACATAGAACCTGAAATTAAGCTTTGAAAGTTTATAACACAAAATAGAAGTGATGTAGGGATGACTAGTAAGAAATTTTTGCAGATACAATACCATCAGCCTGATGTGAAATTACAAATGTTCCTTGAAGAACCTAATTTTTTTTATCTCATTAATTAATGAATATAACCAGGTGGCTGTAGTGGACTTTGCTTTGAAACACCTCTACACATTTACCACCTGATATTTTTATGGAATATCTGTCACATAACATCTGGAAAATTTTATGGCACTGTTTCAGTAGTACTGTAGTATTATACGGACTACCTCCAATTAGTATGCTATACGTACCTAACTTTCATATGTAATTAGTACACCATAAGAACCTAACCTAACTAATTAGATATGAAGGTTAGGTTAGGTACGTACAGCGTACTGATTGGAGGTAGTCTGTATAATACTAAAGTACCGTTTGAATGCATGTTTTTCAGAACTTGCAAAGGCTATATTTTTTTCACTCTGGAAAAGCAGCAAAAGCACAATTTGTTCTTTGACATAAATATTTTTACCAAAACATGTGCATACTACGAAAAAACTGTTCACATATTCATAACTACATACAGAGCTATTTTCCTTGCTGATGATTACCTGAGAAAGAGTTGAAAGCTTGGAGCTAAGTTTTTAATTTGTTTTGTGCTGTGCTTTGGATTTCATAATGATTCATTCAATTTTTTAAAAAAGTTAAGTTGATTTAACAAATTTTAAAAAGATGTAATTCTTCTTTCAAGTTCTCCTACCTGTTGAGGGCCAAGTTTGTGTATCAGAAGTAGTGGCTCCGCCTGACAATCGTCTCGAAGAGTTGCCTCAGCCTAAAAGGACTCCTTTCCCAGAAGACCTGAGGATCCGGCATCCATTGTTTGGGAGAGGTATGTTGGGGAGAAAAAGAGGAAAATACAATTTCTATCATAGGCAAGAACAGCATTTTGTGATTTATAGGGAACTCTTAACAGTTTCCCCTTTCACACAAGGAACTGAACGTGGTGGTGTGTCTTGCATTGTGCCCTTCCTCTTCCACGAAGCCAACCACTGGCAGTATGTTATCTATCTATCTATCTACCTACCTACTTATGAGGGACATTCAAGTTCAACCGGGAATTTTGATTTTTTTTATACGAGGGTCACTATTTATATTTTGAGCCTAACAATGAAAAAACAGGAATTTGGCATTGAAAACTGCTTTATTGTTTTTCGAAGTATTCTCCTTTATGGTCAATACACTTTTGCATTCGTTCAAACCATTTGTCAAAGAAGTTTTTCCAATCTTCTTGAGACACCTCCATAATATGGTTTTTGAACGCATCAACGGCGTCTTCCGCCGACGAAAATCGTTGTCCATGCAATTTATTCTTGACATTCGGGAACAAAAAGAAGTCATTGGGTGCCAAATCAGGACTGTACGGCGGATGACCCATCAATTCGATTTTTTGACTGTTCATAAAGTCTGTTGTTAGACGAGATGTGTGACAGCTGGCATTGTCTTGATGAAGAATGATCCGACGGCGTTTGTTTGTTTTCCGTATTTGACCGAAGACCTCTGGCAAACAAATTGTTGTGTACGATTCAGAGTTGACCGTTCTATGTTCCTCTAAAGGCACAGTTGCCACATGACCAGTTTTCCCGAAAAAACAGGCGACCATTTGTTTCGATGTGCTTCAAGCGCGAACAACTTTTGTTGGATTGGGTTCATCTTGAAACACCCATACAGTCGACTGCTGTTGGATCCAACGAGAACATACCTTTCTCACAGCTAAATGATCATGTAATATTTTATATATGCTGGTGGAACTAATGCCTATGGTTGCCTCAATCTCACAGTATGTCACATGGCGATCTTGCAGTATTAGGTTTTGCACAGCATCAATGTTTTCTTGAACAACAACTGATTTTGGACGACCTTCGCGAATCTCGTCAGTGAGCGAATGGCGACCACGATTAAATTCGTTATACCAGCGTTTCACAGTGGCAAAGTATGGGGCTTCATCGCCAAATGTGGAAGTAAGTTGATCGATGCACTCTTGTCTTGATAATCCACGTCGAAAATCGTAAAAAATCATCGCACGAAAATGTTCACGAGTTAATTTGATTTTATTGTTGTCGCGCAATCTCCAAGGCAACATAAACAACACAAATCAAGCTATTGACAAAACATTTGAAGTACGTTATGGTCAATAATGCCAGACGATTCCATGCAAACGTCAAATCGCGCCTAACTTCAGTCAGTGTTGCCAAGGCTCAAAATATAAATAGTGGCCCTCGTAATGATTGAACATATTTGGACGGAAAGAAAAGATTTTTATGTCTCGATGTAATCCTGTACACTAACGTATCTACCAGTGTTTCACTAGTGCTTGGATACCAGCAACATAGAAAGATTTCTCAGTACCTCGGAGCCATGATTGGAATTCTTGTTTCACCTCTTCATCACTGCAGAAATGCTGGCCTGGGCAGGGGAGGGCAGTTACTGTCAAGACTAGTTCCTGTAGTATGTAGAACAGCCACAGGCTGAACCTCGCCCTTTAATAAAGGAGAATTGAATTGAATTGAAATGAAATCACATGGTGGGCAATAGTGTGCTGGAGTGAGAGGATTCTGCTCAAGTGCTAAATAGTTTGCATGGACGATGCTAGATAGCATATTGAATCAGTAGCTTCTTCACTCAAGCGAATAATGCTCGAACAGGCAAAACGACTGGTATATGCTCGAATAGGGTGACCAGACACATACATGTAAAAAAAAGAGGACAGAGGATGGTGAAAAAGGAGGACAAAGTCATAGAAAAGAGACACCACAAAAAATGGCAACTCATTTGGCATTACTCATAATTTAATCAATATAAAAGAAACCTACCAAGACTTTGCTCACATATAATTCTGATGATTTTCTAAATAATTTCCTCTTACCTTTAAGCAACGAAAGCAATCTCTTAATCTATTATTTAACACATGACAATCATAACTAAGAATATCTATAGTTTGAAGCACAGAATTTTTCATTTTTACAATTCTTGGGTATTAGAATACAATATCACCATAAGTGAATGCAAATGTAACAAGTAAGCTTTGCTTTAACTAATTTCCAAAAACAGAATTTAAATTTTAGGTAGTTTAGATAGGATCAAAAAATATGATTTTAATGCCAGGAACAATTCTACCACTCTTTCAACAGCAGGGGAAAGTGACAGCCACTTTACACTTTACCTCATATTCGTTTCTTCCACCTTTTAAATCCTGGATATTTTCTTGCAAGATAATTGTTGAATTTACACTTTCGCTTCATTATTTCATAAAAGTAAATGTGATGTAATAATCAAAATTCTCACTTTGCGTTTCTGTATCGCATATGTATGACTCGAAAATGAACTGGCAGACCTCTGTGGCAGAGTGGTTAGCACACCGTGTCACAATGTCAGGTCCCGGGTTCGAATCAATCCCAGCCTCGGCATGGCTGTTCTTTGTGAGTGTCCCTTCATTAAAATCATCATATCATCGCTCATCCTCATCGTCACGATTAGTGGCAGAAAAAAGTGAATTAAAATAAACCATATCAGTCAATCAAAAAGGAACTGCTCAAATTAAATGTTTCACAAGTCTCAGATTGTGAAGCAACTAATGACTAGGGGTGTGCGGGACAGAACTTTTTTGGTTGGGATGGGGAATTTTTTTAAATCCCGACATTCGGGATGGGTAAAATCTGCAATTTCGCAACCAAGCTGGGAAATTTTCAGGAACGGGAAATGATAAAAATTTCCCGATGCTGTGGAAATCGCGAATTTTACGTCATTTCCTTTTTTCCCCCCATTTCTGAGAAATGTCAAGACACTTACAATGCAGAAAACATCAAGAACTAACCACTTTTTAAAATGACCATTTGGAAGTTCTGAACTGCTCGGGATCCCGAAATTTCTGGAAATCATTTCCTGAAGTCTGGATTGAGACGTTAATTTTTTTTACAGACTTTTCTGGATTCAGTTGGGAAAGTGATCATGTTCAGCTCCCAGATGCTAGGTGAGCATTGCTCTAATATTTAACGTGATGTGAATATCATTATGCCTGGAAGCATTCTCTATGCAGAACATTTGCTATGGTCGATGCTATACTTTTTCTAAAAAGGAGGACATTTACGAATTTCTAAAAAAAACAACCCGGACGCCGGACAGATACCTAAAAAGGAGGACGTCTGCTCACCCTATGCTCGAAGCCCAGTAGTACATGTATAACCGTAATTTATCTGTGGTAGTGGGTTCTCAAATATGGATCGTTAGGTGAAAGATGCAGTGAAATTGAAACTTAAGTAAAAATAGTGATATATGAAAATGAAACATGATTGTGGGTTGAAACTGCCAGGATGGGTGTTTTACATATGTGTCTACGATTGTTGTCGCATTAAAATTATATTCCATTGTAAATGCCCGAGTGTGGGAAACTTGAACGGGTATGAGTTAGCAAAAGTGATTCCAAGCAGTACTCTAGTGGGCAGTATGCAGGCATGCACTGTCTTGCAGAAACAGAATACCTTTAGTGATGAAACCAGGTTGCTTTTTTTTTTTTTTTTTATTCAGAACCTAACCATTTTAAATATTCTTTACGCCACTGACTAGAAGTTGGCAAATTTTCAAGGTGTTCCACTTATCGAATGTTCACTGGAACATATGTACTCTTACAGGCTTATCTACCATCTCGTTTAACAAGTGACTCACTTTGCCAGCGATGCTAGTGCTCCATGCGGTAATGGGATACACTTGTCTCTTGTAAGTAAAGTGGGTGTGTTTCGTTATTCTGAAAAAAGTCTTAGCTTGACTTGAGCAGTCCTTGTATATAGATAGATATAGCAAAAGATATAAATGCCAAAGACCCAATTTTGATACCAACCCTTGAACACTGTAACAATTAGATGTTCAGAATATGGAATGAAATGTAAGCATTCCATTGCAATTATACCACATCAATTTACTACCATTTTCCTTTAAAGCATTCATGTGATTACATCGGGATATTACAGTAGCTGCCATTTTTCCATGTAATACTGGTTCAAAATAACTTTGAATGTTGTATAATTTCCAGACTACTATAAAATATGTCCAATCAGTTTGTATTAGTTTCTTCATTCATGAAGATTCAAGTAACTAGCATGTGTATGAACACTGCTTAGTATCAGATATTAGAAAAAGAAACTTATTAATATATACATATCTACATGTTTGAATATTGAAGATACATGAATACTTGTAGTAAAAACATTACAATAGTTTATACTCAAAAGTAATTCATATTCTTTATAATCTGTTTTAAGGGGAAAATATCCAAGTACACAAATTCAAAAGACTAGGTAATGGCTGTGAGTGTGTTTGGCTTGCAAAAGTTGTAACACACTTCTTTCGTGAAACTATAGGGTGTTCCGTATAGGATGCCAAATTAGAAAATTAATTTCACATATATGTAAGCAGTAGCATCTTCCATTTACGTATGAAAGACAATGTCATGCATATGTCCACCCCTACCGAGTCCCTTTTCACAAAATTATTGATAACCCCCTCAAAGATGTCTGTCCCGATGCCTCCAATCACCCGTATGATTCACACTGAACCAGTTGACTAAAACTTCAACATTAGTCTGCGAACTGTAGACTCGTTAGGTCTAAAATTCCTTCCGAAAATCGTACGAAGTTTTCACACTGTCTACATTGCACTTTCACCACTTTGGTAAAATGTCTTCACAATGAGAACACATTGCTCAATCATAAACTGGTCCATATCGTAACCACAACAAACGAGTAAAAACAATTGAGGCTACATTAATCGGCATGACAACAGATCTGCCAACCTCTAAACAAAACAATAGCACTCGATTCAAATTCGGCATCCTATACGGAACACCCTAACAGTTGGGCTGAAAAGTTCGTAGGAGGAAAAAGTCACTGGGGGCCAGATCTGGAGAATATGGTGGATGGGGAAGCAATTTGTAGTCTAATTCATATAATTTTGCCATCGTTTTCATTGATTTGTGACACGGTGCATTGTCTCGATGAAACAGCACTTTTGATCGATTGTGAGCACGCGTGGCACCCATTTTGCACACAGCTTTCGCATGTTCAAATATTCATGCACAATATGTCCAACACGTTCCTTTGATATTTTTAAAGTCTCAGCTATCTCGATCAACTTCACTTTACGATCATTTAAAATTATTTTGTGGACTTTTTTGATGTTTTCGTCGGTAACAGCCTCTTTGGGGCGTCCACTGCGTGCATCGTCTTCGATGCTCATTTCGCCTCGTTTAAATTTAGCAAACCACTTCTCAACGGTTGATTTTCCTGGTGCAGAGTCCGAATAATGTTTATCAAGCCAAGCCTTGGCTTCAACAGTATTTTTTTTCGCCAAAAAGCAATGCTTTATTAACACACGAAATTCTTTTTTATCCATTTTTTCACAATAACAAAAGCTGCTTCACTCACAATGCTATATCTCACGAACTAATTATCCGGCAGCTGTGAAATTTATACACGTATCTTTTGAAGGTTAGTACTAAGTAAAAATCACATGGATTTAATTCTAGTAACGCCATCTATGAGTCAGCCTACGAACTTTTCAGCCCAACTGTTATATTTTGCATCTTGTTCTCTATTAATTTCAGTAGCCACTGCCACCATTCTCTCAGGTGCTTGTACTGTTACACCTGGTCCACACAGGCAGAAAGAATGATTAAAAAGTGCTTAACGTCTAAGCATTCTTTCCGCATTGTGTCCGTAAGGTAATGCAGAGAAAATGCTGACAGTCAGCGAAAACTGAAAATACGTAACTTTCAAGTGACAGCCAAATATATTTTGGTCAGGAATGTAAACATTTAAAAAATGATATTTTCACCAAAACAAAAAAGTTGATCCCCTTCCCTTTTTGGGAGATGGGGATGTCTTTTATGTCGGTGTATTTTGAGATATTTATTAGCAACCTTTTTTTTAATTACTCATCCGGAGTAATGTGTTTGCCTGCCGTGTGTTATGAACAAGCTCTCATACATGAGTCGTGACTTACCAACAAACAGATTTCCTCTCTGCATCTGAAAGCTGAAAAAAACGTTCCTGGACTGAAACTGGTTGCTACCATATTGAGCTGCATTATACCTATAGAATTGGCAAATCTACGGCCAGTGAGGTTGTCGGAACAGTTTGTCATGCAATATAGGACACACTACAGAGCCAGTGCTTTCCTCACCTCAACCAATGGAAGAGAGGTGGAATAATATTCCAAACGGCTTCGAAAATCATACTAATTTTCCACACTGCATAGGAGCAATAGACGGGAAGCATGTAGTGTGAATAAACCAAAGATGAGTGGTTCGTTGTACTACAACTACTGAAAGCTCTGCGAAGTTTGGTAACAAAGTACAGCAAATTTCATTCCACGCCGAATCTTTTCTGTTTCTGTCTTTACATTCCTCACACCAAATATCCCAAATACATGGCCTCTTTTCCACTTCCATAATAAATACTTCTGTGTTTCATTTATCTATATCTAGATCACCCATCTTCACTTGCAAAAACAATGTTTATCAGAAACACAACGCTAGAACTCAGCACCACGTGGTGTGAAACAATGCACAAAGCACGTGACGTGATCATTCAGCCCAGCAGATGTTCCACTCGTGTGGACTATACCATAAGACACAATAGAAATAGCAGTCACCCCAGTCTTCGTTCCGCACTTTGTCTGCTATGGGCGATGCTTACGGAATGCAGCAGACGTTCAGCATCCGCAGGCTGGTCAGTCCGTGTGGCCGATCCTATTACTTCCTTCAGCCATAACAACCAATGCTTAAAGAGTGATGAAACGCTAAGCATTCTTTAAGCATTTTTTCGGCCCGTGTGGACCGGGGCTTAATCACCAAGCAATGGCAGCAGTGGGCACCAAAATTCAACATATATATAAAAAAAAAAAAGTTTTGCAGGTGAGTGAGTACTTTCTTACCATTCACCAAAACATAACTTAATACTACTAGCGGATTCTTAACTGGAGTAGTGAATGCCTAAGAAATTATATTTCAAGGAAACCACAAATATTCTAAGATAATCATTATGTTTGAGTTGCATGCATGAACAGTTTTCACATTCCATAATAATTATTTGTAGAAATCGCCCTTTCAGATTATGAATCCAAGATTATCGTCAAGGATACTTTGCCATCACCACACAAGAAGAAGAAAAAGAAGAAAGGGAAGGAGAAAGAGAAAAGGGATTCCAGCTCTTACTGTTTCAATGAGGATGAAATTACTGACGACAGCTTTCAAACAGAGAGGAAAAAGAAGAAACACAAGCACAGTAGTTCATTCACAGAAGATACTCAGCACAGTAGTTCATTCACAGAGGATGTGAAATCTCACAAGAGAAAACGTCATGAAAAAAGTCAAGATTATGAAGAGGAGGACACTACCTACATACACCACAAGAAAAAGAGAAAGAAAGAAGCATATTAGTGATTGCTATGCATAATTTGTAAATATCTTTTGAATAAAAAATTCTGAAAATCTTTAGGATGTTTATATGTAGATGGAAAAGCAGAGAAATTTTTAACTTCTATTTTTGCTTACAGCTTACATGAACTTAACTAATGCATTTGATTTTTACTTAGCATTGCTTTTCTGCCACTTTTTGTTAATCGCGATGATGAGGATGAGTGATAATGATATGAAACTGATGCATGGACACTAACAAAGATGCCCAGGTTTGGATTCGAATCGGGAACCCCTGGTGTCAGTATGAACTAATGAAGAATACAGGGAAATATTCCTGTTCCATTTTGTGAACAATTTATAGATCAGTTTACATTCCTTCCTATTTTCCTTTGATGTCACACTTGCACAGTATCTAACGGATCAACAACCAATTATCTCTGATATTTTTTTAAAAAAATAAGCAGTTAACCTGTAAGGCTTGACTTAATTCCTGTTGTTCCCTGTGGAACATGGGACATCAACAAAGCATCTCCACCTGGTCCTACTGACGGCAGTTCTCTTCACTGCATTCCAGCTCTTTCCTTCCTCCAATGCCCCAGCATGAACAGTTCTTTGCCACGTCTGTCTAGGCCTGCCTCTTTTCCTTCTTCCCTGCAGGTTCCAGTCTGCCTCTATCTCAACAGCCTCATTTTCCTTCCTCAACGTATGCCCTATCCAATTCCATTTTCGCAGCTTTATCTGTATGGACACCTCGGTTTCTCCAGTCTTTCTCTAAAGTTCTTTGGTTGTCATAGATATCTTCTTGTTTTTCCATACTGGATAGAGCCTCACAAAAGTGCCATTTGCTTTTTGGATACGTTGAGAATTATCCTGTGCAGCCCCTCCGTCTTTTGCCACCACACTACCCAGGTAAGTAAAGCTATCCACATTATCAATAATCTCTTCACCGATACTAAATGGGTCTGTTTTTATGGAGTTAATCCTCAGTGCCTTGGTCATCTTGGAGTTAAATCACAAGACCTACTTTTTTTTTACATTTTCTATCAAATCTGCTACTCTCCATTGCTCTTTAATTTTGCCTTAGAATATGCTGTTAGGAAGGTAAAAGAAACTAATGAAGGACTAGAATTAAACGGTGTGACTCAGTTGTTAGCATATGCAGATGATGTAGACTCATTAGGGGATGATATAAATACAATCAAGAATAATGGTAAAATATTTTTCAAAACTGCTAAAGAGATAGGTTTGGAAGTTAACAGAGAAAACTAAATATATGCTTACAGGTCGAAACCAAGTGTTAGGTAATAATCAAAATCTAATTATTGATAACTCGTTTGAACCAGATTACAAATTCAAATACTTAGGAGAAATATTAACATGTGAAAATTATATTAAAGAGGAAATAAAAAGTAGGCTTAATTCAGGAAATGCATGTTACTTCTCTCTTCATAAACTTTTGTCTTCTCGTTTAAAATCTAAGAAACTAAAAGTTAAAATATACAAAACAGTAATTTTGGCTGTAATATTATATGGATGTGAAACTTGGTCCCTTACATTGAAAGTATTTAAAAATAAGATCCTTAGGAAAATATTTGGACCTAAAAGGGATGAGGAGACAGGTGAGTGGAGAAGGTTACATAATTTAGAACTACATAATTTGTATTCATGTCCAGATATTATTAGAATGATTAAATCAAGAAGACTTAGGTGGGCAGGCCATGTGGCACGAATGGGAGAGGAAAGAGGAGTTTACAGGATTCTTGTTGGAAAACCTGATGGTAAGAGACCTGTAGGAAGACGAAGATGGAGGGACAACGTTGAGATAGACCTAAAGGAAATTGGTAGGGATGGAAAAGAGTATATGGATCTTGCTCAATATAGGGACAGATGGAAGGCCTGTGTTACTGCAGCCATCAACCTTCGGGTTTAAGAAGGCTAGAGAGTTAGTTAGTATCACCATGTGCTTCAGAAAAGAAGCACAAATCATCTGCAAAATGAAGGTCTTCTAGTCTGTTATTCAATCCCCATTTTTCCCTCTCATTACATTTTGCATCAATCACAATCTGGAACATTGTGGGTGATAATATACAACCTTGCCTCACTCCAGACTGCACATCTATTGGCTCACGCTTCCTTGCACATTGCCTTTCTGTTGACTGAGTCAAATGCTTTCTCAAAGTCAACAAAAACTGTATCGAGATGAGATGACCATTCTATACATTGCTCCAAAATTATCCACAAGGTGTTAATTTTATCAATACAAGAGCAATTTGGTCGAAACCCTACCTGTTCTCTTCAGAGTTTCAAAGTCTCAAGTTAACATGTTCCATAATTCTGTTTAGGATAACTCGAGTGAAGACCTTACTCGGAATGGAGAGAAGTGCTATACCTCTCCAGTTGTCACACTTTGATGTATCCCCCTTCTTCCAGTCCTTGGACATCTCTCCCTCTATCCATATCTTCTCAAATAAGGGCTGCAACAGATTTGCCGTGGTGTTTATGTCACTTTTCACCACTTCCGGTGGTGTGTTGTCAAAACCCTGCTGCTTTACCATTACATATCTCTTTCAGAGCAGGTTTAATTTCTCCTACTGTTGGAACATCAGTCCTAATTCTTACACTGGGGTCAACATCACCATCTTCCTGCTCAATCTGAGCATCCACAGAGCGATTAATAGCCCAGTCAATGAAGAACAAAAAAAATACCAATGTCTGAAATAATTCCGTAAAAGCTGAATTTTGGTCCATTGTTAGAACACTACTAGTAGTGCAAAGTCCCAAAAGTCCCTGTTCCTCCTTGCGGTGCTTTCCCCCAGCACCCCCCAAACATCAATTTCGCATACACTCAGTTATTGACCCATATCTCCATAACCAATGGTCGTAGGCAGGTAATCCTTTTTTAGTCTTAATTCTCATTAGATGGGCTACAAAAAAAAGATTGTTTAATTTTTCGATAATGTTGGTGATTTTGCTGAAATTAAAAAAAAAAAAATTCAAAAAGTGAATTTTTTCTAGTACTTTCTGAAGTTTTTGCCTTGTAACTTTTCAACCAATTAAATGACAAAAAAATGTTTTGAATAAAAGTTGTAGCCTAATTTATAAGCTTTAAAATGATATCAGTTTTAATATATTTTAATGAAACATGTGCCATAAAATGTGTCTCCAAATGGAGGACAGCACCAAAATCCAGCAGTTAAGTCTGGAATCCTTGACTTTTCGATAAAAGCATGAGATTTGGTAGAATCAATTAATATACCACTTAAGACATGTTCAGTCGAGTAGCCAAATGCTATCTTGAAAAGAGTCTGCCATATTGGATATTTTTTATTTGATATATCTCTGGAACGGTGGCACCTGTCAACTTCAGAATTTTTCAGAAATACTCAAAATAGTGTAAACTTTCATAATATAGCAATAAATTTATTTTTGAAAAAAAAATAGTGGTCTTGTAGAAAAACTCACTATAATACTTTGTGAATATCTCAGTTAAAAGTCTTAATAATTCTCGATCCATACAGTAGTATTGTATATTTGTTAACTTGACGAAATGTTTGTTAGAAGACTTTAGACGAACTAAACCCTTAAAATACTATTTTTTTTGTATTTATAAATTTACCTCAAATAACATTTTTAAGATAAATACAAGATATATAACCCAAGTTGATTTCTGAAAATATGAATGAGAGAAAGTCAAAATTGTATCCTTCACATTCGAATAATGTAGTGGAGGCAAGATTTTTCATTCAACACTTGAAACGTCCAGTCCAGTGTTAACTTGGCGTGTATTTTATGATTTCTCTCTAGTTATCACCAGTAAATACTTACATACATTGTCAGCCATTGACATATCCAAGGACCTCTGTCTCTCTCTACTCCTCTGTCAGAAATCAGCAGAGCTAGTTTAGAACAAAGGCACTTACAAAGATACCAACCCTATGGTTATAAGCGCTGGAGGCTCTTTCATGATACAGAAATGTTATTATTCTAATATCCTCATATTGACAAAAGTGGATCACAATATCCCATTCTAATCATGTCAAAACGAGTAAAAACAATTGGGATATTTCCAATAACTACACATTCCCGGATGGCCTTAACCTCAAAACACATTTCTATCCATGAACTTTTATCCTCTCGCATAATATCTATGAAACAAAGTTAAAATTAACCAAAAACAAAAGAAGACCAGTAATTTTGCCTGTAGTATTGTATGGATGTGAAGCTTGGTCCATTGCATTAAAAGAGGAACGTAAATTAAGAGTATTTGAACATAAAATCTTCAGAAAAATATTTGGACCTAAAAGGGATGAGGAGACAAGTGAGTGGAGATGGTTACATAATTTAGAATTGTGTAAGTTGTATTTATGTCCAGATACGTATTATTAGAATAATTAAATCAAGAAGACTTAGGTGGGCAGTTCACGTGAGACGAATTGGAGAGCAAAGAAGAGTTTACAGGATTCTTGTTGGGAAACCTGATGTTAAGAGACCTGTAGGAAGACCAAGACGAAGATGGAGGAATAACGATGAGATGAACCTAAAGGAAATCAGTCTGGATGGAAAACATTGGATTGATTTTGCCCAGGATAGGGACAGATGGAAGGCTTGTATCGCTGCAGCCATAAACATTCGGGTTTAGAAATGCTAGAAAGTGAGTGAGTCACTTAAGCTGAGTACCTTTCAGCCTTCAAGATCTGATGAATTAAGAACTTGCAAGTAAAGAAACCACCTGTTGCTGACATGTTATGAACTAGATGAGTTGATAGCAATGAGTGGATACCCAAACTTCAACCCATTCACGTGATGTAACAGCACTGCTGTTTTTGTTTCTTAATGACTAAATAAGTCGTAATGATGTGACATGGGTTTGCCGTCACTCAAAATCTGCAAATCTTCTGAAAACACTACAGTTCCAACTTTTGCATATTGATATTGAATATACGTACTGTACATAATATGTATTCAAAATATTGAACTGGGTTTAGTGGTTCCCGGCTAGCCACAACTATATGAAGACGATAAGAGTGTCATGATGTTGGGAGGCTTCACCTTGAAATGACGGCCTTAAAATGCATGGCGGTGTTCTTACTGGAGGAGTCTAGATATAAACTCTGGAGCAAACCAAAATTCCTTGTTATTTGGTACAAGGGATTCATTTAGTAAAGCTTCACATGTGAGGAAAACAGCACATGCCCATCAGACTACAACATATGTACTCTTCAAACTGCACAAGGATGTATACCTTGTCAATTGTAACAGAGAACCTGACTCAAGATATCTCAATTTGGAAGACTAGTGCATGCAAGGAACTAAACGAGCCCAAAACTCTCAGTGTAACAACTTAAATTGAGTGAGAACTTCACATTGTTCATCTGGGAAAGAGCCTTCATGAAATAAACTTCTTTTTATAAATCAAAACTTTTTGAATCTGCAGTGGGTTTTTCACGCTCTAGACCATTACAACCGGGGAATCTGTGGAGCAAGTGAACGAAAGTAAGTCTCTTCCCAAGAGGGGCTCGACCAATGAAATTTTGCAAGGAAACTGGGTTGCGTGGATGGGCAAAAGGGGCTGCAGTTATCAGCTGTTTGCATCAGTGTGTACTGCTTTGCTCGCGTTCTCCCCTTCTTTTAATTTAATATAATCAATTTGATAGAATTTCAATTACTTCTACTTTCAGAAATCAAATTGGGTTGTACATAAATTGAATTTATCTTAAAAAGGTTATTTGAGGTAAATTTATAAATACAAATAATAGTATTTAAACGTAACAGATCAACTACAAATCAAATTTTTCACATCAGTCAGACACTTGAAAAAAAGTGGGAATATAATCAAAATGTCCATCAGCTATTCATTCATTTAAAAAAAGCATATGATTCGGTCAAAAGAGATAAATTATATAATATATTAGTCGAGTTTGGAATACCTAAGAAGCTTGGTAGTATGATAAAAGTATGCACCACTCAAACAAAGTAAAATTCGTGTGGGTATTAATGGGTCTGACAAATTTACAATTCATGATGGGTTAAAACAAGGAGATTCATTATCTCCATTGCTCTTTAATTTTGCCTTAGAATATGCTGTTAGGAAGGTAAAAGAAACTAAAGGAGGACTAAAATTAAATGGTGTGACTCAGTTGTTAGCATATGCAGATGATGTAGACTTATTAGGGGATGATATAAATACAATTAAGAATAATGCTAATATATTTTTCAAAACTGCTAAAGAGATAGGTTTGGAAGTTAACAAAGAGAAAACTAAATATATGCTTACAGGCCGAAACCAAGTGTTAGGTAATAATCAAAATCTAATTATTGATAACAACTTGTTTGAACCATTTTCCAAATTCAAATACTTAGGAGTAATATTAACAAATGAAAATTATATTAAAGAGGAAATAAAAAGTAGGCTTAATTCAGGAAATGCATGTTACTTCTCTCTTCATAAACTTTTGTCTTCTTGTTTAATATCTAAGAAACTAAAAGTTAAAATATACAAAACAGTAATTTTGCCTGTAGTATTATATGGATGTGAAACTTGGTCCCTTACATTGAAAGAGGAACATAAATTGAGAGTATTTGAAAATAAGATCCTTAGAAAAATCTTTGGACCTAAAAGGGATGAGGAGACAGGTGAGTGGAGAAGGTTACATAATTTAGAACTACATAATTTGTATTCATGTCGAGATATTATTAGAATAATTAAATCAAGAAGACTTAGGTGGGCAGGCCATGTGGCACGAATGGGAGAGGAAAGAAGAGTTCACAGGATTCTTGTCGGGAAACCTGATGGTAAGAGACCTGTAGGAAGGCCAAGACGAAGATGGAGGGACAACGTTGAGATGGACCTAAAGGAAATCGGTAGGGATGGAAAAGAGTATATAGATCTTGCTCAAGATAGGGACAGATGGAAGGCCTGTGTTGCTGCAGCCATGAACCTTCGGGTTTAAGAAGACTAGAGAGTTAGTTAATTAGGTAGTTAGTATTTTAAGGGTTCAGTTCATCTAAAATTTTCTAACCAACATTTCGTAATGTTACCAAATATACAATACTATTGTATGGATCGAGAATTATTAAGACTTTTAACTCGGAGTTACTCACATAAAGTATTATAGTGAGTTTTTCTACAAGACCACTATTTTTATTTTTCAAAAATAGATTATTGCTATATTATGAAAGTTTACACTATTTTGAGCATTTCTGAAAAATTCTGAAGTTGACAGGTGCCACCGTTCCAGAGATATATCAAATCAAAAATATCGAATATGGCGGACTCTTTTCAAGACGGAGGCCATCAGCACGCAGATGGCGATTGGCTACTCGACTGAACATGTCTTAAGTGGTATATCAATTGATTCTACCAAGTCTCATGCTCTTATCGAAAAGTCAATGATTCCGGACTTAACCTCCGGTCTGTGATAAAGACGCACTTTTTTGGTGCTGTCCTCCATTTGGAGACACATTTTATGACGCATGTTTCATTAAAATATATTAAAACTGATATCGTTTTAAAGCTTATAAATTAGGCTACAACTTTTATTCAAAACAATTTTTTGTCATTTAATTTGTTCAAAAGTTACAAGGCAAAAACTTCAGAAAGTACTAGAAAAAATTCACTTTTTGAAGATTATTTTTTAAATTACGGCAAAATCACCAACATATTGAAAAATTAAACACAATCTTTTTTGTAGCCCATCTAATGAGAATTAAGACTAAAAAAAGATTACCTGCCTACAACCATTGGTTACGGATATATGGGTCTATAACTGAGTGTCTGCAAATTTGATGTTTGGTGGGGGGAGCACTGCGAGGAGGGGCGGGAACTTTTGGGATTTTGCACTAGTAGTGTTCTAACAACTGACCAAAATTCAGCTTTTATGGAATTATTCCCGACATGAAACCTTTATTGACTGGGCTAAAAGGGCTGCAGAGAAGTGTTCCTTCCAATGTTTCAGTTTGTACTCAATATTTGTAAGGAGGATGCCATCTTTACTTCTCACTAGTCTATTTCTCTGCATCTGTTTCCTTGACAAAACTTTGTCATGTTGTAAAGTTCTTTTAAGATTTCTCTTTTTTGTGGCTTCCTCCGCCTATTGGGACAAATTGTCTACCCAATTTCTTCAATCCCTACAAACACTACTCTTTACTTCTTGATTCTTCTCTGTATACTTTGTGTGTAATTCTGCCTTCCTTGTCCTGCTCGAGTTTATTGCGTCAATTATTTTTAATCTTTTGCCAGGTCTGCTCAGTCATCCCATCTTTTTTCCTCCTATCCTTAAAGCCCAGAACCTTTTTACTTACGGTACTTCTGTGAATGCAGATCAGATTTTTGTCAATTTTCTTTCAATGCTTTCATTTTCCTCATTTACATCGGTCAATACTTGGAATCGATTTCATTGCTAGTTTTAGAAGTCTTCTAAACAACCTGGATGTGTTGAATTACACAAGTACTGTGATTCAGAACTGTAACTCTTTGTCATTTATGAAAAGATTCAGTTAACATTTTATTATCTAAATTAAATTTATGTGCCATTTTTTTGAAAAAAAAATTACCGGTAAGTCCTCACCTGTGTGTGTTTAAGGACAGGAGTCATATTGGTCATACTGGAAGACAGAGGGGAAACCTACAACAGTTTTGTACAACACACCTTTGGGCATATGGTATGGGGGAAATATAGGACTATACACAATGATGATTAAGTGCTTTCTAAAATTTTTGCTCACAAAGAGTGTCTTAAAAGTATCCATACACAGGAAATACCACTTCACATGTACTCAATGTGGTGGCATTTGAAAATCAGGCACAAATCAATTCATCTGCTAGACCCGGTATACATGCTGCAATATCTTCGGTGTCACACGAAAGCAAGTGTCGATGATGCAAACCTGAAGATGGTGTGGGCTTTTCTGATGGTGCACAGATTCTAGTGGAGGCACGTAGTGGTGTGGATCCCACTTGAGACTGTAGGTTCAATCCTGATTGGCCTACATGTGCATAAAATAGACTTAAAAATTCAGATTCAGGAAACACTCAAGTTCTTGAGTTGATCTCATAGGGGTGAGGTCTGGCGAGCAGAGTGGCCAGCTGGTTGTCATTGGCCAATCCAATGGTTGGGAAACAGATTGTCTCCTATGTACAGAGACTTTTGGGACATACTATACACACAATTTTTGCAAGTAACCTATAGGCACTTTAAAAGTGCAGAGCACAGATATTAACCTAACAAGTCACAAGTCTTATTGTTTTTAATACACTACTGTTGTGGGATCAGCAAATAAAATATAGATGTGAGTAAAATTTTAATATTTTGATCTCTTATGCACATTCTGGTTTATATACACATTATGTTTATATTTCTGATGGAAAAAACCAACAGAAAAAAAATTACAGTTATTTACACAAAATACAAAGTCAGCTCCCAAGAATTATCTATGTAACAGTCCTGTATATACTGTGCAACGTGCACACTATCTCTGTTAAAGCTTAGCTTGTACATTTCATAAAACATCTTTGGCAAAATAAATTACAAGGAGAAGTCTATATGTTTTACAAAAAGAAATAAATGTGGGGGAAAAAAATATAAACGGACATGGAAAGATCTTTATACTTGAGATTGCAAATGCTGCAGAACACATTTAGGGCAAACGACATCGATTGTTTGAGATTCGGAAAACAGTCCTCGCAACAATTTGGCAGTGTTGGGAAGTGGGTGATGGAGTTGCAGCAAACCAAGTTCCATATCAGGTAACACTGATTTGTAGAAGACGTCGGAAGTGTAGTGATGGCCACAAGAAAATACCAACACCTCTGAGTCTTGATAGTGTGATGTTTCTTGCAGTTTCTTGTGCGCTGTTTCCTTACCTTTCTCTTGAGATTTGCAAACCTTTTTCCCCATTACGTCATAAACAGAGGTCTCCCCCAAATTGATTGATGACTGGAGCCCCTCCATCCCCAACCCTTCCAGAATCCCTTCCATCATCTGCTCGGAGGTGAGCCCTTGAGAAGTTAAAACATTGGGGCTTCCTGCGACGGGAGCCTGCATTGATGTTACCTGAGCCAGAAGTTCTATGTATTCTGGGTAGGCCTTTTCTGCAAAAGAAAAGAAAATTCAATATTCTGTACTCACATTGGTGTTGCTTAGTATTGGTATGAAATACACAAGAAATAAAGAAAAAAAAACAACTTTTGTTCTTGCTGTGGTACAAGATACTGTCTTATGCCTTGAACTGAAAATGCACGTTATTAAAAATTTATACCAGGGTCTTTCTAAATATGGCACATGGGTCATGTTAAGGATGTATTTAGAGGGGTTCAGATACTGCCACCCCCTCAAGATTTACCAAGTACTAAAATTAAATAATCAGAATAATTTTTAGCATTGTTGTATAATCAAGCATTATTTTCATCAAACTTACAAGAAGGCAATAATTAGATTAGGATCATATGAGTTTGAACTGAAGATGCCTGCAAAAATTTATACACACTACTACAATATGATGAAGAAATGCCTCACTGTCAGCTTCATAACTGAGCAAAAGCTCCCTGCACACATCAACACGTCTCTCCTTCATTTCCGGTGTCAAACGTTTCAGAATCCACTTTCCTGAACCTCAGTATGTCATGACTGATATGGTGGGCTGATCCTACACTTATTTCCATCTGGGAAGCAATTTCACCGATAGTAATATGCCGGTTCTCCCGTATCAAGTTCTCCACTTGAGCAAAGTTGCTTTCCGTGACTGCAGTGACAGAGCGACCTGGATGCGGAGATTCTTTAACACTGGTTATGCCCTGTTTGAACTTCTCAGCCCACCCGTACACTTGTGATCGACTGATACAGTTGTCACCGTACTGAACTGTCATGCAGCGATGGATTTCTATCGGTTTCACGCCTTCACTCAACAAAAACCTCAACACTTCGCTGCTCCAGCTTGGAGCACTCCTGTAAGGGTGATGGCATCTTGTGTAACTGTTTCCCAGCATCCCGTGCGAACAATCACGGTCCAATTTTAGATTTTTTTTACTACTTTTCCGGTTATTTATTGAATGCACCTTGTATAAATAGCTTGCAATTTATTTAAGAAATTCTGCCATTTTGTTTTATTTTTTATGGATATAAACACATAATTCATATGACCTGGTTTTGTAAACATATAAATACACAGTTTCTTTTTCAAAGCATTTCAGGCACCTGGTTACATAAATTAAGGGAGATTTCTCACCAAACTGACAAGTGACATGTGACACATGCTATTTGGGAATCTACCAATCCACAGCAACTTTAAACACTGTAGCAGCATGATAGACTTGACAAGCCTATAGTGGTTGGTAAAATCCTCAAGTATCAGCCGACACATGTTGCTTTGGTGTGAAATCTCCCGAGGAGATCACTACACTATTCATGATTTTCAAGAAATATTTTTCATTTTGATGTCAGATCAGTTATAACCTTGGCTTGACAGCATGTTATGTGATAGCACAACTTACGAATCAATATGTACATAAAATTACTGCTGCTGCTTACTACTTACTTTCATTTATGTATTTCAACAACGTAGTACACAACTGAAGGCAAAAGCAGGTTGACAAGTGACTCAAAACCACCGTGTTGTCAGTTTCCCCTTCCATGTTGCTACCTTTGCTGAAGTAAAATAAAAGAGTATATTAGCTTCATATCACATCTGTACATGCAAATAAAGCACAAGACCATGTGCCACATGATGCCCTTACCATTTGAAAATCTGGAGGTAATTCCAAGATGGCCACCATGATGCACACTAGACCCATCTGGTGTATCCCCCACTCCCATTACCCTTACCGAAGTTTCATCCTTCTCCGTCAATCCATTTTCAAATTAAAAAGGTGGTGCTTGACTTTTGCCTCACCTTGTAATATCTTGCCACACCTCAATGCCATTTTATTCCAGACTGTACTTGATCAAATGTTAATTTTACATTGTCCTGCATTGTATGTTCTTTTGTTGTAGGCTTCTGAAAAATGTAGAACCCATATTCCCCTGCATATAAAAGTAAAAAGACAAACTTACAAACACAATGCACAAATCTGTTTAGTTCTGGTATGAAATGACTTCCCCTACAGCAACTAAAGATACTACTCAAACTTGAAAAATGTGCTAAAGAAATGTTTTTTTGTTCATAAAAATAAGTTATTAACATGGTTTGTTTGAGTTGTTGTTTTAAGTCCACTTTATGCACAGTAAGGCTAATTGGGACTGGACCTACAGTTTAAAGTGGGATCCGAACCACTTGTGCCTCCACCGGGTATCGAACCCGGGACCCCTTGATTGCAAGGCAATGACGCTACCACTGCGCCATGGGGGAGGCCCAGTTATTAACATGGCAAAATGGAAGAGGAAATGAAGGGTGAACATAATATACGAAGAGATGACATCAGTCTAATTTCCCTAACTAGTAAAATAATAAGATTCTATTAAAAATACGTACCAAAATAACATCAGTCCAAGAGGATAAAAGAATTTCGACATGTGACGCACCAGGAGGTCTTCCAAATGATGCACTGGTAGAGAGTGGCTCAACCAAAACTTAATACCCTGAAAAGAACCAAGAATGCATATCTTTTCACATGATACTAGTAAGTGGAATGGCAAAGTACCAAGCAAAAGAAAGGAATGCCTTTGTTAGTTTCTATACATAAGATAATGATGGGCACCAAGAGTGGGACGTGCCCCTTAGGAAACTAAACGGCAGTCTAAAATTACACATTTCGCACATATACAGGATGTCGGAGAAGTCCCTGTGCCCATACTTGCATGTATCATGTTGCAACTGTGTTGAAATTTGGCTGGTATTCTTTAATTACAACTTTACATTCACTTTATACTCGCAGGAGAATTGGTAGTGAACTAACTCAACCTGTTCATTACAGTCCCTAGGGTGTTCACAACTTTAGGTCTTGAACATTATTAAAATAATTATGTATGCATACATGGGCTGATCCACCATAATTAACACTTTTATTTTTTATATTGTTGTCATCATGGTAATATTCTGTGGTTGATTTGTTTGCTAGCAGGTATGTTAAAATGTAAATACATATATTATAATGCATGTCATATACGACGGCTATCCAGAAAGTAACTCACGTTTTGGAATAAAAAGAAGACAAGTGAAAGTAGACATTTTTTATTATATACATTTTGAAGCGACACTTTTACACTACTTTTCGACATAATCGCCGTACAAGTTTAAGCACTCATCATAGCGATGGACAAGCTTACAAAGTCCATTGTGATAAAAAAATGGCGGCTGTCACTTCACCATTTCTGCACACCAGCCTGAAGGTCTGTGTCGTCATCAAAGCGCTGCGTTGCTAGCCAGGTCTTCATGTGGGGAAAACAAGTGGTAGTCACTTGGTGTGAGATCAGGGCTATATGGCGGATGGTCGAAAACCTCCCAATGAAAGGTCTGTAAAAGTTCCTGCGTCCGGTTGGCTGAGTGTGATTTTCACGAATCTTGTCATTGATTTTTGCGACCAGTTCATGTCACAATCCTTGGTCGCCCACTTCGGTCTTCATCGTGAACGTTTGTGTGACCATCTTTGAACATGAGGCACTAATGCCTCACTACAATTTACCGTAAACTTCACACAGTTGTCGATGAATATCAATCGCTTTAGTGTCTTTGGCTAACAAAAATCGTATGACCGACCTCACTTCACAACTGGCGGGATTTTCAATCGGATCACTCATGTTAACAATGTATTATGAACAGAGCAGAAGCGACACGAACTTCACACGTCCACAGCTGGATGCGCACTGAACGGGCGAAAGTCCCTGCACAAAATGGCGGTGCTCGCCCCGCCGAAACATGAGTGACTTTCTGGATGACCCTCGTATAACAAGGGAATATACATAAAATATGATCTAGGGGTACAGGGACACTGTGCGTTCATTTCAGTCACAGTAATTTATGCTCATTATTATAAGAATCCGATAATTTCAAGCAATACGAGTATATAAATCTCGCAAAAATAAGACTTCAAAGTGAAGTAGTGTTGGAAAAAAATGTCTCCAAGGTACCAGGTGACGCAAAAGTCAGTTTACCCAAAAAGCACATTGATAATAGTATTACGATAGTGTATGTGCTTCTTGTACTAAGTAATATTTTTTAGGTATACGGTTGGGAACATTGGGAACTTGAAAACAACCCCACTTATTCAGATCACTGTTTTGTATTGCAGCAAGATGGAGCTCCTCCACATTATGGACGTGATGTTCATTTTTTTTTTAGATGACACATTTGAAAAGTGGATAGGATGCCGTGGTACCATTGATTGGCCTGCGCGTTCTTGTGATTTGACGCCATGCGATTTTGCTTTGTCGGGAATTGTTAAGGATGTGGTATACTCATCATCACCGGCAGATTTGGGTGTACCGAAAGACTCAATTATCAATGTGTTTCATGTCATCAACCATGATACAAGGTTACTGCATCGTATTTACAATTCTGTTGTTGATCGTTGCACACAATGTATTGCAAACAATGGAGGATACTTTGAACAAAACCACTGAAACTGGAATTTTGTGTATCTGCTTGTATTTTGTATGTATACTTGAATTTTGTGTATAAACTTGAATTTGTATATGGGTAAACTGACTTTTGCGCCACCCTCTATATTTGTAACATTATTTTTTTTAAAATCACCAAGTTGGCAGAAATCTAACTCATATATACATGTACATAAACAGGGGCTTCACTGATGATGGATGGTAACATCATTGTCTGGTAATGAAGAGGGTCTGGGTTTGATACTTGGTGTAGGCACATCCTGATTGGCCTATTTGTGCATAAAGTAGACTTTAAACAAAACTCAAGCATACATAAACACTATTGTTACCACTATTATAAATATAAAATACAATCATTTTATAGTAAAGGTGTATATGAAAATACCCACAGAGCAATAATCACAGTACTATCATTGTAAAGGGAAAAAGTAGGAAGGAAGAACACACAGAACAATACTAACCTGTTCCAACAAACGTCTCATCATAGTGTGACTGTCTTCTTCCATCACAGACACATAATATTCAACAACCAAAGAAGCTTGCAGAACCAAATGATTCTTCTCTTTGTCGAGTTGGTTGTTCTTCATGTGATCACCAACAGGTAGCTTGATCCCATTTCCAACCGGCGTACCGTCGCCGTTTGCCTTGTCACGTGAGTTCGAATTGCACCATGCCTGTTTATTGGCTGCTTCCGGACTTTCCTGCGCACTCAACTCCTTTTCTGCATCGCAGGGTGAGTTGTTCTCGGTCTCCTTCGTCCCGTTCATCTTACAAACTTCGAGCTCCTCGTCCTGTCTGCCATCACCAGGTCTGGTTTGAGTGTGAACCTCTGCTTTTGCACCGTCAAAACCATACATGTAATTTCTTTCAGACATCTGTTCCTTTCCCCCTTGAATTGCGAACGTGTGCATTTCCTGCTGCTTGCTCTTGTTTTCAGGAACTTTAGATGTATTCGTGCCACTATCCTTTTCGGGCAACTTTTCACTTTCTTTAACGTTCCTATTCTGCATCATCACACTTAACGTCTTTCCTAGTTCGGATTTCAGAATATCTTCTGGTGATGATCCCACGGAAATGTTTTCTTTATCACCACCACTACCCGAGTCGGCTTGATTAACATCCGTGACCAAATGGCTGATGTTTTTGTCTTCGGAAGATGAGGTTTCTGCAGGAGTATCTGAACTCAATGCAAGGGCTTTTAGTTGGTATGCTAACGCCAGGTGATAATTCCTGTCAAGAGCTGCCAACTTTGCTACTGCTTGGTAATTCCTTAATTCCACACACTGAAACAAAGCAAAAATTAGAAATGTACTATTAAGAAAGCACTAGAAGCTTAGTTGCTAGGCTGAAAGAAACACTTCATTACTTGAAAGTATTTGTATTTTCTATTTCTCTTACTATATGTGTATATCGCTGTTCTGCTCTTTTGGCTAATTAATGTAATTTCAAGCATTTTGCTGACACAATGTATGAATATTTCATTTTATAACTCAAAACTTTGCTATTGTGGTTAGTAATGGTTAGAGGCACATATTTTTGGTAAATAAAAAAGCAAAATTTCGGTACAAAAACAGTCGATTTCGGGTTCAAAAGCGGTAAATAAAATAAAATTTCGGTGTTATAGTGGTGAAAAAACGGATCAAAAGTGCTATATAAAATTACATTTTGGTTTTAAAATTGTGAATATAATCCTAAATTTGATTTAAAAACTGCACTTATTACACAAAATAAACTTACCCCTTATAATAGCACATTTATGTAGTTACCAGAGTATTAAGTTTATTCCTGTGTAAAGGGGTCTATTTTTGCTTCTCAAATATTTACCGCCGAATTAATCAATTTTCCGTGAATTGCCTAACTCACAGGATACTTCAGACTTCAGAAAGTGTCGCGTTGGTATATAAACGGTAAATTTCGTGTTTAGGAGTATATTTCGCATTTTACAGTTCATTTCGCATTATTTCGTGACAAAACTTTGTAAAAAAATTCGCCTCACACCTTTCAGAAACATGGAAAATGAACATTACAGAATGTTATTTCATATTTCGCGTTTTCGTCAATAACGAAATTTGCATGCCTCTAGTAATGGTTCACCTTTACTCATAAAACTCTTGTGAGCCAATTCTTTTTAAAATAATGGCAATATTTTGTTGTAAAACTCAACATTTTGATACTACAAATGTGCAGTTGTTTTCAAGATATACGTGGAATATATAGAAAAATTATACTACAGAAGGAATATTTTTTCATATCATGAATCAAAGTTTATGCACAAAAATTTGAAGTAGTCTAGAATATTTATAAATGTTAATATACAATTATTAACATAAGTGCACTTGAACTTGTTTAGTGAATAGAACCTTAACTTATATACATACTTTATTAAAAACATAGGGTTTATCATAATGTCCATAGAAAAATTCCAGCACATAATGAAGTGTTCGAAGGCCATAGGAAGACTCCTCAAAGGTTTTTAACGAAGGCATGTGGAGGAACCCATGGGTTTTCTGCATCCACTTTTCATTCTGCCTCTTCATCTGAAATGAAAGTGAAATAAATATTCCATGCTATTTTGTATTTATACGCTACCATTCAATCTTAATAGGACATTTATCATTGTTCATTTTTGTTTCTATTCTAACACTATTCTTCTTTCTCCAACTGATAGTGCGAACCAAACAAGCAACTTATTACTGATTCAGTGTGCAAATCACTACTCTATCTCACCCCCAGAAATCTTTACCTCTTTTTCATTTATTTTGCAGATTTTTATTTGTATTTTTGTTATTTAGCATCCTTTTTGACATTTTTGGCTAATCACAACTATGAGAACTAGTGAAATTGATGAGGGAACACTCACAAAGAACACCCATGCCAAGGCTGGGATTCGAACCCATGGACCTCAGTGGCAAGATCAAAAGCCAACCACTTAATGTGCTCAGCCACCGAAACAGCTTATTTAACTTATTTTTATTTATTCAGTAGGTACAGCCATTCCCTTTTGGCACCCTGTCCTGTACACATGGGTGGGTTAAGGGAAGAAAGCAAAGGATGAAACTGGCCCCATCCCTGGAGACAGAGCTATCCCTCACCTCAGAAATCTAAGTTAATTATATCTGCTCTTTAAAATCTAAAATTAAACAATCTTCCTTTTCTTTAGGTATAAAATTTAGGTCCATGAAACTAACAACAAATTGCCAATTAAGAAAAGAGCATAGCAATAGCTTCCCCATATCACCTAAAATTAAGTGACTGTTCTAGGTGTGTCAAAGATTAAATAGTCATAAAATAGGTAAATCGCAATCATCCCTCAAATACAGGTGTAACAAAAATATGAAGCAATATATCAGGAATGTATTCCTCATGCTTCGAGAAGAAATAAAGTTTATATCTACATGGGTCTGGTAATAACAAGTGGTTCCTCTACGGAGCCCTCTGAAGCCCGTTCAAAGCATTGGATTGTGGTGAAACTAGGCTAGACACAGAGGTTATGGAAACCAGGTTGAAATTTGGCGCTGAAATAACAACCAGAAGTCAGACATGCAAAATTTTATTTTTCGTTTGTCAGTACAGTAGTGTTCAATATGCACGCCGTCAACGTGAATGACCCTTTGGAAGCATAAGTGATCAGTGATTTAGCAACAGGATATTGTTCACTGTGCATCATGCCAACCTCCGTGTGGCGGAGTGGTTAGTAGCACAGAGCACTATGGTGTCAAATGAGTGTTCCTTGTGATTGTCCCATCATCGATTTCACCATATCATCACTCATCCTTTTACTTATAACTTATATTTACTTAATAACTTACCCAAGCATTTTCATCATGCATGTATCCACTTCCAAAGCAAGCTGCGGGTGGTAAGCCCGGGACTTCTTTGGGTACATCACAGGAGTTCTGCATCCCATGGGGGAGCTTGATCACCCTCTTTGTGGTCTTCAGCATCACGAGCTTCCCTTCCAAGTTCTTGTTGTCATCGTGAGGAGGCCTGCCAAGCTACACACAAATTTTTCTTTCTTAATTTTGTGGGAAGGATATTCATATTTCTTTTATGAAGCAGATTGATGACAGCCATACCTCAATAAAATACGAGGCACATTTAAAAAATAAGGGCCGATAATTTACAAAAAGTGACTGGCAACAGTGATCAAATCGTGCCTGTGCAGTAACATAAACTAGTATATTAATAACCCAGAAATTATATTTTCACTAGTCAGCTGTTGATTATCTGTGAGTTAGAGCATGTTAAAATGGCTGGCCGATTACACAATCCCTCCAGTTGAGAAGTACGGTTTGTGATTCAATT
Source organism: Lepisma saccharinum (assembly GCF_977018435.1). NCBI lineage: Eukaryota > Metazoa > Arthropoda > Insecta > Zygentoma > Lepismatidae > Lepisma > Lepisma saccharinum. The sequence goes on from NC_139235.1 coordinate 9,787,100, forward strand.
TTCTTAATGCCAAAGGTCATAATGCTGCTGAAAAGCACTGACATTTGTGTGAAGGGTATGGTCCGAGTGTAATGAGTAAAGGAAAAGTACCGTAACAGTGTGCATTCACACCCAAAAAAGGGCGAAAAAGTTCAAGCAAACTCCATCTGCACGAAAAGTCATGGCAACTGTTTTCTGGGATTAGTAAGGTGTGCTTTGGTGGATTTCATGGAGCCGTGGTAAACAATCATATCGCAAGCGTACTGTGACACACTATGAAGTGTGTCACAAAACTAACGAAGTGGAATGTTGTGCTCAGGAAATGTTATCCACGACAATGCTACACCACACACACTCCAGATGATTCAGAGGTTCGGATGGGAACTTTTTGATCACTCCTCGAATAGTCCAGACCTTGCACCTAGTGAATATCACCTCTTCCTGCACCTCAAAAGAGGGCTTGCATCTCAACGATTTGAATAAACTGAGGTGTTGAAAACTGCAGTGTTGGATTGGCTGAACTCCCAGGTAGCGAACTTCTATGCAGAGGGTATAAAAAACATTGTTCCATGGCACCAAAAGTGCTTGGAAAATAATGGTGACTATGTTGAAAAATGAATTAGATATGTGTATGTTTGTAAGCACTAATAATGTTGCTACACTTCTTTTCTTGCTGATATAATTAATCGGCCCCTTCTTTTGAAATGCGCCTCATACAAAACCTGGGTATTTCATTTGGTAAGATCATCTTGCTTAGTGTTAAAATACATCTACTTACAAAAAATACAGGACAACACCCAAAACTCTACAATGATATCACAGACTTAACTTACATTTTTCTACAGTCATGGCTTAAAAACTGGTTTAAAATACAAGAACTTCATTATATATCTATATTCTCCACACGTGTCTTTCGATATGAATGTGCGTATGTACATACAGGGATACGAGAACAAGTATGTACATGTGTTAAAATTAAATTCCTGTTTAAAATAATAATTGAGACAATTACTCAAGAAAAAATATTTTAATGACATTGATTTCAATGAGCCTTGCCTCACTCACAAAAGGTTGTTAGTGAATAAATAATTTAAAAAAAAAACTTTTTACAAGTAACATGGAATTATTATTTTAAACAAAAGCAAATATGTCCGAGGTGTATGAACGAAAAGAACAAGCTGCAAACAATTGCAATTATATGTGAAAAAATTAAAACATACGAATAACATTTCTTAGGCAAACAGGAAATAAAATAAAGAGCAATGTTTTGCCTTTAGTTTCTAAAGACGACATGGACATTTAACATGTTCGGATGAACATGGATATGGGCCTCCTGAATAACATAGTGCTTAACATCTTTGCCTTACAATGAAGGAGTCCATAGTTCAATCCCTGATGCAGGGAGTGCCAACAAGTGTCCACACAGTTTGATTTAATTTATTCACCTTAAGAATTAAATGAATCCAGGGCTTGTCAAAATGAAGAGCAGTGTTTTGTTTTTAGTTTTTAAAGACGACATGGACATTTAACATGTTCGGATGAACATGGATATGGGCCTCCTGAATAACATAGTGCTTAACATCTTTGCCTTACAATGAAGGAGTCCATAGTTCAATCCCTGATGCAGGGAGTGCCAACAAGTGTCCACACAGTTTGATTTAATTTATTCACCTTAAGAATTAAATGAATCCAGGGCTTGTCAAAATAACACAAGTAACACACACATTTGCAATTTGATAAATTCCATACCTGTGCTTGGGAGTTGTTACCCCACACCCAAATCTTCCCTCCGTTCTCCAAAGCAGCTGTAAATTCACAGCCACAGGATATATGGACAAATTTTCTCTCGGACATTGTTGACAAGGGAGTTGGAATCGGCACCTCCTTTCTCGAGCCATTGCCAACCTGCCCATCCAAGTTTCTTCCCCATCCATATATGACTCCATCCCCTGTCACTAGAGCTGAGTGGTGGCAACCACAGGACACCTGAAATCATTCAATTAAAATACCAAGGTATCAAAATAAAAATTAATATTAAAAAAAAATATTAACATTTCAACATTCAGGGTGCCTTAAATTTTGTACAACCAAAATTCGACTTTTTCAGCTTTTCCAGAACAACTCATTAGGACAATTCATGTATTTACATGTGTGTGTGAGAAGGTTACTACATTTTAGTTAAACACTGTTAAATATAAAATGTTGGATAGATGCTACATAGGTGAACTTTTATGTAATACTTGTCACATATTGACTAATGGTAAAGAATGTATTTTTATAAAAAAATCGTAACAATTATAGCATAAATAATACATAGAGTAAAATTTAATAACATATGTATTAATCCTAATATCAACAAAACAACCCAAAAGTACAACAAGACAGTGGTAAATGCCAATAGGCACTTACTACAGTGGTTTTCTACTTGAAAATAGTTCAAAACATGACTCCTTTTCCTAGAGTATATCGTGTGCAATTTGTACTGTAACTACCGAGAATACTCAGTGTATCAAACTGAGGAATAGTTTGTCCACAACAAATTTAAAATGTCTTGTTTGTCCTTTTCCTCTTTGTTCAAAAACCTACTTTTAGTGCACTTCCACAAAAATATTAATTTGTCCACAAAAAGTAAACTCAGACTTTTCAAGGATTTCCAGACTGGCAGATACCCTGAACATTTTGTATTAATAATAATAATTACTCTGACACTGAACTATGAGATCATTTTTTTCTGTTACATGAGTGGAATGTGGGAATAAAAAAAAATACAAATTATTTGTCCTCTGTCTTTAATTTACTCAATGTTCATTGAAAATAACAGTTGCAAAGCCTGGCTACATCACTAATTCATAGCATAAATAGACACACCCGCTTCATCTGAACACTATCAAATGGTGTACATACCTGAACAATGGGGCCTACAACAAGAGAAGTATCCACCAACTGAGGCGAGAGATGAGCCTGGTTTTCTTCACACTGCAGATGAGCAGGATGCACTTCACTTTGCTTTCCATTGCTTTTCGTCGATTCCTCCGTCTTGGAATCAACAATGGAATCACCTGAAACATCACTCTTTTTTCCCACATCTTCCGCATTGGTGTTCACGTTACCAAATTCCTTCAGTTCTGCACTTGGACTACACAGCTCACCGACAGGCAGCGGGTAAGGGTCCACCGGGGAAGAAGCACCCTTCGCTGGAGAATCAGAGGCAGGCTCCACCTTTGACTTCCTGTCTGAAATATCCTGGCCACACAGATTACCCACCGGTGGACAAATTTCACTGTTGGATGGTGCCACTACATTTGCTGGATTGCTTGCCAACTGCTGCTGCTGTTGCTGTTGGTATATTCTGGCCTTTTTGTGTGCCTGTGCTTGCAGGCGTAGAACTTGAGGGCTTGATCCCCAGGTATAAATTTTATTCGATGCACCAACTGCAAGCTGAAAATTAAAAAGAAAAAAGCTACAGTATTTCCTTCCTTTTTTGGTCACGTTCTGATGTAGTTCCTTCAACTCCTGATGATACAGACTGGATGTTTGTGAAACAGTGTTTCAATTTGTGGGTGCTGTGCTTATCAAGATTATATATAAATTAGGAATGGGACAGATTAAATGGGACTCTATTGGTATAAGCCGATACAAGCATATTGGTGTATCGATTTATTGGTAAAATTACTGATTATTTTACTAATCTGGTACATTTATTTATTTATTTATTTATTTATTTACTTCTTCTTTTGGATGGCGAAGTTAAGGCACAAGCCTTTTCTTACACTTAACCATCTACTTCACATTTTACAAATTTAGTTGAAATATCTAAAAGTTTGCGAAATATAAAAGATCAAAATACCAAAGAAAAAAAAGAAAAAACACAAAAAGAGAAAAAACAAAAAAGAAAGAAGAAAAAACACAAAAAAGAAAAAAAACACAAAAAGTCAAAACACAAAAATACAGATATATGCTGTAAGAAACGTAAAAAATGCACGTACAGCATGAACACACACATAACAAAAATACTTAAAATACAGAAAAGTTGGTCGGTGTTTGTCCTGCAAATTTAGATAAAGAAAGGTTTCATTCTATTTTCTTTCCTTGTTTTCAGTACTGGTAAGTTGCCTCCAGAAGATGCTTTCTTAATTTTGATTTGAAATTGCAGAGAGAAGAAGAGTTTCTTATGTCATTGGGGAGGTCGTTCCACGTTCTGGTGGCAGTGACAGTGAAGGAATTTCCGTAAAATGCTGTCTTGTGGGAGGGGATGGTGAGCAGGGAGTTGTTTCGTGAATGGGTAGCAAAGGTGTGTGCTGCGCTTAGGGGTTGAAATCGTGAAAATAGGTAAGGGGGTTCTCTTGAATGCACTATTTTGTAGAGCGCTGTAAAAGCGTGGAAGCGACGGCGTGTTGAAAGGTCGAACCAGCCTAGGTCTTTGAAAGCCGGGGTAAGGTGGTCAAAATGTTTGATGTTATAAATGAAACGTACACATGCATTTTGTATTCACTGTAAACGTCTTGCTAGTTCACCGTTGAGGTCAACATACGTCAAGTCGCAGTAGTCTATTTGCGACAAAACTAGCGATTCCACAAGTGTTTTCTTTACCTCTCATGGTAAGATGTTTTTTAGGTGGTACAGTGAATGTAATGCTGCGTAAGATTTCTTGCATATGGCCTTCACATGGTCACTCCAGGTGAGGTTTTCGTCCACAACAATTCCCAGGTCTTTGACCGAGAGTGATAGTGATATGGGTTTTCCGTCTACAAGAATGTCCGGGATGGAGGACTTCGCTGTTGTGGATATGAGGTGCTGTGAGCCAATTAAAATACATTTAGTTTTCTCAGCATTTACTCATAGACCGTTTGCCTGAGACCACTTGCAGACGTTCATGATATCAGCGTTTAGGGCTTTGATGGCCATATTGATGTTTGTTTTAGGGAACGATAAGTAACATTGGACGTCATCAGCGTACAGATGGTAATTCGTTGATTGAAATGTTTCCGATATATCATTTATGTACATGGAGAACAGTAGCGGAGACAAAACGCTTCCTTGGGGAACACCGCAATTTATCGGCAGCCATGACGACTTATTTTCAGAAACTAATGTGCATTGCTGTCTGGCTGCTAAGAATGATCGAGTCCAGTCAACAGCGGGTTGGGAGAAGTTGAAATAAGATGACAATTTTGCCAGCAGGATATCGTGGTCGACGGTTTGGAAGGCTTTGCTGTAATCGAGGAGAACCAACACTGTCAGACATCTGTTATCCATTGCTGACCTTACATCATCCACCACTTTAATGAGCGCTGTGCTGGTGCTGTGTTGTGGGCGAAAACCGGACGGGAAGGGGTTTAACATATTTTTCGATTTTACATAATTAAAAATTTGCTCGTGCACGATGTGTTCAAATACTTTTGACAAAGTGGGGAGAATACTGATCGGTCGAAAATCTTGAGCGCTTACTGGGTTGGTGATTTTAGCCAGGGGGCGTATGTGAGCGAGTTTCCAAATATTTGGGAACGTGCCAGTATACAGGGATGTGTTGAAAACGTCTGCAATTGCAAACGAGATGTGGGAAGCGATACATTTTAACATGTTTATAGAAATTTCATCTGCTCCGGTTGCATTGGATTTTATTTTATTAATTGCAGTTTGGACCTTAGCATGAGTTATAAAAGAGAAATCAAAACAATTTTTGTTTTTGCTTTTGTGAACACTTATGGAGTCGATCGCACGTTTCTTAATTTTAGGATTTATGTCTGATGAGTTCTGAAAATGACCATTTAGTTCTTCAGTGGAAATGCCAATTATTTCATTTCTATCACGTTTTTTCCCAACGCCGAACATTTTAAGTTTGTTCCACAGCGATTTCGGTTGCGATCTATAGTTTAAGAGTTGTCCGGCAAAGGAAAACTTTCTCTTTCGTATTTCCTGCGTGCACCGATTCCGAAGAATGCGGTATTCTTCGAAATAATCACGCACTGACTGCAGGTTCGATTTGAGTGCGGACTTATATTGCCTGTATGCTGCATCCCTGCGGGACATCAGCTGCAGGATCTCGGGGGTAATCCACGGGCTGGGAGGTCTCGCAACTCTCTTTCTTTTCACGGGCGCGTGCTTGTCGTAAATCTGTAGGATGAGGTAGTTTAGGAAGTTCACTTTCTCATCCACCGTTTGAAAAGAAGCGACCAGGTGCCATGGCATATTTTCTGCTTCGATATTCAGGGCTTGAAAGTCAAGTCGTTTAAAATCTCTGAGGGAGATTACTTTTGGTTTGTATTTATATGTTTTAAGAGAATAGGACATAAAAATAAGATCGTGCTTCGATATGCCTGGGACTGGGAATTGTCCTAAATTTAGAATTTTTTGTGGGTTAGTTGTTAATATGTGGTCAATAAGAGTTTCGCTTTGTTGAGAACGATGTGTAGCTTTTAACGAGCAGGCTGACAGGTTGAGAGACAATATGGTGTCTTTGTAATTCCGTACTTCCGGTTTGGAGCTCAGGAGGTCGAAGTTTAGGTCGCCTAATATAACACAATGTTCGTATAATGGTAAAAATTTGGATATTTCCTTTTCAAAATTTTCAAAAACTGTTTTTGGGGGTCGATACACTCCGCTGAGGAGGATTTTCTGGTTGTTTATATTTAGCTCAAGTATCAAATATTCCGAACTACCCGAGTATTCTCCTTGAGAACAAGAGAGGATTTTTACGGGAATGTTTTCTTTTAAATATATTGCGCAGCCCCCTCCCCTTTTGTTTATCCTGTCGCAACGATAAAGCCTGTATCCCTGCATTTCGACCATGTGATCTGGGATCGCTGGAACAAGCCAGCTCTCAGAAACAAGAATGGCATCGAAGGACAGAGACGCAAATATCGTCCGGAATTCATCGTAGTGAGATAAAAGACTCTGCGAGTCGACGTGCGCTGCATGGAACGCCCTCAGGTGTTTGACTAGCTCCTCCTTCAGTACCGTTACAGCAGGGTGAGAAGGGCAAGGGGAAAGTGAGGGAGGGGAGACAGGGGGTTGAGCGCTGGACTCGCCTTCCATTTGGCATAGCTGCCGAAAATAGACTGTGGTTGGACTTAGTGTTGCCATATCTTCTAATTTGTTACCCAAACACAGCGCGTCTGGCCTGGGAGAGAGGGAGAGAGAGAGAAGAGAAAGGAGATATATATGTATAATATATTGTTGGACTTACCAGTACTGAAACCAGGATTCCCTTGCGGCATGGATAGAAGTAGACGTCCACTGGAGAACACACTCATGTTGTTGATTAACATTTGCACAGATTTAATATATATGTATATGCTATATATTTTTGGAGGGACACACACAGACTCGACACAAGCACATAAACTTCTAAGAAAACACATACACATACATAAACACATACACTTAGATACGAAGACACAAACTAACATATAAAAGTAAGCAAAAACACGCAAACATAGATAAGTATCTGGCTTGGTGGCGATTATGCAGTTCATCATTGCACTTGGCTTCTTCTTCACGTTAGCGTTACAGAAGAGTTTCAAACTCGCGAGCCGTGTTGATAGTTTTTCTGCCGTTGCTGCCCTGGATGATGATCCGGCCATCGGCGGTCCAGCAGTTCCTCACCCCGAACGTCTCCTTGGCGCGGCGGAGAAGATGTTGTCTCGTCGCCGTCAGGGACTCTGTTATCAAAAGGCCGCTTCCTTTTAGTTTCTTTTTGTTTTTATATACGTGTTCCCGAGTTTGGTACCTCAAGAACTTAACGATGATGGGGCGGTGTCCCTGCTGCACAACTTCGGCCGACGTCCGAGTACGTTTGGGGCCCAACCTGTGCAGGCGATCCACATCGAAGGCGTTAAGAGTGATGCCGAGTTTCGATGAAAAAGTGTCCGTGACAACCCTCATCGTGTTCTCGTCTGGCGTTTCCGAGATTCCATGGAGGAGAAGGCAGTTTCTCCTGCTATACTGCTCAGCAGCGTCTGTAGCTTCCTCCTGTGATAGCATTCTGCTGTGCAAACTATCCATATCTGATCGCAGCTCCAATATCTGGTTCTTAAGATCCTTGATTTCTTCTTGGAGGCATTCGAAGATGGTGCTGTTTGAAACTGTCTCTGCGGCGGCCGTTGTTACCGTGGGCTGACACTGTGGCAGGGACTTCAAAGCCTCCGACACTTTGGAGTCCAATTTGCTGAGAGTTGCCTCCAGAAAACTGCATCTCTTGTCCAGGCTGCTGCTGTATCTATAAATATCTATAAATATCTTATAATTTAGTGCAAAATTCTGCCATTTTGTTATAATTTTTATTTGATTTTATTGCCTTTATTTTACTTTGCCTTTTTTGTGCCACTTTTGGCTAATTTGCGAAGATGAGTGATAATAATAATAATAATAATAAATTTTCTTTATTCAGCGGGCGAGGTTCGGCCAAGGGCTGCTCTGCCACCTAACCCTTGTCAATATGATAATACATATGAGATGATATAAACTTATGGAGCAGTAAGCTAAACGTAAAAAAAAAAAAAATAATAATAATAATAAAAAAATAAAAAAAATTAAGAAAGAAAAAAAAATACATAGGAATTAGTTGGATACAAAGGAATTATGATATGATTCCATGCCCAGGCCAGGAATCGAACCCGGGACCCCTGGCATCGTAGTGCGATGTGATAACCACTCTGCCACAGGAGCTGGCTACAGCGAAGAAGTTGCATATTTAGACATTTACTTTTTTAAAAAAGTAGGGAATCGAGATTATCCATAAAAATTATAAGACAATGGCAGAATTTTGCACTAAATTATAAGATATTTATGGATATATCGGATCAGTCAAGTAATTGGTAATTTTATCGATACATCTATATCGGCCAATACCGATAGAGTACCGATTAATCTGGCCCATTCCTAATTTTTATGAATAATCTCAATACCCTATCTTTCAGTAAATGTCTAAATATGCAACTTCTTTTGCACTGCAGTCACCTGGAAATATCCATTAATTAAGGAAGTCAATGAACCATTCAGGTTCTTCAAGGACCATTTAGAATTTCATATTGGATAGGTCGAATATCAGTTATCGGTATTAGTAAATTTTATATCAATACTTTATCGGTATCGGCAAAAATTTCATATCGACCCATCCCTAATATAAATATGTGTTTACAGAATATGGTATCACAGTGCATTTGAAATTGAAAATGTCGGTCAATGAAACTCATTTTTTTTCGGTCATTTCTCTATGTCCCGATGACTTCAATATAATAAAACAATGTTTCAGTGAGGATTTTAATTGGGCTATGCCTTTACCTTTCTTCCAGCCTGAACATTTTAAGCTACATACAGTTTCCTTCAACACATTACAGTTTAACTGGTGTGTACTTTCCTTTTTCAGTCTGAACATTTTTAGTAGGGCTGTGCGATATTTTGATATATCACTATCGAGTTGATATTTTTAAAATATCAAAACATCAATATCATAATCAACCTAATCATATTGATATTGATAGTAGCATTGTCAGTATCAATATTATTGAGATTGGTGATGACCAGTGCCCGAAAACATTTCTTCACAGCTAGGCGCCAGCTGAAAATCAGGCGCGAGGAAACTACCTACTAGCAATTGTGCATACTACAGTGTGTTTCAAAAGTTGCACAACCCAAACTTTGAAAATGTATATCATGAAATCCGTAACAAGCATTTACACCAGGTTTTCTGCACTAAACTTACACCAGGTTTTCTGCACTAAACTAATCATGTACACTATCACTGGGTTAATACATTTATGTTAGCATCTATCCAAATAAAAGCAATTACATTATTTTAAAAAATATTGTTAATTTGCTGAAAACATCTGAGAATCGATTTTCAACAATATATACTAACGTAGAAATTGTCAGCGCAAAATGCAGGTTCGACCAGGACTCGAACACGGGTCTCTGATACCGTGCGATTGCTCTAACCACTGAGCTACTGAGCCAGCCTGGCCTCGCCTGATTATTCACTGTCGCTGTTTTATCTGTGTGGAATCTTCTCTGCCAGTGCTACCGCAACAGGATCTGTTAGCTTTGAAATACAGTAGACTTCGACATTGCCTGGTTCCTCCCAGCGTAGAGATGTTAATTATTGAAGATCAGGCACCCACGTAGAAATTTTAAGCGAAAAATGCATTAACATCTCTACGCTGGGAGGAACCAGGCAATGTCGAAATCTACTGTGTTTCAAAGGCAACAGATCCCGTTGCGGTAGCACTGGCAGAGACGATTCCAAACAGGTAAAACAGCAACAGCGAGAAATAAGGCAAGGCCAGACCGGCTCAGTAGCTCAGTGGCTAGATAAATCGTACGGTATGGCAGAGACCCAGGTTCGAGTCCTGGTCGATCCTGCATTTTTCGCTGAACATTTCTATGTAGTAAATCTGTGTGTGCCTAATATTCAATAATAACACCAACTCTTAACAATTTGTGGGATCATTTGTTGGTGTTTGACTAGTCGTAAAACAGTTGCTTTGTGAGGTACAGCAGAAGGGGATTTTTCTTGGAAAACCTCTTGCACATGAGTGTAAGAATGAGTAGTAAAATACTCTTCAGCAATGCACACGCGCTGCTCCAAAGAATACGCCATGCTGAATAAATTAAAAGAACAGGCATAGTAGCGTCGGAAGTGAGCGAAGATAATTCAGTGTAACCAGAGGCAGACTAGGATTCTCTCAAGAGTCCAATTTCGGCACAAATCTTGGTTTATGATTTTTCACGTAAATGTATAGCCAATACTTAGGCAATGTGGCATGCGTCTGTTGAAAATATTTCGACCTGCTAGCATTGCCAGATATGTCCCAAAAATGGCACTTTTTCACTCAACCCATAATAAATCCATCAAATGTTGAACATGATCAATATTGGTCGCAAATGACAGATTGACATGGCATCAGTCATCTAATTATGATCCTTCGATAATTTCTTACGTATTTTTATAATTCAAAAGTGCATTTCTGGAAAAATCTTAACGTTGCCTTCCGCCAGTTATTAATTTATCTAAATTTTCTGTATGGAGAAAACTGATAATTTTAAGCATTGAAAAATATCTCAATGGATGAGACTTTATAATGCAGAAAACCCGGTGTAAATATCTCTTACGGTTTTCATGATATACATTTTCAAAGTTTGAGTTGTGCAACTTTTGAAACACTCTGTATAAGAAGCTGAGCATCACTGTATTCAAAACATCGCTAAATCATTCGAGAAAACAGGAAATAGGGTGTTGGAGGACAAAGAGTAAGAAATTATTACTGACACTCTGGAATGTTCACAACGTTGATTTTTTTTTAAAAAATAATAATTTGCTAACTTACGATGTACTGCAATTTGAACTTACACTCATCAAAATTTCGTACATATTACAGTATAAGATCACAGTCGCCAGGCTGAAATTTCTAGTCGCCATGGCAACCATGCGACCAGGATTTTTCGAGCCATGGTGATGACCCTCATGAACAACCTTGTGCTTCACTTATACATGACAAATGCAAGAGCTCTATTCATTCTCGCTTATTTCTACTTCCTTGATAAGAGAGGTGTGGGTGGGGTTGTTGAGAACTACAGACTACAGAGGGAATCACTTCATTCCATTGTGTTGTGGGACTACCATTCTCGCTTATACAACAAGCAACATGATTCTGTTCATCCTAGTTAAAATTACAATTCAAACATTGGCTGAAAGATATTTAGTTTTATCGATACCATCAATTTTAGGGCTGAGCTGATATTGCTTTGAACCGATACCGATGCCAATACTCATACCGATTCCCACCAATACTGACACATTAAAATTGCAATAATTAAAATTTCTAATTTTTATTGCAAAATTGGAGCAAAATAAAAGGGAAGTTTCAATTTTGCATAATTTTCAGAATAATTACACTCCACGAAAGTGAAAGTATCGCGCGGAATTTTTGCGGTCCCTGTGAAACACAAATATGCCGAAAAGGTATCGGTAGATGAACTTCAACCGATACTTTCGAATACCGACACCGATACATCGGCTTGGCCCTAGTCAATATTGATATTGTTGTTATCAACATAAACATTTTGGATACTCAATATACTGACTTGATATCAAAGAATTTCGACTTTGGTATCACACATCCCTACATCTTAGGTTAGGTACTGCTCCTTTAAACACATATAACCATAATATCATCAGGTAATTACTTACATTATGAAAATACCCTGTGGCTATTAGGCTTATCTTCTCAGGCAATTTCACTAGCATTGGGTGTGAACTTTTCGTCACCATACACACTCCCAGCTGCCCAAAGACAGATGAACCAAAGGTGTACACTTCACCATCTGCTGTCAACACAGTGCTATGGCCATGTCCTCCACACACTTGAATCACCCCCTGCAATTATTGTACATGTACAGATCAAACCCATTTTATGAAACCAAATTATGAAAAATTATTTACATTATAGATGACTTTTGGTATATTAAAATAATTACATAAATACATAATATTTATTTTATGTATGTATTTCTTACAAGCCAAAACCAAGTGTTCAGTAATAATCAAAATCTAATTATTGATAACAACTCATTTGAACCAGTACCTAGGAGTAATACTAACAAATTAAAAATACATTAAAGAGGAAATAAAAAGCAGGCTTACTTTTCTCTTCATAAACTTTTATCTTCTCGTATAATATCTAAGAAACTAAAATTTAAAATAAACAAAACAGTAATTTTGCCTGTATAGTCCAAGGGTATTTGTAATCCCGTGGGTTTTTCAATGAAGGGAATATATGACTACCAGTAATATGTTGCTAGTGTGGTACACAATAACATACTACCAGGTGTTTTGCCCGCAATTGTTGCAGAAGGCCTGTGTGACATCATAAATCCAAAATGGCTACCGCTTCATGCACTACATAAGAAAATCCATCATAACTCCTTTAATAGTGGTTTTGGAAAAAGTTTTATAGATACATGTATATAGTCATATATTCCCTTCATTCAAAAACCCACGGAATGGGTTTTGCAAAACCTGGTCCCTTACATTGAAAGAGAAACATAAATTAAAGAGTATTTGAAAATAAAATCCTTAGAAAAATATTTGGACCCAAAAGGGATGAGGAGACAGGTAAGTGGAGAAGGTTACATAATTTAGAACTGCATAATATGCATTCATGTCCAGATATTATGAGAATAATTAAATCAAGAAGACTTAGGTGAGCAGGCCATGTGGCACGAATGGAGAGTAAAGAAGAGTTTACAGAATTCTTGTTGGGGAACCTGATGGTAAGAGACCAGTAGGAAGACGAAGATGGAGAGATATTGTTGAGATGGACGTAAAGGAAATTGGTAAGGATGGAAAAGAGTGGATAGATCCTGCTCAGGATAGGGACAGATGGAAGGCCATTGTCGCTGCAGCCATAAACCTTCGGGTTTGAGAAGGCTAGAGAGTTAGTTAGTTTCCCCTTTTGGCTTTCTGCATGAACAATGCTACAGCAAGGTACATATAATTTAGAATATAGATACAGGATAAGACTGGAAGTACGTTGTTTTTCAATTTTTATTCAAATTCTTCTCCTTTTGGCAGCTTTCATTCCAGAAATGTGAAGATAATAACTTCAATGAGGGACAGAATGTAGAATTTGGGATATTCAGGGTTACGAAAATTTCGAACATTTCCCATCCCCAAAATTTTCCATTTTATATGACAGGATTTTTAAAATTTCCCATCCAGACCAAAAATTTCAATCCTGCACACTTCTAAATGAGTTCTCCTACTTCATACATGTCCAAAGATCCCAGCTATGCTTGAATGCCCCTCATAATAAAAGACAAACGTCCCACTTACCTTTCCCATTAGTTTCTTGACTGGTGTAGGATGAAGGCAATCTTCAACAGAGCCATGCCCAAGCTGACCATGTACGCCCCAGCCCCATGTGAAAACCCTACACAGGAGAATTATCATATACATAATACTGTAAATTATGCAAGCAACGAAACACATACAACAGAATCCTGATAATTCAAGGTAGACTGGACCAAGACATCAAATTACAAAAATAATCAGAGTTTTTGATTCATTGATTGATTTAGTTTATTTTACTTCGCTTTTCGGTCACTTTTCGCTAATTGCAATGATGAGGATGAGTGATAATATGATTAATTTAAAGAAGGGGCACTCACAAAGAACACCAATGCCCAGACTGGTATTCCAACCTGGGACCACTGGCGTTGCAGCATGCTATATCATCTGAATAACAGATTGTTGGTAGGTATTGCCTTTGGCTGCTGTTCTATGTAGCGCATTAGTGCCTTGGATTACACAGAACATTGGAAATTAATTATCAAGACTTTACTGTACAACAATGCTATTAAAGTATCATTACTTCACTATTCAATTTTATTATAATGCATCACATATTTCTCATATGAATTAGGGATGGCCAAACGGATACGGATCCGAAAAATCCGGATCCAAAAGTTACGGATCTGGATCCGGATCCGAAAATTCCGGATCTGGATCCGGGTCTGAAAGTTTCGGATCTGGATCCGGATCCGAGAGTTCCGGATCCGGATGCGGGTCTGGATCTGGATCCGGGAGTTCCAGATCCGCGGATCCGGGTCTGAAAGTTTCGGATCTGGATCCGGATCCGAGAGTTTCAGATCCGCGGATCCGGATCCGAAAATTCCGGATCCGGACGTGGGTCTGGAAGTTTCGGATCTGGATCCGAGAGTTTCGGATCCGCGGATCCGGGTCTGAAAGTTTCGGATCTGGATCCGGATCCCAGGGTTCCGGATCCGAAAATTTCGGATCGGGTCCGAAAGTTTCGGATCTGGAAACGGATCCGAAAATCCGGATCCGGATCCGAGAGTTTCGTATCTCAATCCCATTATAATATTACCACACCTTAGTCCTACAAGAATTTTTTTGCTACGCATCGGCTAACACACTCGTGCACAAATGTCCGAAGTGATTTTGTAAATGCCATTGAAACGAATATGTATTCATTTGAATGTATTGGAAATGAAAACACACATAAATGTGAGACATTCCATTCCAGGATGAAACCTTTGACACATATAACAAGATAGAAATGTTATACAAAAATTATACAATTGTTCTACAATTACAGTTTTACAAATTAAAATAAAACATTATAATATATGCAGTGTTAAATAATTACAAAGTGTAAGACTAACAAGGGAGGTTATCTAAGTGTCTCCCTCCGATTTCCATGAAACTTGGCAGTATAGTGGGGCCCAAAGGAAGAATTAGGTGTTTTTTTGTTTCAGCTAAAAAACGGTTTTAGGGGGCAAAACCCCCTCAAATGTCAAGATGAGGACAAATTGAAGTGAGGATCGGACCCCTGTGTCCCCCTCCGATTTCCATGATACTTGGTAGGTGTGTGTATAAACGGGCCCAAATGAAGAAATACGTGTTTTTTTTGTTTCGGCTAAAAAACGGTTTTAGGGGGCAACCCCCCCTCAAATGTCAATATGAGGACAAATTTAAGTGGGCATTTGATTTATGTGTCTCCCTCCGATTTCCATGAAACTTGGCAGGTGTATAGGAAGAAATACGTGTTTTTTTTTTGTTTCAGCTAAAAAACGGTTTTACAGGGCGAAACCCACTGAATTGTCAAGATGAGGACAAATTGAAGTGGGGATCTGACCCCTGTGTCCCCCTCAGATTTCCATGAAACTTGGCAGGTGTGTGTGTATAAACGGGCCCAAATGAAGAAATACGTGTTTTTTTGTTTCGGCAAAAAATTTGTTCTAGGGGGCAACCTCCTCTCAAATGTCAAGATGAGGACAAATTGAAGTGGGGATCTGACCCCTGTGTTCCCCTCCGATTTCCATGAAACGTGGCAGGTGTATAGAGGGGCCCGAAGGAAGAATTACGTGTTTTTTTTTTTTTTGTTTCAGCCAAAAACTGTTTCAGGGGCAAAATCCCCTCAAATGAAAAGATGAGGACAAATTGAAGTAAGGATCTGACCCCTGTGTCCCCCTCCGATTTTCATGAAACTTGGCAGGTGTATAGAGGGGCCCAAAGGAAGAAATACGTGTTTTTTGTTTCGGCTAAAACTGTTTTAGGGGGCAAAACCCGCCTCAAATGTCAAGATGAGGACAAATTGACGTGGGAATCATCTGACCCCTGTGTCCCCCTCCGATTCCCATGAAATTTGACACGTGTATAGAGAGGCCCTATGCCCCCTGTTTCGTCCTATGCCATATTTACGTGGTTTCGGGGTCAGATCCCCACTTCAATTTCTACTCATCTTGACATTTGAGGGGGGGGGGGGCTCTATACACCTGCCAAGTTTCATGGAAATCGGAGGGGGAGACTTAGACCTCCCTACTAAGTGTATTAATTAATTACAAATCGCGCACGCGCACACACACACTATATGTATATATATATATATATGTGTATGTATATTATGTATATATGTATATTAGCAGGTAACAATATGTTATAAGCACATTCTTACTTTCCAAAGAAGCACATGTGGGATGGCAAAACGGATCCGGATCCGAAAATTCCAGATCCGGATCCGGATCCGAAAGTACCGGATCCGAAAGTTTTGGATCCGGATCCGAAAATTGTAGATCCGGATCCGAAAGTTCTCGATCCGGATCCGAAAATTCCGGATCCGAAAGTTCTGGATCCGGATCCGGATCTGAAAATTCCGGATCCGGATCCGCAGATCCTAATCCGAAAAATTTTAAGATCCGGATCCTAAGGATCCGGAACCAACCGGATCCGGATTTCGGATCCGGATCTGGCCATCCCTAATATGAATAGGGTGACCATAATATTTTGCCCCCAAAACGGGACATCCGAAGGAGGTCAGTTTAACCCCTCCTGAAAAATCGGTTAGGCCTAATTATAAAAGTATTATTATTATTTATTAAGGTATGGACTGCATAAATGATTCATCATAAAATATATCATCCCATTGTCAAAAGATATTAATTTTATAATCTTGGTATGACTTACATAGTGTTTCTGGTTCCTTCTGATCAAATATTGATGTTAGTCCTACGCATTGTGCAGATTAAACTTTGTGCTTTGGGGTGAGGGGGAAACCCACTCCAAGGCCGCATGCAGGGTATTTTTTCTCAGAGGTGGAGGCATAGTAAGATTTTATATCTTGCCCTTCACGCATTAAAACTTGTATTGTTGTTTTATTATTATTATTACTATTATTGATATTATAATAATATTATTGCTATATTATTATTGCTATTATTATTAGTAGTAGTATTTTACAAATCATAAAATTCAAATTGAATTGAAAATACTTTGCATTGTAACAAGTTCAGACTATATCCGTTGGCCCACTCAGTGCCGTATTTGTGATTTCATTTTGGGAAGTGCCCACTCCCCCCAGACCTTTCATGGCGAGGTGCTAAGCACAAGGGAGCACTTTACCTTTTTTTTACCTTTAGTTGTTTTTTGGATATGCAAACTTGCATATACAGGGTGGGCCAAAAAGGTAACCGAAAGTAGAACCGTTGTATTGTGCTTGGTTGCCTCTTTTTTGGGCCACCCTGTATATCACCAGTCAGTAAACTAAACTATTGCCTTGCGGTTTTAAGTACCTTAGAACACTGGTTCTAACCTAGGTCATTAAATTAACTTAATACATTTTTTTATGATGTAATTTAGAAACAGTGTATTTATGTTTTAAGAAAATTCAAACTCGTACAAAAAAAGAGCTATCAAAGTAGTAACACCGCAAACTTTTTCAGATTTCCATTACCAGATTCAAACTTAATATAATGTCCATTTAACCTACCTATGCAAGTCTCTTGCGAACACTTTGCTACATATTCGGTGAGGTTGGTCAGTTGTAGAATGGTCCTTCTCTAATTCACAAGAGTACATACTTTTCGGCATGACTGGACCATTAATGAACACGAATAATTGAATGATTGATTTCGTTTATTTTACTTCGTTTTTCTGCCAAATGATTCTTCAGTTGTGTTTCTTATGTAGTTAGGAAATGATATACTGTATGCTTTAAATTCCATTTTGTTTGAGGGGTATAAAAATATTTTTTTTTGCAGGGATAAAATGTTTTGTGGGGGTTAATCCCCGGCATTCCCCTGAAAAGGTAGTTGAGATTTCACTGTAAATCTTATCTTCTACATTTTGTTACATGAATAACCTTATATAAGCATGCTACATGTAAATTTCAGAATACAATTTCTTACTTATGTGGAAAAACACCATCACCAAATTTTAACAGAATGTAGAAGCCATATGGAATCTCAAATATCTGAAATTGGGCAAAACTTTGAACATTCAACACTTGATCAAAAAATATTCAAAATACCCATTTTCCCAGATAATATGTATTATTGATTCTCTGTCTTTAAAATAAGACCAGTTTCAATTTTCTAGCTTGATTCGTTCCTGAGATATGTGAACTTTCAAATACAGTTTGCATTGTTTTTTTTTTAAATCCACCCCCCCCCAAAAAAAAAACAAATTTAATTTTTATCCATAAACTTTTGTAGAGAATTTCGTAAAAATACGATACGCAAATCAACTAAATACATAAGAAACACTAGAGATTAAGTGCCCACCTGCCATCCTCGGTTAGGGCCATGGAATGGTACTGGCCTGCAGAGATGCTGATGATCTTTTCTTCTGCCAGACTTTCCACCAGCTGTGGGTAAGGGCTTTGGCCCTTATGCCCAACTCCTAGTTGTCCAAACTGTGATGACCCCCACGAATAAACCTGCAAGCAAAATATCACTATTTTAATGTTCGATCTAATTACAGTGTACATGGTATATCCAGAAATTATGTTCCAATTCCACTACTTCTTTTGATGTAGTGTCCACCGTTATTGGGGTATCAGAATTTGTATTCCCTTATCATAGAATGATATTGCCTGTGACAAACAGGGCTTAGAAGTTGACAAAATGTCATCTTCTTTCTTTGAAAGGGGGGGGGGGGGTGCATTAAAGATTATATTAAACACAATAGCAGCAGACTTCCTTGGATCAATAAGGTGACCAGTCTCTTTTTTTTTTTGATTCTCTGTCCCAATTCCTTCAAAACGTAAAAAGGGATGCCAACTGCAACAATACACCTTGGCATAGTTGGGTAGAAATTAGTTCACATTTCAATGTCAACAATGTGCCACATTCCAATTTTTCTTAAAATATTGGAGTTTCTTCTCTGTTTACCTGGAACTGAGGCAACACTGCGACTTTATAGCTTGAGTTTGCAAACTTGACCCTGCTAACCGACCTAATAGATATATAGGCAGACAGGGAGCCATGAGAGCTTATTGGCCTTAAAGTTTTCGGTATTCCATTCTCCCCTTATACAGTAAAGTAGGCTCTGCTACAACACTTTTAAGGAATCTGATTGGTTCTGATTTTATAATTGGTAGAGCATCGAGAACGACGATCTTTATCTCATAATGAAAAATCTCTTCTATATCCGTTTACATGTGAAAGAGGATCAGATCAATTCTTGACTAAAATGGCCAGTCCGGATATTTGTCGGAGTGAGGGAGTAGAAAAGGTTTGTGATCTCTCTCTCATTCTCATCGATCGTGTTGTCAAGTAGCTGGATTTGCTAATCTTTCTGAAGAATTAGTTCTTCTCAAAACGTGTTTGATTGATTGGTTTATTGTACTTCGCTTTTCTGCCATTATTGGCAAATCGTGAAGACGAGGATGATTGATATGATGAAATTGTTTCCGTACATGAATGGTTTGTGGACAAGTGAACAAGAACGCTCATTCAGTGCAAACTTTGAAAGCTATGCTGGTGAATAAGGTGAACTTTAAATCACATGTGTGCAAACATTTACAAAATGTTACTTGAAAAGGATTTACTGAAGAAGATCCATTCATTGGCAAAATATCAGTTAATGACTTCTAATTCTAAAGGACTGGTTGGTTGGAGTGCAGTGCATATCACCAAGTTACATAAGTTACACATTATTTATTTATATTTTATTTGTTTTCAAATATAAGTATTTATGACATAACATTCCTTACATTAAAATGTGTACATTTTGCAATCCTGTTTTGTCCAATTTTTCCTTAAGGAAGATATGAATGTCCAGTTTTGTTGTTTTGAAATTCTGGTCATCTTAATCTACAAGTTATTTAAAAAATGACGGTGGTTTGGACTCTGTCCCATTATAATGTTGTACATATTGTTGTCATTATGCTTTAAATTGTATTTGTTACTTCAAAGTTCAATGGAAATTTCAAATAATCAGAGTTTAACTCTATATATTTGTCACATAATAGTCAACTCAATTTGTTATTCGATGTAAATGCCAACCTGTAACATATATATACATCACCGATTTCAGATAATTTTTGTAAAGTTACTGGCTAGAACTACCAGGTAACCAAGAAAGTTCATGCGGTTTTTACAACTGCCCGTAGTTTTCATGGGGTAGTACGCAGTTCAGCCGCCAGGGGTACATGTATGTGTGATTGGCGGAAAGCTCATTCCTTGGCACGTCGGCTAACGTAGATAACAGGTCGCAGTCGATAGTTCGGGAGCAAGTATTCGCAGTGAACCATGGCTGTGTCGAATGCAGTAATCATGGCGTGTTTACTGTATGAGTACAAGTTGGGCACAAAAGGAGCGGAAGCAGCAAGAAAAATATGTGCAGTGTTTGGAGAAGGTACAATTAGTGAACGGACAGCGAAAAAGTGGTTTCAGACCTTCTCGAGTGGCGATGAGACACTGGCAGACAAACCTCGATCGGGCAGACCGAAATCTCTCAATGTGGACGAACTGAAGGCAGCAATTGAAGAGGATTCAAGTCAAACGTGTCACGAACTCGCTCAACGATTTGCGGTAAGTGCTGAAACAATTCGTGTGCGCTTGCATGAGCTTGGCAAATCATGGAAACTGAGTAAGTGGGTCCCGCACGAGCTGACCGCTGCGAACCGTCTCCAACGACTGAACATTTGCGCTTCCTTGCTCACTAGGAACAACAACTGTCCAATTTTGGACCGCATTTTGACGTGTGATGAAAAGTGGGTAATGTACGATAACAAGAAACGCTCATACCATTGGCTATCGTCAAATGACACCATACCTTTAACTGCAAAACCTGCTCTTCATCAGCGGAAGGTGCTGCTGTGTGTCTGGTGGACTACGGCTGGGATTGTGCATTATGAATTCTTGGAAAGTGGTAAAACCATCAACAAAGAGGTGTACTCCGCGGAATTGCAAAGAGTGGCCGAACAGCTTGCAAAAAAACAACCTGCATTAGTGAATAGGAAGCGTGTTCTTTTCCACCAAGACAACGCTAAACCTCATACAGCAAAGATGACCCTGGAGGTGATTTCTTCTCTCGGCTGGGAACTTCTGCCACATCCAGCATATTCACCCGACATCGCTCCATCAGACTACCATTTTTTTTTGTCTATGGACAACCATATGCGCAATCGACATTTCCAAACTCGCAAGGAGGTTGAAAATGCGGTGGTGCAGTTTTTTGCAGCCCTACACAAAGACTTTTTCAAACATGGCATCTACAGGCTTGTACAAAGATGGGAGACGGTTGTAGAAGCGGATGGTGGATATTTTGCGGAATAAATATAAGGTAAACACATTTGTTTTGGACCTTTTCTTCTTTGTACTAAAACTGCATGAACTTTCTTGGTTACCTGGTAGTTGCATTTGATTATTTCAAGGATTCTCATGTTAATGTCTTAATGACCAAATAGAATAAGTGCACTAAAAATGGAAATAATTTAGATGTATGATGAAATATTTACATGTCATTAAATTTAGGTTGTCCAAATGTATTGGGTTGATGCATAAGTTCATAGCATTTTTTTCACCATGGCAAAAGTATTTTTCTTTTATTCAATTCAACGCCTGAAGAAATCAACTGATTTGGGGTTAAAAGCGCCATCAAGCCAAGTTTGAAGAGCATTTTCGTCACCAAAGGAGCTTCCTTGAAGATAGACGGATTGAGAGCTGAAAAGGTAGCAATCTGAGGGTGCAAGATCAGGCGAGTAAGGGGGATGTGGAATAACTACCCAACCAAGCTCCTAGATAGCAGCTTTTGTCATGTTAGCAGAGTATGGATGTGCATTATCATGTCGCAGCACTTGATGCTGTCATCCTGGCCTATTCGCTGATTTGGTTGCTTTCAGTGCCACCAAGACAGACAGAAGAATATGTCGGAAATGTTTTTTTCCCCCACTGGACACTTATTTTTCTTTAGCCCATAAATAACACAGTCTTTCTTCAAATCTGTAAAATTCAATGTGTATTCACAAGCAGAACAATGCCACTCCAATTGATGAACATTAAATGATAAATAAACTTGTTGCCATACCAAGCAGAAATGCTACGTACTTATGCATCAACCCAATATAACAGTAGTATATTTAGTATAGATTATTAATCTTTAGCCGACAGCTGTTTCAAACGAAACAACACAAATTATGTATTTCAGACAGGACTGGAACAAAAGACTTTAAGAGTACTCGTATTAGTACAAAATCAGTACTTCTTCAGTCCTAATGAATACATTAGATACAAATTTGAGAAATAGAGAGACACTTACACCATTACTTGTTAATGCCAGAGTGTGCTGCCGTCCACACGAAACGCTCACAACTTCTATTTTTAGAGATGGGAAGAGACCAACAGGTTGCCCACAGCTGTATCGTGACATTGTTGGTCCAGTGCCTGGAAGAAAGATTGGGAATTTCAAGTGACCAACTGCCAGAAGCCAGACACCACTTTCTCTTCAACTGTATTGCTATTATGTATTGTGTATTGTATTGTATTACTCTTTTGCAGTTGTACTTTAGTGTAAATTGTGAGTTCATGTTTCAAAATGGATGTTTGGAAAGAAGTAGTAACACACTTACATAAATGTTTTCTATTATACATGACTTGAATTACGACTGAATTTAATAAGGTAAAGTTCCCCGTGCATATAGCACTGTGCCATGAAGGCACATTTAGGGGATGTGGGGGTAAGGCCCCACATATTCTCGATCTCGGCCAGTTTGGAGGTGACCGACTCGACCACCGCAGCTATTTCTACCGATTAATGTCTCATCCCTACTACAAATTGAAGGGCTCGGGTGTAAAACATGTTAAGTGACATTTTGGTCATTTCTGAGTTCATTAAGAATAAAGGTTATTAGAAGCTATACTGTAGATAATTTGTTTTCGTGTTGTGTTTATCAATTTCAGAAAGCTTAACTGAGTCCAATGCAAATTGCATGACCTGGCAATTTCACTCGAAAATTGAAGGATGGCACATTTTACTTTGTAAGTCAAAAAATAAACAAAATGTCACTTACCATGTTTTACACCTGAGCCCTTCATGTTATTCATAATTTCACATGTATAATCATTACTCTTCCGAGTGAGAGAGTTGGTCAGTAATGAACAATTAACCATTTTCGAATTGATTCAATATTAAACAAGTGATTTTATTCCAACTCATTGAATTGATGATACATATGACATGTGACATTATTATAAAATAATCAATGTGCTGTTTATAAATACATAATGAACAATAAAACATTTTAATGCATGTTTGGGGAATAAAAGATGTGGTTGTATAATATAACATTCTTATTTCTGTTAATGCAGGGTGGCTACAAGTACAATTCCCAGTTTTCAAGGCAAACTTTTCATGTTTTCTTTTCCCATTTCAACCTCTTATCACCCACACAAATATTTTAACAATATAATTCCAATGTATCCAAAAATTCTAATTCAATTCAATTAAACGGTATATATATTAAAAATATTTAATTTAAGGTGCAAAGTTTATGTTTGCCATTTCACATACTCAGACTCGAATTACATCTACAGAAACAAGTCACAAATGTTACGCGATACTAATGTACAAAAAATTATTATTGTAATTGTGTATGAACTTCAGACTCAAATTTAACTAATCAGCTTTAAGATATCTTGCAATAATCTTCCAGGGTGTCAGATAAATTGTTCTGCAAAGGACACTAACGAAGTAAAAGGATTCAGGGAATTCTGCTTTATTTTTCATGCAGCTTCCTTTTCCTTCCTTGACAAAAATTAAAATTAAACTGTGAATAACTTGTCTCAGGGCATTTATAAATATGTATAAATTCAATGGAAATTGGATTAATAAAAGTTGCAATTTTTCACAAAAAATTCATGCAGAATTCACACAGAATTTCCGGTGCCAATAAATCACGCAGAATTCTTGGAATTCAAGGTGAGTAGCCACCCTGTAATGCGACCAACATATGCTGGATAAGTGATTAAAATACTTTTTTTGCCCATAAACTGAATTATTATTCTCTTATACAAAGAACTGGATATGTTGTTTCTTACATAAAGGATACATACCTAAGCAACCCTGAACGGTGGCTCCCCAAGTGTAGACTCCTGAGTTCCTAACCACTGCCACATGGGAGTAACCAGCACTTAATGGGGTAACGTGGACTGACAGCGAAGGGAGGGGTTCTCTGGGAAGTTCCTGGCAAGGGGAAAAAGACAAAACTGGCGAAAATCCTCGGAATATTAACTAAATTCTCTGAAACATGCAAACAAATAAATTAACACTGATCTTTATGGAAGCCAGTAGTATCGGAGATTAATAATAATAATAACAAATTAATTATTATCAATATTATGTAAACAGTATGGATGGATTGTTAAGAAATTATTACCGGTAAAGTTCCAATATAAAATTACAATTTTGTTTAGGTGTCTGTTGTAGCGCAAGTACTCTGGATAGGTTATGTCTCATATTTCGAAATTTGCAAATGCTGAGTCATCCTGGCCTCATTCTAGTGAACTCCTATGCATAATCTTACTTTCTGTCTTGGGGTGTAAGGGGCAACCATTTATGAAAAAAACACCTAAATGCCAAACTCTCTTCAACATAGTACACCTTAGACTGCATTTAGCATACTAACAAGGCTCTGGAGTCACAGCAGTTATAATCCTCTGTTGCACTTGTGTTGTTCTGTCCATTTGTGTTTGTGATTGCACCTTCATCCTTTTCATCCTATCGACATTCATCCTCACCTTCACGATTAGCCAAAAATGGGAGAAAAGTGAGGTAAATTAAAACAAATCAATTATCTTCCATCTTCCTATATAAGGAGGAGCTATGCTATGATATAACTCTGATAACTGCGAAGCAAAATGTGGTAACGCTGCCTCAGCCTCCCTACAGTCCAGACCTGGCCCTGCCTGGCTTCTTTCTCTTCCCTCGACTGAAACAGCCTGAAAGGACATCAGACTGCAAGCAGCTTTGATGCAGTGCCTGAAGGAGATTCCGGTTGCAGACTTCCAGGGGGCGTACCAAGTGTGGCAGGAGTGCTGGCAACATTGTATTGACGCAGAAGGATCTTATTTTGAAGAAATTTTTAACCCATCCTACATATATCTGCAATATTTTTTTTCCCTGAATGTAGGCCGGATACTTTGGACTGACCTTGTTTTTTTAATACATTTCTCAACATATACTCCATTATTCACACAATAACTACATATCCCCGTGTGACCAAAAGAGTTGGATGAATTTCTTGCGAATAACTGACAAATTTGAAATACATTCCCATTACTTCTTGCGATATTGATATTAGTCAATATAAATCTTTATTAAGTGACAACAGAAGGAAATTCACGTTCGAACAATTTCAATAAAATTTTGTTATTCTCTGTTTTGGAAACAGAAAATGACAACACATTTTGTGTTGTTTTACAATTAATTTCAATGTAAGCATACTGTATTTTATGTAGCTCATGTAGTGTCTTATATTATTAAAAATGTGAATTTTTACAATTTTAAGTCCATATTTAACTCCATCTTTTGGTGAAAATAGCTAAATATGTATTTACATATTCAGCACATTTTAACAACATGTAAATCCATTCCCTGCTGATGTAGATATTCAGTATAAAAAACTCCTGATTTTGAGGGTGGCTAAACTCTGATGACTATGTATTCTGTATGTGTAACATACTTCCTCAGACAGTAATTTCCATCAATAAGGAAACTGAACATTGTAACAATTCTAGTGTGTTTAGGAAAAGGTACATAAGCCATAAACTGCAATTTTCTGTTGCCTTCATTTCACACTGAATCAATTAAAGAAAATATTATCAGTATAATTTGATATTAGGCATTTGTAAAGCTTCTAAACAGTTGAGCCAACATGTTTGTTTTTAAAAGCATAAACATTAATAACTGTCTGTTACATTTTTGACTTAAGTTCTTTTTCCTAAACAGCCTAGAATTAATATATATTCCACTGCAATTATATCACATCAATATTTTAGTTTTCCTTTAAAATATTCCAAAACTTCCATCACAAAATCCAATTTTTATTTAGTAATAATGCAAACTTTCAAGGAAAATTCTAAGGTGTTCGAGAAACATGTAAGTTACATACTGCAATTTTCCGTTGTCCTCATTTAAGTAACACTGAATCAATTAAAGAAAATATTATCAGTATGTATATAAATATAATATATTTATATTTGAAATTTACAAAGATTCTAAATAGTGATGATCTAACATGT
The DNA here is from genome assembly GCF_977018435.1 of Lepisma saccharinum. Classification (NCBI taxonomy): domain Eukaryota; kingdom Metazoa; phylum Arthropoda; class Insecta; order Zygentoma; family Lepismatidae; genus Lepisma; species Lepisma saccharinum. Next base: position 9,813,620 of record NC_139235.1, read on the forward strand.
AGATTATGTCCGTAATGTTTGCTATTAAAAAATATATATAAATAACTGCCTTCTGTAAAATTGCATAGAATTAGGGAGTGTTGTGCAGTATTCTTGTTGATCCGCAACACACCAGGACTAAAGAAAAGTATCAGCTCGTATTGTAGATTAAATTCTTTTGGTGGTGGTGGTGATTACTCTAAACTAAATTTTTTTTCTAATTTGACTTTCGATTGGCTTACTACAGTATTTTCTTTAAGAGATGGAGCAATATGAAATTTTGACCAATACCAATATAAAATATACCAATAATGATAACCAATATTCTACTGATTCAATATATAATTCCAAATGGTTCCTGAAGAACCTGAATGGTTCACTGACCTCCTTTATAAACATATGTTTCCAGGTTGACTACAATGCAAAAGAAGCTGCATATTTTGTTATTTACTTTTTAAAAAGTAAGGCACGGAGATTATAGTTTATATCAATAAAAATCGTGGCAAAATATTGCACTAAATTATAAGACATTTATAAGACATATCAGATTGGTAAAATTATTGGCAATTTTACAGATAAATGGACACACGAATATGGCTATTGGCCAATATTGGTAGATTACCGATTAAATGGCCTCATTCCTATTTTTCTTAATATTCAGTTCATGAATAACATTGAGATTTGTATGCGAATATTGAAAAATGTATACAGTTTTCAAATTAGCAATGATAAATGGACCACAAACCTGTTCATCCTTTTGAGTCTTAATATATTCCATTAGCTCTGGGATGTATGCCATTTGCGATGAACGTTTCTTGGCGAGATACAACAAGACGGCAATAAAGGTTTCAATAATTTCTCTGACGGGAGCAGAAGATTCGTCCTGAAAAGAGAAATGATTTACATTAATTACACAAATTGACAGGCACATAAGGAGATACAATTAATAGCCAATTTACTGGAAAATTTATTTTGTAATTTTGTTATTAATGTCACTTTTAAACTTGAGTCAACAAAACATATACTCACATCATCGGTGTACTCCATTGTGTTGCTGTGCAGTGACGAACCAAGAGATCCACTGGAATACAAACGATGGCGAGACTTGTAAAGTATTCTCTTCAGGCAAGGTCGGAGACTTGGGGAGGACGGATCGTACAGAGCTGCAAGTCTCTAATGGGAGAGAGAAAAAAAAACACTGTAGTAATCATAATTTGTATTTCACATACATTAAATTAAAAAAGTTGATATTAATACCTAGGGCTGAACTGATACAGATTCTGATGTATCAGTATCGGTCATTGCCAGTAGTATCAGTACTAAAAAGTACTGGATTTTGTTTACCAAACTGGCAGATACTTTTCCGGCATTTTGGTCTTTCATGGGGTCCGCAAAAATTCCGAGTGATACTTTCATGAAGTATAATTATCCTAGAAATTATGCAAAATTCAAAGCTAGCATTTCTTTGAAACAATATTATGTGAAAAAAAGGGATTTTGAGATAGCGTAATAGATATTTTAATATTCTGATGTAATTCTTGAATATTTTGGAGCAAAACTGTGATAAATTGATGCATATAATTGGGGGAGATTACTCACCTATTAATATTATTTAACATTTTGAACTTTGTTTCAATTTTCAAGCACTGGCCTTAGTATAGGTTAAGAGTACTGACATCCACATAGGTGTAAGTTCAAAGTAGTCTCGGGTCAGCCCTATTAATGCCACATGTGGATTTACAAACTGAAATGAAAATATCTCTTCCGTGCATCAACAGTGCCAAGTGTGTTTTCCAAAGTTTTGTTACAATAGTATATATGTTTGCCATATTTAATCACCTTACTGTTTTCCAGAGCAGTATTCAAAGTATTGGCTGCTGTGAAAATTTAAGATCAATTTTAGGGGCGTTTATGTCATCAGAACATAGATTTACTAATGCACTTCGACAATCTGCCACTCCCCAACAACAGACTAGAGTTATAAATAACTTCCATTACCAAACTAACACTTAAGTAATGGCCAACAGTTTCTTTCAATCTCTGAAAATGACAAAACAGAGATTTGAAAATATCATAATAGTTCAAAATGCTGGGAACATATGTAAAGTCAACTTTTGTCAATTTTACTTACGTAAATGCAAAACCAGATCAGCTGTCAAAGGTATCGTCGCTATGTGAATTTCAGCTTGAAACTTCCAATGTTGCTACACAGTTTTCATGGTCACAAAATTGGTAAATTTGTTCCCATGCTCAGGCAAAGATTCGAACCCAGTACTCCTGGCATCGTAGCTTGCTGTGCTAACCATTCTGCTACGGAGATCAGGGGCAAAGCTTATTGTTTGTTTATTTATTTATTAAAATTTGGATTGGGTGAGTCAGCACTGTAGGCTATTTGCACCCGTGGAATTGTTGTTTATTGGTGTGCAGGAACTGATAAAATGAGCTTATTTGTAACTGCAGGACTTGTTACATGCATGAGCATCAGGAACAACTGGTTATGGCATCCATAATTCAAAGCAGTAATATATCAGTTCTACTTGAAACTGACAAATAGTACAAAGCTTCTTGGATTTGATTAAACTATTTCCAATACCTAATAAAACACTAAAATCTGACCAGGACAAAATTTATTGTAAAATAAGATACTGTGAACATAACGTTTCCATCCTCTAATAGAGTCTTCTTCAGACAAAGATTCACAATAAATTGCTACTTATTTGAAGAAGACACTGTTAGAGGGTGGAAACATTATGTTTATAGTGCCTTATTTTACAATAAATTTTGCCTTGGACAGCATTTTAGTGTTTTATTAAACACGGAGACAAGGCTTAATAGTGTTTCCATTACCTCTAGAAGAGCTAGCTCCAGCTGGGGAAGAGATGTTGAAACAACTTGCAAGTGAGCCCTTGCCACCTGTGGTTTCGCAAGCAATGACTGAAGGCAGGCACGCTCAGTTAAACAAAACCACATACCAGCTGTGGAAGACAGGTAAACAAGCAGATGCAATTAAACTGTTATTGATCACTTGCAAAATAATTACGGTTATTTTAAGTGTTCCTTATTTTATTTTTCATGCGACATTTTGTCCTGGCTTCCCATAACTCTTTCAAACCAAGATAAACACATAACACACGACCTTACATGACTCTACACTTCTGCACATAAGGTTGTGTGTTGTGTGTGTGTGGTTATCTCGGATTGAGAAAGTTCTGGGAAACCAGGACGAAACATCACATGAAAAATAAAATAAAAAAACACTGTATATTTAACAGGGTACATATCAAAATAACAAATCCAAAATTCTTAACTTCTTCTTGATCATTCCTTCTTGTTTCTTAAGGTTTATTTAATCAACCCCTACTTAGGTACAGTTGAAAATTAAGAAAATATATATTTTTATTCAATGAAAAAAAACCCTACCACAAGGCCGGCTAAGATGAAAACTGAAGCTGTACTTTAACAAGAGATTTAGACTTATTTCATTCTTAATGCCTGTAAAAATTATTGTTTCAGACCCCGTCCTTGATGGGGAATGGCTACATTACTTTATTTAATATTTCTTAAAAACTTTGTGCATACAAGAATGTAATTCTTAAGAAACAAAGTGGACAAATCTTAACCACAACTCAATACAATTTTAGATTTCCAAATATTCAATTTTATCAAATCCCAATGCAGGTATATAACAACGTAAATTCACTTTACTGAATAAAAAAATAGCAAAAATTCTTGACCACAAGCATAATTTCTTGACATTCTTGACCTACCCGTTGATTTCTTGACTGGTAGACACCCTGTTTAAGAACAACCTAAATAATAATGCATAAAAAAAACATGGTAAGGCCTATAAGAATGTTTCAAATGCAAATACAATAAAATACACTACTTCTTTTTCCTTTATAAGTTAGCTGCTAATCAGTGAATAATAAAAAGGCATAATGCACAAAAATGTTGAATGTCTGGAAAATTCCACCTAACTTTGCATACATTTTACAATGGTGCATTTTACTCACTATCAATTCAAATAAAAATATATAAATAACTTATGTGAGTAAGTAGGAATGTTTCAAAACGGCGTTTTGGAAGTCTGTACTACTTCCTTCATCAGCTAATAAAATAAAAAACTTTAGGTGCCAAACATGGTACCGTGTTGTTAAATCGTAAGTTGAGGATTTAGGTTGAGGATGGAAAAGGTAAAATACTTACGGTGACAGCATAAAAACTCCAATGGAAGTCTTCGCTAGTTAAAAATTCCCTATGTTAAAAACAAAAACCACAACTAAAACAAATAAAAATTGAAGACCTATTAGAGTCCCCTAGTGACTTCCGTCAGCGTTGGGTAGAACACATGGACTGTGAGTGCTCCTATCCTGCATGGAAGTAAAATTTCACCTCCAGCGTTCCCCTCTTACGATCCTATATGTCACCATTTCAAGGTGAACTACCTCTCTTCTTCGACGGCCTTCACAACCTTCGGAGTGATATGTAAACCCATTTTAGTGTCTGTATTTACCGCTTTATCCCACTTTTTAAGAAAAGCGATCCACTCTTCCTCCAGATTAGCATCATCTCTATTAAGCTTATTCCTTTTTTCCTGTGCATATAAATGGAGCATCATAAACATTCCTGTTTAATTTATTCTCCTCTTTCCTAATTACTTTCCTTTTTATAATCCTATGTCCTATGTCCTGAACTTATGATTTAACAACGCGGTACCAAGTTTGGCACCTAAAGTTTTTTATTTTATTAGCTGATGAAGGTAGTAGTACAGATTTCCGAAACGTCGTTTTGAAACATTCCTACTCACTCACGTAAGTTATTTATATATTTTTATTTGAATTCTAACTTTGCATGTGGTAAAAACAAAGATAAAGAATGACTACACCATGATAGAAATAATTTCCTCCTAGATTTTTCAATACTACTTACTGTCCAGCGACGCTGCTACATTCTTTGGAACTGTAGAATGCTTGTTACCATCTGACTCTAACGTTTGAATCAATTTGATAAGCACTTCCAGGACTTCTTGGTAGAGGCCTCTTTGTGTGGCAAGGAACTGAAGAACCTCCCACAAACCAGTCTGACTAGCAACGTTAATCGTCAACACTTCATCATAATTCAGGTTCTCACACAGGAACTTCCTGGAAAAAAAAAGATGTTTTGATAAAAGAAGAAATGTTGAATGATTCATTCTTTCATAATAAAAAAAAAGGTAAAGGTAAAGTGCTCCCCTGTGCATAGCACCATGCCATGAAGGCGTATAGGGGGTGTGGGGGTAACGCCCCACACTTTCTTGATCAGGTCGTGAGTGGGGGTGATGTGATCAGCATCACACATGGTAGTCAGACGCGTTACCGACTGTGCCACCGTGGCCACATCTTTCATAATACCAGGGGCAAAAATTATCATTTGCATTATCTTGAAACTGCAAGATATAAAGTTTTCGAACCAGTTCTCAATAATAGTTAAGATGTGCACCAAAACATGTGTAATAATCTTCATTGTATTGAGATTTTTATGTGAAATACAGTTTAGTATATCTTAGAGGGATTATTTTGCCCTGATCTCACCTAGTTTTTACAGGCATTTGCGAGGCATGTTCAGAAAGTAGTATCCGTTTGGTAATAAAAAGAATAAAAGAAGTTATTTGAACAAAACCTTTTTACTCTGAAAGTACAAACCTAGAGCTATTTTTCTATAGGCATCCATGCCATTTAGGCACTTACCGTACCGGGAGACTATATACCATCGTAATACACTTCTGCTACCAGTTTATCGAGCCATTCAGCTACAGTTTGCTGAAGCTCTTCATACAGGGTGATCTTGGATGACATCTGCACATCCTTCTGCTGACACAGTATCCTTCCACCAATGGACTGGCAGCAGAAGTGTATGACGAGGGTATACAAAAAAGTGTCTCCAGGTACAAATGCCTCAATGCCATGGATACCTACGTAGAGAAATACCTCAAGATACGTACTTTCAGAGTAAAAATGTTTTGTTCAACTAAGTCTCTTCATTCTTTTTTTATTACAAAACAGTTACTGATTTCTGGAAATATCTCCTAGTATTAATGAAGAATAAATTGCTTTAAAATTAAGTATGACTTTTAGTTATCTAGACTGTAAGCTAAATTTGTCTGCAGAAAAAGTGAAGCCTACAGCCTAAATACATGTCCATTATGAAGTATACAACATTTTAGTGTCAATGGACCATATATAGAACTAAATTATAAATTAATGTGCACACAAATAACTATGGCACAGTGGAAAATATAGGGTGTAACATAAAAATGGGCTATTTCTAAATACAATGAAACTAATACTATGTTTTATTATTAACATTATTCATGTTTTGAAAATTACGCTCTGCAGGTAAATACCATTTCGTCTGACACTCGGATGATCTGCAATGAAAATCATCCATGGCAAGTTCCAACATCCGAGTACGAATGTTTCTGCTTCAATACATTTCCCGTAGGTTCAAAATTATGCACCCACATCCTGATTTCATTGGCTGATGGAATAAGATCATGTCTCTCAAGATAAAAATAACATCGATATTCTTGTCTCAGAGCCACCACTTTTATAGAATGCCCTTACAGCTACCAACACGTTGTGCATCACTCCAGGGATCCATCTCTGCAAATGGCGTACAGTGATGACGCAAATGACAAATCAATAAGTGTTGCCAACACATTACAGAAACAATCCCAACGAAAAAACAAAAACATTTTTATGGCACACCCTCAAACATATCTAAATTACAAAACACTGCATTTCTGTACTCACATGAACTGCTTAAAAAGTGTTATTTTGCCAACACTAATCCTAAGCACTTGCTCTACGTAACTCATCACTGCCAGATTTGAAAGGTGGATTTTTTCCGACGTTGAAAGATCCAGGCCTGAACTTGAAAACAGAACTTGTATGTAGCTTAGCAACTCGGCAGAATGTCCAGCTGCAGCAAATTTCAAGACACTCTTCAAATGACGACACTGAAAGGTAAATAGGCATAGCAAGAAAAGCCATTACGATACACAGGAGACTATTTCATTCACTTCTCACATAAAGTGCTCCCCTGTGCATAGCACCATGCCATGAAGGCGTATAGGGGGTGTGGGGGTAACGCCCCAAACTTTCTTGATACGGTCATGAGTGGGGGTGATGTGATCAGCATCATGCCCCTGACCACCTTTACCCCCCAGGGTTTCCCCCAGGTACCCACGTTATTCGACGCTGGGTGGGCGCTTCCATCGTTAGAAAAGTTCCCAGATTTGAACCGGCCGGGGATCGAACCCGGGACCTTTAGCATGGTAGTCAGATGCGTTACTGACTGAGCCACCGCGGCCACATTCACTTCTCACATACGATAAACAATGATACAGTGTAATTTGTGAACAACAGTTTATTTGCCTATTGATTTCTGTGGTTCAACTCTTCTTCATCTTCTTGGTTCTCTTGTCATTCAGCCAAGTTTTTGTCATGGTTACTATTTGCACTGACTGACCTTAAGTGCCATCTGTAAAGTAGTGATTGCAAAACTTTATATAAAGTGGGATATCCTTGTTTTCGTTGTAGCACTGATATTTTCACAAGTGTATCAATCAGGGATGAGCCAATACTGATGCTGATGTATCAGTATTGGAAAGTAGAGGTAGGATTTCATTTACCAATACTTTCTGGCATTTAATTGTTCACAGGGTCTGCAAAAATGCTACACTTTCATGGAGTATAATTATCCTGCAAGTTAATCAAAATTCGGTTTCCATTGATTTTGTACCAATATTATGTAAGAAAAACTGTATTTTGTGATTACATAACAGGTATTTTAATATTCTATTGTGGTTCTTGAATACACTGAAGCAATACTCTGATATATTGATGCATAATATTGTAGTGGAATATTTACCAACTAATATTCTCAAACCTATATACAAATTTAAATGTTAAACGTTAAGAACATAGAGGTCGTAGTTTTTACAGCGATGGTTTTAAACAAACGAGGGAACATGGGGTAGTTAAGGTTTTAGAGATGTTATTTTCAGCATGACAAAAGTAAATTTGCTATGTGCATTTCTATTGTATATCATATGTACGTATATACATATATATTATCAAGAGATGCGAATGTACATTTGCATCTACAAAAGGTTATGTGAACCTTTAAGAAGAACATGGATTCTCAAGAGATTAAACATTAGTACTCAGGCAGTTCTTTGAAATGCAAAATGAATTCCTGTTCTGCCAGATTCAACTTCAGAAATACGAGATTTGGAAGCACTTCAGGAAGTAACCTACTTCTTCTCTTATCGCAAATCTGTTCAGCAACACTGAACACTCAATCACTGAATACTGATGCGGCAGGTATGCCCAAGTATTTTCTCAGCACTTGCTTCAGGTTTGAATATTCATTTTTGAATTTCCAATACAACAGCAAATCCTGGTTCAGAAATGTACTGTTTTATTTCAGATTTATAGTTAGGTTGATCCTCTGAATGAGTTTACAATAATTTTATTACAAAAACTCTACAATAATGTCGAATCATAACCAAATTTTCAATAAATCTTACAAAACTAGAATATAAAACTTATTAGAAGGTAAAAACTCTAGTATAATCTGTACCGGTTTAAATATCGGATTTTTGCCGATTCCGATACCGATGCCGATGTGTCAATTTCGGCCGATTTTCATTCATCTGTAATCGGCTTCAGCACATCCCTAATCTAAACTGTACAGTTTCCTTCTTTCTTGACGTTTGAGATTATTTGACGTGGCTATGACATATTCCTGGTAGCCGAGAAAAAGAACCTGAAGAAGGGAACAGTTGTTCCCGAAATGTCGTTTGAAATAATATATACTCGCTAGACGTAAGTACAAAAGTTTTGTATTTTTGATTAATTTATTGAAAATACGAATTAATCTTTATAAAAAGTGAGTAAGTCGCACACATCATAAATTATGAATATATATTTCAAATACATGATCATTATATATTTTTATATGCCTCTCTTTATTCACAAATCTTTTTCCATTTCCTTATGGACGAGTTCACTATGAATATAATTTGGTTTCCTTGATCAGCAAAGTAGAATAATACAAATACAAAATAGGATCTGCAAGGAGACTGGAGCTTGATAACACTCAGGCGATTTTACTATTTTCAATTTATGTAGGTGATTATTTGTTCTTATACATCCTGATGAACCATGTACTTTTGAAATTTTATAATGGTGAACTTCATATTAGTATTTTATTAGTACTGGCAAACATTTCATATTGGTCCATTTCTGGTTTTACATCTTGTGGTGGGAAATGAAGTGTGATGTTTGTGGCTCATTAATAATTTTATATTTAAAAAAATAAATATTGGATCAGGCGGCATGCATGTAATTTGTTTTTGACAAAAACACTAAATGTGAAATAACATGTAATGTTCATTTTCCATGTTTTTGAAAGGTGTAAGGTGCATTTTTTCTACCATGTTTTGTCATGACGTGAAATGAACTGCAAAATGTGAAATAAACTCTTAAACACAAAATCTGAATTATCCTGGGAGTTAAGAAAATCACACAAAAAAATATTAACTTTGCTGTAAATATTTGAGAAGCAAAAATGAACTCCTTTACACAGGAATAAAGTTAATACTCTTGTAACTATACAAAATGTGCTATCAGAAGGGAAATGTTTATTTTGTATAATAAATGTAGTCTTTAAATAAAATTTAGTATTATAACACCGAAATGTCATTTTATGTACAGCTGTCAATTCCAAAATGTCCCAATATCTTGATCTTATACTTACCATAAATATATGGCCGGCCCTATGAATCAGGAATGAAACTCACCCGTGACAACTTGTACAAAGAAATTGCCTGGGGAAATTCTTTGGCTGCCAGCTTCAAGTCTCCAGCTATCTCCAGCAGATGCTGTAAATTTAGTCCAAACACCACAGCCAATTTCTCAGCTTTGTCTATCTCGTGATTCCGTAATGCTAAATCCATGAATAGCTCTGATGGCGAATGCCTGAAAAAGTTTAACAATGTTAGTGAGAGCAATAAAAAGGAATTGAAAAATGTACAAGTAGTAATAATATTGAATGTTGAATTGTTGTTTTAAGTCCACTTTATGCACAGTAAGGCTAATCGGAATTGGACCTACAGTTTAAAGTGGGATCAGAACCACTTGTGCCTCCACCGGGTATCGAACCCGGGACCCCTTGAACACAAGGCAGCGACGCTACCACTGCACCATCAGGGAGGCCCTAGAAAAGACAGACCTACACCTACTGCATACATGGACGAAATCTGCTATCAGATTTCAGCTAACGAACAAAATGACTCGTTGTGTCCTGTCACTTCGTCTCTCATCGTGTTGCTTTGCTAGTCAAAGTAATCCCCATTGATATCCAGACACTGCTCTGAACATGTGGCCAAGTGTGAACCCCATGCTGAAACGAGAGTTGTCGCTGTGATATCAAGAACTCATCAACTGCATGACACACCTCTTGATATGCTGAAACTGCCTACTACACAGAAAGTCATACAGACACCAATATAGACTGGTATAAGTTAGAATTTATTTACAAGAATGCTATGCTACACTGGACTTTGTCGTTACATAACTCGTATTTTAACATTTTGTTTTAATATTTTTAAGCAAAACTCTGGAAAATTGATTTATATAAGTGAAGTGGAATACTTATGTACTAATATTAATCTAATTTGAACAACATTCAATTGTTACAATTTTCAAATACACTAAAACCTCGTTAATCCGGACTAATGAGGGAGATAAGTTGACCGGTTTAACGAAAGTCCAGATTAACTGAAATATCCTCAAAGAACAGTAGAAAGTGTATTAAAACTCCGTTTATAGCAACAAAACATGTTTATTATGGTGTATTTAAAGGGCACAGGCCTAAATACACAATACAGTACAGTATAAAGTCTGTGGGAAACAGAATTTCATCAGTGGTTACCTGCCTTTTCTTTGTGAAGTTCTCTTGTTGACTTCTAGCCACATTTAAAACCTTGTTGTTGTTTTTTTTGTTGTTTTTTTTGTTTTTTTTTTGTTTTTTTTTTGTTTTTTTTTTGGCCTGTCCGGATTAAGCAAAGTCCAGCTTATCGGGGTGTGGATTAACAAGGTTTCACTGTATCTGTATTTGTGAGAATTGTAAGAGCATTAGCATGGATACTGGTTCAAAGTGGTATGAGCTCAGCCCTAACTGATATGCCCACTGATAGGGTAACTTCGGTGAATAACGCCACCAATTGGTCATTTTGTTCTATAACTCATACATTTTTATTGTTAGGAACATGAAACTTACATGTATAGGAGAATGAACTTTCCTATATTGTGTAATAATAAAATATTGATTGCACTGTTATAATGAAAGCAATAATATACGAAATTCTGTGTTAATGCAAAATGGCATTATTTCCAGACCTGTCGGGTAATAACGCCATGTTCTTAATTACAAGTAAAACATTCACATTATCTTAATTACAAATAAAACATTCACATTTTCTTTACTAAACTGTACTATGAAAAATAATTAATGTAGTAAGTTATTAGAAAAAGCATGTCTTTTTTGTCTTTTTGCGATACCCAGTCCCTCAAAGTTCTGCGAGGAATTTGGAACAAATGTGCAGCACATGCTATCTTCATTCCTTGTTTGACGGCTGGCATAGATTGCCTAAAGTCATCTACTGACCATTTGGCCTGTATATTTCTACATTTTCTCGCCATCTGAAAGTGGAAATTAACCGAGAATAAATATCTGTACGCCTCAAAAGTAACTGAGCAAGGATAAACCTATTTTCAAAATCAACATTTCCTTAAATTTGAGTTTATATTGAGTGGCGTTATTCCCCGACACGATGATGGCGTTATTTCCCGAAACAACAGATTGCAGTTTAACCAACTGTTCTAAACTTACGACACCGACCATGAAAACCGTACACACATAATTCTCTTACGTAATAAACATATTGTGTACGTACAACATTGTTAACATTTAAAATCTAATCCTACAATAGAAAAACACTCATTTTGGTCGGCGCGATGAAAATGTGGACCCTTTTTCCTCGAAACGCAACTCAAACATCTACGCTGTTCAAAGTGTTTCTCTTAATTGAAGGCTCGACAATGGCAACCGTTCTTATCAGCAATGCTACCAGGCACCATTGTTTATCGCAAAACGGTGAGTCACCCCTTAACTTTACATGCGTCCATGCTTTCAGAGTTGAAACTTTGAAATGGCGTTGTTTCCCGCCTGGCGTTATTCACCGAAGTTACCCTATATCAATATAGAATACCGATTAATATGTCCGACACCTAATAAATATGGTATTAACATATTTTACCTTAATCTGACCTCATAGGCTGCCAAATTAGTGACTACTACACAAGTGTCTATAGGGGATGAGTTTATGTTCAGCTCTCTCAATTCCTTTTGCAGAAATTGCCTCTGTCGTTCTTTTCCATTGTTGTTGGTTTCGTGTGAATTGGCGTCACTTGTCATGTTGTACGAACTGTTCATATCCTGCCTGCCTTCTGACGAGATCACATGTTCCACAGTCCTTTTTCTCCATTCGCTACTCTTGGTCTCGCCATTGTAATAATTAGACCCACTTTTTTTGTACACAGCTAAGATCTTTTCATTGGATGAGAATTCAAATCTTTGTAAGATGGAATCTGGATTGTATACCTGCAACACAAAATTTAAAGTTAGCATATTCACCTGAACTTAAGGACAATGTAATAAAAATTAATCATTTTCTTAAATTAATAATATATGACCATTAGTTGAGTTGATCAGATCAGTTTTCATTTGCACTAATGAGAGTGGCTTATTCTTCATGTTACGATGTTTACCGCCAGTAAAACAACTTTCCATATACACTTAGTTTTAACATATGGGTAACTGCTTGCAAACTATTAAAACAAGCTTGTAAACCAAAATTTAAGTAAATTATTTAAAGAATTTAGACTGGTTTATGTACGCCACTGAACTTTCTCCATCGCACCCTTCTGACAACTTGGTTCCATCCCCGATTGTAAGCTGGGAGGGTGAGGGAGCTGAAGAGAAAGTGGGTGAGCGGCTATTTAAAAAAAAAACACTGCCTGCATGGTCAGTTCCACTGCACCAAACAGCATTGGCGAGAGAACACTGCTTGTTCCTTCCTGCTTTCTGTGCAACACTTGGCGGAGGCAGTGTTGCTACATGAAGGGAAATTTCCCTATCCAGGTCCAATTTTAGGTGAAAAGGGAAATTTTATGAAAAATACAGAAATTGCCAGAAAAATTCAAGTTGTTGGACTTTTGTTGTTGTTTTAATTGCATGCCTGCATTAGTCTTCTATTTCTATTATACATAATTAATCTACAGGGTGTCCAAAAATTATCTTTACAACTTTGCACATAAATTTACGAACACCCTATATTATGTACATTCATGGTATTTGCTGAATAATGTAATGTAAATATCAAAGTTTTAATTGATATAGCCATTGTTTGTTTCTTGTGCCCGATGACGTATATTATGACAAATTGGTCCCCCAAGAGAACGTGCAGTGCATTGCTTTATTCATCAAATCAACATCTGATACAAAAGCGCAGCGAGGGCCTCCCCCATGGTGCAGTGGTTGCGTCATTGCCTTGTAATCAAGGGGTCCTGGGTTCGATACCCGGTGGAGGCACAAGTGGTTCGGATCGCACTTTAAACTGTAGGTCCAGTCCCGATTAGCCTTACTGTGCATAAAGTGGACTTAAAACAGCAACTCAAACCAAACAAGCGCAGCGACATTTCCGGACTTTGCATGTGAAAACTCTGCTAATAGCACCAGTAATATCCTCTCCAACATCCAGAAATGTATCTGCATTTGACTCTCAGATGTTGTTTCAATGAATAAAGCGACGCACTGCACATTCTCTTGGGGGACCAATTTTTCATAATACACATCATAAGATACGTCACTGACACACCAGATACAAACAACGGTTATATCAATTAAAACTTTGATATTTACATTACATTATTCAGCAAATACCATGAACATACAAAACATAGGGTGTAATTTACGTGTAAAGTTGTAAAGATAATTTTTGGACCCCCTGTAGATTGGGTGTATAATAAATATATACAATAAATAAGAATTGTTGCAATAAACTAGGTCAAATTTTCAGAATACGCTGTTGATAATATATTATCTTCTCATACATCACATTGGTGAAGAAAAAGCAAACAATTAACGAAACATAGTTTGAAATGTATGGGAGACCTATGCAATCAGCACAGGGAACTTTACCTCACTTATTATTAGGAGACTATAGGTATTACTCTGTCTACAACCTTTATAATTTATGTTGTACGTTACACAGAGACAGTTTGATAAGCTTGCAAAGAATTTTAACAGATGTAAAACTTACCATATTGCCATCCAGTCTGCTTTCTGAGAGTTGGCAGGAGATAATGGTCAACACCTGACACGCTCCATTAGTCGTAAACAGAAAACGATCCGTGAGCAAAATATCTTTGGTATCTGGAGGAAGTTTATGAATAAACAATGGTACAACTTCCAAACCCATTCCATGTATCTGAAACAAAAACATTCAGAATATTATGTACTAACCATGCTACATCTACAAAGTGTCAATATCAGTAGAACTAGGATTTTACATTTTACCACAGAATAAACTGCACTGGGCCTTTGACCTGCACCAGGGAAATTGTTATCGAAAATTTCCATCCTTTTGCAAGCTTACCTACACCCTGAAATAACTTACGAACAAGATGGCTGATTGATTATTGAGGACAAAAACGTGATGTCATACTTCTTGTTGATCTGTTACTGTTGGTGATGTAATTTTTTTACTCTTGGTACACGTAAAATAAACATTTAAAATTCATTGTAGTTTAAGTTATTTTTTGAGTTTACAATACTGATACATATGTACTGGAAATTCATTCTTTTACAGGTTTCTTGTTTTTTTCGAAAATATATGCTTACAGCTACATCATATTTGCATTTTTGTAATTCAACATCGCTTTCTGCAACATTTGATTAATAATGACTAGGGCTAGGATTTTAATGCAAATGCATCTTTTTTTAGTAAAGCAGAAATGTTGCATAAGTAGATAGGAATGTGTTTTACACGTAAGTGAATAAATTGGGATGCCTTTGTTAGGGCATTTTTTGCATTTTTTTACCCTTCTTGGAGTAAAGGTAATTTTTTAAACTTTTTAAGTCATTTTTCGGCCTTTTAAAAGTCTTCTTATGCAATTTTCTACATTTTTATGAAAGAAGGGACATTTTACATGCAAATGTAACCCTTTGAAGGAGAAAGGTTCAGACTCTCGTCTCATTGCCTTCAGTGCAGTTCTGAATGAATGTGTTTCAAAAACAAAGAAATTCTGTGCATAGTTTTTGATACAGGCTGTTGTGTAACAATTCAGCTCAAACAATATGATTTTCCCCTATATCAGTAAATACATTGTCGCGGAACGGATTACTGTTCAAAATTCCTAATTGGTTGCCATGCCTTTGAAGGCCGGTATTGTAACGTTGCTGCACATGCATGTGTACTTAGAGAGCACGAGGATAGAACATATTCTTTTTAAGATTGTAGTGGACAGCAACAACAGTGCACATGCAGGTTCATTGAGTTCATTTCCTGCAGATGGTTTTCTTGTGTATTGCATTTTATCATTGACTTTCATGCTCTGTATCAGACATTTTGTCAGGGAAAGAATTTGCACTCCATGGAATTGAAAGTGACTTAAGAGCAAGTTATATTGTTCATTTTAAGTACGCTCCTCTTGTGTCAGTGGAAGTAGAGAGAAGTTTTTCCATGTACAAGGCTCTCTTGTCCGACAACCAACAATCATTCACTTTTGAAAATTTACATAGGATTTTCGTTCTGTACTGCAACTCGGTACTTAAAGCGTAAAATATGACAAAAAGTGAACTTGTTAATTTGTAATTTGAATTTCTCTTGGTAGTTTGTTCTACAAACCTTCAGAATTTTTAGGTCATTTTTCTAAGTTTATAGGGCATTTTCTTGCATATATTAGGTCATAAATGCATTTTTTAAAGGTCATTTTTTGGCAATTTTAAGGTCATCAAAATCCTAGCCCTAATCATGACTATGAGAACGAATGATGATTAGATGGAATTGATGAAGGGACACTCACAAATACCACCCAATCCAGGCAGGGACTCAAGCCCAGGAATTTCATTGGCAACTTTGAAAGTTGACTACTTAACATGCTGGACCACTGAGGGAGCTACAGCTACATTGTAATTAGCTAGATAACTGTCACTGCTTACCGTTAAAAGGTTGGAGGGAGCATAGTAACCAGAAAAAAGATACCGCCCTCTAGCATACTGTGGTGTCAAAAAGGTATCTCCAATGTGACTACTTAAACGCTCTGGGTGCTGACTATGACTCTGTTCTTCGCTACTCGTTTCACTAGATGATTTCTTGTGCATGTCATGATCTTCTCCAATGCTAACGTCTAAAGAAAATAACAAGCATTAATAATAACATAATAATAATAATAATTTACTTCTGTACATATGTTATGCAGTGGAACCTCACTTTTACATATCTGGATTTGACATTTTCCCATGTTATACAGGGTGATCCATAAAGAACACAAAATTTAACTGCTAACTGCAATTTACAGATACAACATTGTAAGGCAGTCTTGGAAGTTTGACAGAGTATATTTCAATCATGTTTTGAAGATCACATCATGCAGGTGGATGCACTTCTGCAGACAACAAGTAGTGTCCCTCGTCAGACAACATGAAGCTGTCAAGAATCCTTAGATCTGCCAACATTTGCAGAAACGTGTCACAGAACTTCACACGTGCCAATTTGTTAGCAGGGGTCATTGCTTGCACTACTTGCATCTTGTACTAGTTCGTGTAGGTTCATGAGCTAAATTCAACTGATGCTACCGCAGCTCATGTGCAATCCCTACGATCTGCGGCATAGTGATTATTATAGACCCATCTGGATAGATGCCCACACACAGTCAATGTTTAACTGTGCCTTGATAGTTTGGGGTCATCTAGGAGATCTCATATCATGTACCTACCCCTCCTTGTGCCACTTCGCTATCCAGCACCTTATGGTATGGCTGTCTGGGACGTTTCTGTGGTAGACCACTTGGCGGAAAGCTTGTTGAGTTGCTGCTACAGACTTGGTTTTAATGAACAACTCCCACTGCAAGAACACAAGTTTTGTACATTCCACCTCCCCATAGCAATTGAACATTCCAACACTGGTGTGTACATATGTCACAGACTACCGTGTGCCTGCTCACCACTCAATTGCAGTAACATAGAAACTGGGTGGTCTTTATGGATCACCCTGTACATTCCATCTCTATGGTCTCAATACTCATGTTGTGTGTTATAAAATTTCCCCATATTTCAAATTTTCTCCCATCTAAGTTTTCTCACCCGCATTCCCCGAAAAATGTAAAATAAAAGTTCCACTATACAGGATGTAACAAAAATATGTAGAAAATACTTCAGGGATTGCTCATGCTCAATTTCCGAGTAATAAGACCTCCAAGTAACAGGTGGTTATAATTAAGGTTCCCTTACAGAGGGAAGAATGGATTGCAGTGTGCCCGCATTAAATGCTAAATCAGCAAACACCAGCCAACTCCCCGGTGACGAGAGGTCGCTGGGACAGTCAGAAGTTAGTGGGCAACAGAGTCGGAAGCAAGTAGTAGCCTTAGTGTGTGCGCCGTAGAGCGGGCCCGTGCAGAGCTTTAGGCTGTGCCCAATGTAGATGCCCTCCACGAGCCAGCACCGTGAGAACATCAACAGGTGACAACTGGTTCTTCTATTATCAGTGTTTAATTACCTTTTGATCCAGCTCAGGCATGAACTTTCCCGTTGTTAAGTGAATTCTAAATAAATATTGGTAAGGGGTATTGGTAGTAAAGGTCAAGAGCGTTAATTATTCCGGTTCCTCACTTATAAATACAACCTCTCGCAGTCAAGCAGTTTAAGCCAGCAAACGGCCTAAAACATAACATTCTTCCCCCCTTACCAACAGTCTATGGAGACCATCAGGTGGAAATTTGGCACTGAAATATGATGTACAGTTATTTGGTTTGGTTTATTTTACTTTGCTTTTCTAACACTTTTGGCTAATTGCGAAGATGAGGATGAATGATGATATGGTGAAATTGATGAAGGGACACTAACAAAGAAGCCATTCTCAGGCCAGGATTCAAACTGGAACCCCTGGCATCATAGCATGCTGTGCTAACCAATCCACCGTTGAGGGAGAAGAAGAGGTTAAGCATATACACACACACACAGAGGGACGAGCATATGGAGACGATTAACAGAAACAAATTAAAAACAATATCAAAAATCCAAAAATATGCCTTGAATGATGGAACCCAACCCCTAACAGAGAAGGGAACGGAGAAAAAGAAGAGTCTGTTACCTCTTCTACTCAGTGATGCACCTCTTCTAGTTTCAGACAACTTCTGCCTCAAATTCGCCAGCTTCTCAACGGACAGTTGCTTCAGTCCCTGCAGCCTTGTCCTCGCAGGCAGAGGCATTAAGCAGGACCCTTGGTGGACGTCTGCTTCCACTGATTGGCTCCTCGTCCCCTCCTGCGACCCTGTCTCCAGGGGCCAGCAGTAGCCTGACGTGCGTTGTTCAAGCACAAGCTTGTACTGGTCATGACCAGTGCTTGTAATCTGAAAACAAAAGAACAATTCAATTAAACAATAGCATTTGAATAGTTTTATTTAATAATAATTTAAAGAATTAAGAAAGATTACCAAATTAAACTGTCAAATAGATTTGATGTTTTGCAGGATTTAAATGATGATGAAAATATAAATGAAACAGGACGTAAATAAGAATTGGGAACACATATGTAGTGCAACAGAATCAGCAGCTAAAGAAAGTATAGGATACCATAAACAAAGAAAAAGTAAGCCATGGTTTGATAACGAATGTCATAATCTAATAGAAATAAGAAATCAGGCTAGACTTAGGTGGTTGAATAACTCTGATGAAACAAATCTAAGCAATTATAATAGAATAAAGCGAGGAGTTAACCACACGTTTAGAAGTAAAAAGAGAGATTACTTGAAAAGTAAAATTAACGAAATTGAAACCAACAGCAAAAACAAAAATATCCGAGATTTATATAAAGGTGTAAATGAATTTAGAAAGGGGTGGCAACCCAAAGTAAACTTGATAAAAGATAAAGACGGTGATTTTTTGGCCGATCCAAGTGATATTTTAAATAGATGGAAGAACTACTTTAATGACCTCTTAAATGTTCATGTAGGAGACAAAACAGAAGTAAATGAAGATCACACAGCAGAACCTTTAGTTCCAGAACCTAACTTGACTGAAGTTAAAGATGCTATTAAAAGGCTAAAGAATAACAAAACACCTGGCATTGATATAATACCAGCTGAGTTAATTAAATATGGTGGAAATTCGTTAATATGTCAAATTAATATGGAATAAAGAAGAAATCCCTCAACAGTGGAAAGAATACATAATTGTTCCTGTGTTTAAAAAAGGTGATAAAATGAACTGCAATCATTACTGTGGAATTTCCCTACTCTCAACAACATATAAAATATTATCTAACATTCTTTTAACAAGACTAACCCCATATGCTAATGAAATTATAGGTGATTATCAATGTGGATTTAAATGTAACAGATCAATTTTTTCACATCAGACAGACACTTGAGAAAAAGTGGGAATATAATCAAAATGTCCATCAGCTATTCATTGATTTTAAAAAAGCATATGATTCAGTCAAAAGAGATAAATTATATAATATATTAGTAGAGTTTGGAATACCTAAGAAGCTTGTTAATATGATAAAAAGTATGCACCAGCGAAACAGAAAGTAAAATTCGTGTGGATATTAATTAATATCTGACAAATTTACAATTCATGATGGGTTAAAACAAGGAGATGCATTATATCCATTACTCTTTAATTTTGCCTTAGAATACGCAGTTATGAAGGTAAAAGAAACTAACGGAAGACTAAAATTAAATGGTGTGACTCAACTGTTAGCATATGCAGATGATGTAGACTTATTAGGGGATGATATAAATACAATTAAGAATAATGCTAAAATATTTTTCAAAGCAGCTAAAGAGATAGGTTTGGAAGTTAACAAAGAGAAACCTAAATATATGCTTACAGGTCGAAACCAAGTGTAAGGTAATAATCAAAATCTAATGATTGATAACAACTCGTTTGAACCAGTTTCCAAATTCAAATACTTAGGAGAATATTAACGAGGAAATAAAAAGTAGGCTTAATTCAGGAAATGCATGTTACTTCTCTCTTCATAAACTTTTGTCTTCTCGTTTAATATCTAAGAAACTAAAAGTTAAAATATACAAAACAGTAATTTTGCCTGTATTATTATATGGATGCGAAACTTGGTCCCTTACATTGAAAGAGGTACATAAATTGAGAGTATTTAAAAATAAGATCCTTAGGAAAATATTTGGACCTAAATGAGATGAGACAGGTGAGTGGAGAAGGTTACATAACTTAGAACTACATAATTTGTATTCATGTTCAGATATTATTAGAATGATTAAATCAAGAAGATTTAGGTGGGCAGGCCATGTGGCATGAATGGGAGAGGAAAGAAGGGTTTACAGGATTCTTGTTGGAAAACCTGATGGTAAGAGACCTGTAGGAAGGCCAAGACGAAGATGGAGGGATAACGTTGAGATGGACCTAAAGGAAATCGGTAGGGATGGGAAAGAGTATATATATCTTGCTGAGGATAGGGACAGATGGATGGCCTGTGTTGCTGAAGCCATGAACCTTCGGGTTTAAGAAGGCTAGAGTTAGTTAGTTTATTTGAATAGTCTTACAAACTAATAAACTATTAGACTTACACGAAAAGGGTATTAAGTTACTGAAAATTTGTGGATGAACCTACAAAATCCTTTGAAACGGTCTAATGCTAAACACAGACCAATGATAGGCCCACCAGCTGTGGTAAATAATTTCAAAGACAACTACAAACTGACAACAAAAGAATTGCAACATATGTTATGATAAGGGGAATGTCAAAACTTGTCAAGCAATTTTTTTGTGAAAAAAATATATACAAGTGAATACTAGAAAACCAGCCTAAAATCAAGAAATATAACTATGGGCAAAATTAGTCATATGCTGTGCCATAAAATTTATTAGACAGTATAACACAGAGGTTTATATTGTTATTCGAGTATTTTTTAGTAAAAAAATATATTGTAGGGCATATTTATGAAAATTTTGACCCAATTATTAGAACATAAAAATTCTAGCATTTATTATTAATATTAATGAAGGATAGATTCATTGTAAAATAATACTTTTAAAATGGCTTTTATTCTTGTGGAGATGTTTAGTACTGGTCCTCCAGAACTTTCCCAAGCTTGCATGACCAGGAAAACTGAAACGAAATGTTGATACAAGAATAAAACCACTCTAAAAGTAAGATATATATTGTACCATTTAGTAACATACAAAGTGGTTATGCATCAATTTTAAGAGGAACATTGATTCATAGATTACTTACAATAATAAATCATATTCAATTACTTCAAAAGTAAGTCACACTAACCAGAAGAAATATTGAATCCAAGCAGTTGTCCTGACACAGCTGCAGGTGGCTGATCCCTGCCTTAATGCCTGTATTTCCCACCTCCAAGCCTGTCGAGAGGTTAACAAAGGTTATTTCACCTGTGTCGCTTCCAACAATGGCCAGGCACTGGCAGTCCAAGGTCTGCCACCAGACGACACTGCTCGGAAGGGATCTCTTTGCAGGTGGGGGAAACACAGTGATGTCGTCGATAGGCCATTTATGGTCTGTAGCGACCATTGTGTCCACAATGAACAGTGCAGGAACTAAGAAGATCGTTGCATCTAGACCTAAAATGAATAATTTATGTAGGTGGAACATGGGGGAAAAAAAACAAGCATGAAATTAAACAATGTAATGCTCTTACCTTAATGATTGGCACACACAGGATATCACAGAACTCACACCTGGGTCTCTGGCATACCGTGCCATTTCTCTACTGTTAACCGAGACAGCCCGGATTTCACCCGATTCTTTGCTGAGATTTCTACATAGTACATCTCTAGTATGTGCCACACAATAAGGTAATTTACAACTCTATGTTGGGAGAAACTAGATACAGTCAACGTCAACAGTGTCTCAAAGGCGACAAATTCTGTTCTGCACTGACAGAAATAGTTCCACCCAGGTAAAAACAGCAAGAGCAAAAAACTCAGTTGAAACCAGGGCTGGGTTGGTACCTCAGTTGGTAGAACAATGGCATGGTACAGTGCGTCCATTTCGATCTTCAGCCGAGAGATCGGGAGAAGCGTGGCGGACGGCGCTGGCGGAGATGCCGACATTTGCGGCCTGTAATGCTCGCTTATTTTTATGAACATATTCAGACATTCATATAAATATTGCAAAACGAGCACTAACCTGTGTTATAATTTATCATCTGTAATTCATCCAAGTTCTGCCCTTATATACACAAAAAAAAATACGCTTTAGAAATGATGTTAAGAGCCACAGATAATAAAACATTTTAATCATAGTTTTGACCAGTAATGTCCTGCTTAAGTTTATATCCTTGAAAGAGTTTTGTGCCGATGGGGATCGTTTGGAGGTTTCGAATGTGCAACACTGTATCAAGATTACGCAGTAGACGAAACCATTAAAAGTCAATGGTGTTCGTGAGCTTCCTTGCAATCCGAAATCTCCCAGCTCGAGTTTTTTGTTCCTTCGCGACAAAGCTGTGAATATAGTGGCGAGCAAATGTAAACCAAGAGTGTGTTAATTTCGTACTGTGCGCAAGAGTGTTATTATTGGTTACTTGCCGTTACTTGTTTGTGTTATTGCAGTGTGTATGTGTGTTGTGTCAGTGAAAGGATTGGAATACCAGCCGCAAGGTTCACGTTACGAGGGGGCTGATAAGTTCTCGGCCCGACCCAGAAGGACTTTAGCTACAGGCACGAAAGTTTCAGGCTATTCAACGTATTCTCCCCGAAAGTCTACACACTTGGCACTTGGTGGATATCAGTTTGAACAACTCTTATAACACAGGTTAGTGCTCGTTTTGCAATATTTATATAAATGTCTGCATATGTCCATAAAAATAAGCGGGCATTACAGGCCACAAATGTCGGCATCTTCGTCAGCGCCGCCCGCCACGCTTCTCCCGATCTCTTGGCTGAAGATCGAAATGGACGCACGGTATTTCACAGACTTAGTTTCGAGTCCTGGTCAAGCCTGCATTTTTCTCTGAAATTTCTATGAAGTAAAGGGAAATAGAAAAGTGAAAACTATTCATCTGATTGTCGCATGTACCTCAACAAACCACCTTCCATGTTCACAAGACATTCTAACATTTGGTGTGTGCAACATAGTACTAGATATCTTCGGAATAGCTCACAAATGTTACAAATCTGACTGGTTGTCAGTGAAGGATGGTCTATATTTGAATTCATAACAACTTTGAAAAATTGTTGGTGATGAAATAGCACATTACCTCACTGTCATCAGGTCATCCAATCCATATATTCCATCTTGTGAACTAGAGGTTTTGAATTCTTTGACACTACTTTATACGCAGATTGAAAATAAATATTTACAAAATTATGTTCATTACAATTATCCCTAACTAGACTTGATGCAACAGCCCCATGAGGCCACAGCCTGCCAAGTGTTTTTTTCAGTGGACACATCCAGTCCCATTGCCAGGGTTTTCTAGCGTATGAGACTGGAGTCCACTGGAGTTCAAGTAGCTTCCCAATTGTCCTAATATCAAAATTTTTGAGCTGTCATACCGGGAATCAAATTTTTCCAGCCTTGTCCCTGCATAAAACAACTCTGGGGGTCACCTAGCCTCAAATAAATGGGCACCTGGGAGCAACCCTGGGGGGTAAAGGCAGCCAGAGCATGGTGCTGATCACATCACCTTTAAAAATGGCCACATACGAGGGTGCGAAATCATGTAAGACTGGTGGGGGAGAAAGATCTTAATCTACAAAACCCCCCTTACCCACAAACATACATATCAATTATACGATATAGGTACATATTTATAATGTTATTAAAAGTAAAAATAAATTACTAAATTAAAAATATATTATTATTATTAATTACACAAAAATAAATACATTTGTTACTTTTAAATATATCAGATATTATAAAGTAGCAAACCACGTCCTTTACTAACTGGTTAAAGATGTTAATAAATTATGAAATAGTTGAAGTGGTTTTATTATATGTAAGTTTTTATTAAGTTCTTGCTTTATGTTAATATAAATCAATTAGATTTCATAGTTATTATTGTTTTGCATTCTTGTTTTAATTGTGCGTATTGATGTAGATTTGTTGATAATCTCTTGAGAGAGAAAAAGGATTGAATACTCACAGCTACACTAATTTGTGTATGTTTTCGATTTTATTCTTAGTACAGTATATTTGAAATTAAAAGTAATTGTTTATCTTTTGCTTGTGGTAACAAAAACTCTCCCTCCAAAATTTTTTGGTGGGGGGATTTTTGAGGCCAAGATTGTTGGTGGGGGGAAATCCCCCATCCCCCACAAATGTACCCGAGTTCTCTTTCCTATTTGGAATTATACCATACCAGAGTTTTACTTTACGGCATTCATAATCTCTCATAAGATAATTATTTCATCACAAAATCCACTTCTTCCTACAATGTTGTTGCCAAAATAATAAAAATTATGCTTTTTGTATAATTTCAAGGATATTTAGACTCAACAAAAGTGTTGCATGGCATTTTTGGGGACCACGTGAGATTCCCAAACTTCAGAAAAGTATCGGTGAATAAATCTGGACTGATACTTCCCGACACCAATACCGATAGTTCTGGTCAATACGAATACATCGGTACAGCCCTACACAGAAATAATACAAAATATCAATGCACGTAACACTCACCAGTCAGCAGAAGCCATGTTCCAGATGGGTCAAAGCATAGGGCCACGATCTGCTTCTCAGCATTAAGAAACCACGGGACCTGCTTCACAACTGGGAACTGCTTCTCACCCACTGAGTAATGCAGGAGCAGGTCGCCATTTCTATTCATAAAAAATAAATTTATTGTTTCACATCTGTGTAGCCATAATCATTTGTAGAAATAACAAAAACAGTACTTAATACTGACATTTTCGCAAGCCTGTTTTTTCAAAATTTATATTAATAATAAAATTTCCCATCAATGGAAAAATTTCTGAAATCGCAAGAATTTCACCTAGAAAGGAAAATAAAGAAATTTTAAATTTGACTGTGAATTTTTTTACACCTGGCAACACTACTTACATTATGCAGTCGAGTAATAGTTCTATCTTACTCCAATATAGGAAGAGAGCTTGGGGAAAGTCAACCAGGGTAGCAGTTGTCTCCCCGATGGTGCAGTGGTGCGTCGTTGCCTTGTAATCAAAGGGTCACAGGTTCGATACCCAGTGGAGACGCATAGTGATTCAGATCCCACTTTAAACTGTAGGTCCAGTCCGAATTAGACTTACTGTGCATAAAGTGGGCTAAAAGCACAAACTCAATCAATCAATCAACCAGGGTAGCCAGTTGCAACCAAGATTCAGAAGTGCCACTTCAGGATAAAATTATAGTCTATGATCTTTCAGTGCAGTGATTGAAGGCCAGAAATTTTGGCAGGAGGAGGGTTGTATGGTCGGTACTTGCAAACATGTTGTCAGCATCTCCTTGCCAGCATTTCGTTTGCATGCATATTTATTTACACACTTAGGTAAAAACAATTGCACATACATTTTTTTTACTTCAATAAGATTTCAATAAAAAAATTCACAGGCTGTGCTGTAAATTTTTTGACTTTATCTGTGATCTTATGTGCAACTTTTTATGTTTTATATGTGAATGTTCGAGATTCTGGGTTTGATCCTTGGTGGAAGCACATTATAAAGTGGTTTGGATTCTACTTCAAATTGTGCTGGCCCCCGTGGCAGAGTGGTTAGCACATCGTGCTACGATGCCAGGGGTCCCGGGTTCGAATCAAAGCCTGGGCATGGATTCTTGTGAGTGTCCATTCATCATCATCACCATCTTCGCAAATTAGCCAAAAGTGGCACAAAAGGCGAAGTAAAATAAAGCAAATCAATCAATAAATCAATCTACTTCAAATTGTAAATCCAATCTTGATTTGCCTATCTTAGCATAAAGTGCACTTAAAACAAACTTAAACAAATATTTTTTCACTGTGAAGTCATCATGTATCTGCATATTCCAGTAGAAAAAAAATGTGACAAATCATGAAAACAAAAAAGTTGCTTAGGGACCAATTATTAAAATACAAATAAATTACATATCAAGATAAAACTACTGGCTTTTACTGACCATTTTTTCTACCCCTATGATAAGAGTACCAAACCCAACCCTCCTAACCTACTCATGTACGCATATAAGGGTAAGATGGAAAAAAATCATTCTGCACAAATAAATACAGTCAGAAATTAAAAACCTGTTCAGCCCTTGCTCAGAGAGATGAATGAGATTAGATCCCTGTAGTGATCCAAGGGGGGTGAAATCAATGCACACCACTGTGCACATACACAACATAATTGCCCACCCTTAAAAAAAAAAAGTAACCCACCAATTTCCAGACTCCTCACTATGACACTGCCTGCAGTGTTTACATACCTGAGGACAACAGCCAGCAACTGCCTGCATCCCACTTCACTCACAGCACATAGTTTTATGTCTCCAGCAGAAAGGAAACACAGCAGATCAAACAAATTCTTCTCCCTGTCAGTCTCTTTGTCTTCATGATCGCAATCGTCTGAGATTTCAGATACCATACTTGAAATGAACTGCAATTAATCCATATGGAATAGCATATTCTGAAAAAGAAAATGAAATGCTAAAAATTACAAACACACACACAGATAATACAATAATACATTGAAAAATCAGTGAATATTATGGTCTGAGCAGAATTATTTGAGATAATCTGCAAGTAAGGGGTGGACATATGCATGTCATTTCCCCCCCTCAGGAAAAATTCATATGCTTCAACAAATTAATTAATTTCATGATCTGGAACTCTAGAAAAGTCTTATCCTGAAAATGTTGGAAGTAACGATGCAATCATTCATACCTAGTTTGTCTCCTTTACTATTCCTGTGCCCAAATTTAAAAATAACCTACATTGTTTGGTCACGGCTCAAGGACATCCCAAACACTCAGTGGTACAGGAGTGTGTTCACCCAAGGTGACTTCAATCTTGTGCGGTGGAGGCACGTAGTGGTTCAGATCCACTTTAAACTGTAGGTCCAGTCCCGATTAGCCTTACTGTGTATAAAGTGGACTTAAAACACCAAATCAATCAATCAATCAAACTTGAATCGTGCATGGTATATATCAACCAGATTTTTTGATCTGTTGACAACCCCAGTGCATAGAAGTCCCATTATTTGAGATAAAATATAGAAGACACAAACAACTAGTACCCATTTTCTGCTTCAAAAAAGTTTATTTTCAATCCTCACACAAATAATAGATATGCAACAATTTTTCATGCATGAATTTTGCAAGTTGAAGAAGGATGAGGAATCCATGTAGAATACTGGAAATGAGTTTGAAAGTAAGTTTAAAGTTCAGAAAAACTAATTCAATAGTTTCTTTGTACACTCTTCTATACTACGAATCAGACAGATTACTCAATACTTTATTGATATAGGCATATCCATGTCCAGTAAAATTGCACATAATTTTATCCAGTTGGTTTTTCAATACATCAGTGTATAATCCTGTCATTTCATTTCGGTAACAGTCTGATATAGTAAAAAAAAAAAAAAATCTTCAAATTTACAGGAGAAAAGATGGGAATTTAGTTCCTGTGGACTTTTGGAAGCTGGGAATAGTGTTTTTTCCATTCGTGCAACTTATTCGGCCGGTAAATAATGTCATTTCGACATTAATGTATCTCCTTTGCACAATAGGTCATGCCACCATTACCGTCGACTACGTGAATCAAATGTTCCATGCATTCGATTATGTAACCCCCTGTCAGTGTAGCAACCACACGGTAGTTTTACAAGATGACGTGTGAGTGTCTCTTTTTCCAATTTAATTTTCTGTTTGCCTAACCTAACTGAACCTAACCTAACCTTCCGTGAATGGTTTGTGGTTCAATTTTCGCTTAAAAACCTTTTGTAAATAGTTTGTGTGGCATTTTTCGGTTCATAAGTTTGGAAACACTGCATATCAGCTGACGACTCTGCATATCAGCTGACGATAGACAACGTGAGTCAAGATTTGCCCGCCATATTGTGTGTAACGAAAGCAAATTAGCAACGACCAATAAATACTTATAATGTGAAAAATTACGCTTTCTTCAATGAAAAAAACATAATCCCAAGTTGAAAAATGTTCCGTTATGCATATAAGGTAAGAACAAATGTAAATAATTCGGAAATAAACGAGTGAAATGTGTTTTCACTATATCAGACTGTTACCTTCATTTCTTTTATTGATATAGAGGTATAATTAATGTAACCTGGTAAATATCTGAACATTTATCTACTTTTCTAAAAGAGAAAACCTATCCGAGTTGAAATCAAAGTTTTTGTTTTAAGGTCGCCTTGTACTCAGATTGGCTAATCAGGACTGGACCTACAGTTTTAAGTGGGCTCTGGCCCATTATGCACTGTGCCTCCACCGGGACCGAACCCGAGACCCCTTGATTACCTGCCCCATTAAGCAGTCACCTATTTATATAGATTAACGAATGAGGTGAATGAATCATTAAAGTTCTTCACAGAACGTTTCTATTTAAAAATATTGGATCGGTAGTAATCGATATCAATTAAAATTTCATGTCAGCCAACCCCTACATATATTAATGGGCTAGAATGTACATGACCGAGTTCAAACCTTAACACTGACTGTACAAAACTCATCATCCGTAAACGTACATATATTACTTGTCAATGATACAAAGAGAGAGAAGCGGGAAAAGAATTCATAAGTGATTAGTTACGCAGGCACCTTTGTACAAACAGATCACATTTGTTTAACGTGATACATTGAGCCTAACGCAATACATTGGCTTCATAGAAGGACCTACAGGAACTTTCAGCGGTATATCCATTTACATTTACAGTGTACCAAATATATATATATATATATATATATATATATATTGTTATAATTAACTAAAAGTAAAAAAAATCTATACATACGCAATAGATAAATACTCCAAGTCGAGTAGAGGGTTACGAAAACTTAATATACTTGATCATTATGTATTACAAATGCAGTCACAGCGGTTATATTTAATGCAATGTGTATAAATTTCTTCGCATTTTTCTCAGGATTTTCGCTTGTGTCCCTTTCTGTCTTCGGTGTTCGTCTGCTCCTTCTGTTGGGCTGGGTTCTACTAAATGTCAAATGTGGAATATTATAACCAATAAATGGCCTATAGAAAGAAACAAAAATGCATCGTTCTGTAATGAGATAGCGCATTAAGTAAAAAATATATATATCAACAAATAAATCACAATTTATAATTTGTTTAAATGAAAGTGTATAAATGCGTTATATTCCTGATAATTACGCAGTATAGGACATATTGGCAAAATTATGTGCATCACCTGAAACATAATCGGACATCATTCATAAGCAATTCTACATCCACCCACTTTTGCCATTTCTTATGTTTAAACAATAGATCTATTCTATGTTTAAACTTCTGTTTGCTTTTGATACAACAGACAAGACACTATTTGAGATGGTGTGGTTCTCATGGTTTGCTTATGGGGAGGGGAAGGAATAAAAAAAGGTAACATCATCTTAGCAGACGAATTACGTGGCAGCAGCAAATTTGACGCTTATTCTTACTGCTGACACGTTCTTTTTCTGCTGGAACCTCAAAAAAGATGCGAGTGGCAGTAGACTCGGTCTTTGTTTTATCGTGATTTCATCATGCTATGTATGCAATTACGTCTGTAACACATACTGTGAAGTTGTAGCGATTACTTTCACAAAAATGTTTTAAGATTAGTCCCTCAGCATTCTTCTAATAATAACTAATAATAAACCTAAATGCTCTCGTAGTTAGGTTAAGTTCTGTTAGCATTAAAATAATATCGCTAAATGTTTTCTAAAGATAAAGGTTCTAAATTACCTGTACATTCATTCCCACTTATCATAAACTTGCATTTCTCTAGTCTTAATTTGTTCTTAAGATTTGTAACATCATCTTAGCAGACGAATTACGTGGCAGCAGCAAATTTGAAGCTTATTCTTATTGCTGACACGTGCGTGGCAGCAGACTCGGCCATAAAAAAATCTCCACCAAAATTTATTTACAAAAAAATTGAAGAACAAACGAGATTTCCAAAGTTGCGAGAGCAGACGTGCGCTCAAAATGGGATTCTCCATGTTCATATGTCACGAATCTGCTGTTTAAGTGTTCGTTTTGAGTTCGCCTTGTGCTTCGGTGTGGGCAGGGCCGGCTCTACCGTACGTGCAAAACACGTGCATTTGCACGGGGCGGCAATAAAGCAGAAACGGATAAGAAAAGCAAAGAGTAACTGCGAAAGAAAGCGGTGCCGAAAGTTTATATTAGTTGTCTTCTTACAAAAGCAGCTATTATTTTTTGTATGTGAAAATGGTAAGCAACGTATACTGTGCGTGTGCGGTGCCAAGTTACAAAGCTATCTATTGCATAGAAAAGTTTGTCTATTGTTTGATCGCGGGCCAGTCCTCCGCCCCCGCCCCCTGTTATCGAGGTTTGAGTTAAACTGACGTGTCGCATTCGGTAGTCGGAAATAGAGCTGCATTGTTCTTTGACGTGTTGATCGCAAAAGGTGGTGATGATACGTATTGCCGAATCGCGCGAAGGTGCATATACATGTTCGAACCGAACCATTCGCGAACCGCTTGTGGACCGTTCGCTTAAATTATTCTTACAGCGAACTTCTAACGATCCATGGGAAACCGCGAACAACCGGCAAATTTGTTCAGTGTTCATCTTGTCATCATGTCTTCGCGTGAGGAAAAGTATGAGATTTTGGTGATGAGTGGTGCGGCTTCAGTGATGGCTAGTTTGTGCAAGATAGTAGATAGTAAATGTGCCTTCTAGGTCAACCCTGATTTTTTGACCTCTAAGAAAATCGCACCAAAACCTCAAAAACTCACTTTCTCTCCACGTTCCGCGCCTCATTTATTGCGCTGACGATGTTTCACAGCGCAGAAAAGCCGGTACGAGAAAATGCACTTTCTCATCCTTGAAGTACGAATGCACCTTATCGTAATTTTTTTCTAAGTCCCGACCAATGTTTATATATCGTGACCTTTGTAAACCTCTCGGGAACGATGTGATATTTCTGCCACACACACATGCGCGTGCCTCTCATTATTTCTGTATTGTGACGCAAGCAAACAAACAAAGAATAATTGTTTTTTAGGATTCCTGGCTCCTATAACCCCGCCAGGGTGCGTGGTGGCGAAATCGTCACGATTGGATTTTGTATTGCGAATGTTGCCAGAAATTTAATCAACGTTGTTCGTTCTGGATGCTGGAATCTTATGTAGATTACTCCATGAAAAACAAATTGATAATCCTGTGCGAAGCTCCCAAAGCGTTCGCGCAATTTTGATGCTTGCGTGGATAGCAACGCTCGGTCGAACGAATCTTTCAACCCCGATACAGAAATTGTGTTCCATCGCTCAACGCAACGTCTTCATCACGGACCAAACGCTTTCGAACGATCCGGATTTTCTGCGAAGCGTTCGAGAAGAGAACGAACGAATTCCGAAATACCAAGAATGTCGCTCGAGAGTGGGAGAGAAAAATTGAAATTGATTTTCGATTCGATGAGAGCGACCCAGACGTTGACCATTCCGGGGCTTGCACGGCAAGAAACCAAAATTGCAGTTGTTTGCCCGCAACGTGCGAAGCATCTTGCAACCGTTTCCGAAACTATCGTCGTTAAACGACGCAACTTTGGAAGCGATATGCGATGATGCGGAAATCGAACGTTCGTGGCTTCGAAACATCACTCGCTTTTTCTGCTCCGCACCTGCATACTGGAACGATTCGCAGTTTCGCTCGCAAGCTTTGTCTTTCTTGCAGGCGTGTGCTCGATTGGAGAATAATGTTATTTTTTCGAGGGAACTAAAATCGCAAGAAATAATCGTTTCGGCCGCATTGCCCATGCTGCCCGCTTCTGCGGTAAACGACCCCGCCTCCGCAACCCCGCTACAACAACGGCAACTCCCCGAACCCATTCAGCTCGCATCCTCTTCCACCCGAAGCGAATCTATTTTTTTTTCCACCTCCACGATCATGAACGAAGAATCCACATCCCCGATAACGATCGAATCAGAGGAGGCTGTGGAAGCGAGCACAACATCCGCTTTGGAAGATTACCTATCCACATTATGCTCGACCACAAAAAAGCTGTATTGCTGCACGTCGAATTTTCTAACCTTTTCGCGTACTGGTACCACGAATTATTTTTATGGAATCACAAACACGAAACAAGTGGATGCCTCCTTTCGGGCGTGATTGAGTTTTGTGCTGGTTCTCGCAGAGCGGGGCCACCCGTTTCATGCAATTAGTTTGGCCAAACCCTTTGGGACCGAAACAAAAAAACGCTCGTCAACTTGCTGTTCTGGATTTTAAAACCACACCACCCTGACGGGCGTGGAAGAGGTCGAGGAAATGATCGAATACCATGACAACATGCATGGGTGGAACTGTCAACGAAGTACTTACCCGTTCATTGCCATTTGTCCCCCAGGACATGCGCATCAAAAGGTCTTTGTTGAAAAAAAAAAAAATAGGAAGTATAGCATTGTTCGTTTGTACCAGGGCAACACACACACGCATGAGTGAATCGGTCAACGGGGTTCATTGCTAGGACATTTGCTCATTGTGTTTTAACCAGGTGGTCGCGTGGTTGGGGGTTCCTATATAACGCACCAGTTTCTCTTTTTGTACATCATTATCATAGTGAACGTCAATCGTGTCAGTTCAGTATCCTTAATTGTTTGTCTGACAGTATACATACATATCATCGTGGAAGTTCAGTGAGCTACAAGTTTTTTTTTAAGTCTCTCTCTCTCTCTTAAAAGGTAAGTTTTTTTTCAAGTGTGTTTTTTTTCATGATATATTTATTTTGTTTTGCGTCTGACACACACACACATATTCAGAGGAGTCATAAAAATATTGACACACACACACACACACATGCCACATTTTTTTTACCTCCTACAACAGTGCACACACACACACACACACACACACTGTTCGCGTCTAATATATATATATATATATGCACTGTTGTAGGAAGGAAAAAAAATGTCTAGCATTTTTCAGCTTTTTTTGATTCCATTTTTTTTCCTTCTGTTTCAGTGCGCTTTCCCCTACCACCACCAACCCCCAAAAAATTTCGCGTATATAAATAACAGAGTATATATATATACAGAGAGAAATGGAACCGCAACCAGGCCTCTCAGGGCTTTGTGGGAAAATGCCATGTCCCAACTGCGGGAAGGTGGCTTCTAAATCGAACATCTCGAAGCATTTGAAAAAAATGTCGTCTACAGGAACATGATGTCCCCCCGGAAAAGAAATCTCGCATTGATGCGCATGAAGGCGATGCTTTGAATAAAAGTGCACGCATCATGACGTATAAATCTGGAAGTGACGAAAAGTGTGACTCGACCACGTTCCTCGACAATGTGAAATCTCTGGTAGTTGATAAATTACGGGATTGCCTCATTAATGTTGCAGTTAAAATTCATCTCATCTTGACCCTGCTCTATGAGAAAGTTGTCTCGTCCGAGACAAGCATTTTCAGCTTTTACGTAGGGTGCGAAGACTTACATGAGGGCAATCACGACGATCTTGACGAGATTGTGACACGGCTATTTGAGCATCTGGGACAAAAACAAGATTTTGAAGGACGCGGAAGTGGATGGAGTCTTTGCGGTCGCAGCCACATGTTACAGCTTCGAGTGTGCAACTTCAAAGCCTTACGCAGCACACAAAAAACAAAAACAAAAAATGCTGCACCAGACATTAAAAAAATAAGCCGTGTTAAACTTACAAAGTAAAGATCAGAAGAGTTTCTTATGGTCTATCATCGCCGCATTACACCTAGCTAATAATGATGACCCCCGTCGTCTGTCGAATTACAGACGATACGAGAGGAGATACAAGAATGTAATGAAAGGAATTTCCTATCCTGTGGAGCTGAACAACATAGATCAATTTTTAAAAAACTATAGAGAGGAAAAAAGAGAAGATCTCGATATTTCTGTTTTCGGGGTTGACGATTGCGGCGACATTTGTGTGTTAAGACCTGCGAGAAGCCAGAATAATGTAATTCGACTCTTGCTTGTAGATGGCCGTTACAGTTTGATTCGCAATTTTTCTCGCCTAGTCGGAAGACAGATCAGCAAGAATCACGATAAGATTGAAATTTGCGATCGGTGTTTGAGATTTTTTCGCGAAGGAAAGAAGATGAAAGAACAGCACAAGTGTTTTGGCTCCGTGAATGCAGAACCCGAAGATGTCATGCCGGAACCCGGAACCAAGATGAAATTTCAGAAACACCAGGCTCTTTTCCACCATCCCGTCGTCCTTTATGCCGACTTTGAAAGCTTCCAAGTTCCCATGACGTTTTGCAACCCTGATCCCTCTACCTCAAGCACAATACAAATTTTTCACCACGAACCTTGCAGTTTCTCCATCTACGGAGAAAAATTAAATGATGTCATCTTGTATTGCGGACCCGATGCGGCAAAAAATTTTGTTAAGAAGATAGCGGAATGTGCAAGAGAACTTGCACCCAGCCTGAAAGGCCCTTACGTTTCTCCACCTCCTCTCACAACGGAACAACAACGGAGACATGACACGGCGACAAGATGAGCGGAGTGTAACGAGGCTTTCACCCCCGAAAATCACAAGGTCGTACACCATAACCATCAGAATGGATTTTTCCTGAACACCATCTGTAATTCCTGCAATCTTAAAATTAAGGAGTCGCATCTTGTTGCCGTGTTTCTGAATTACACAGAAAAATATGATACGCATCTGTTCATCAAAGAGTTGTACAATATCACGACTCGAATCAGCATCATCCCTAGAACGAGCTAGAAGTATATTGCAGTAAGAGTGTGGATCCCTCTTGAAGAAGGAGGAAGTGTGGTAGTTAGAATCCTGGACTCTTATAATTTCCTGTCCTCCAGCCTCGCCACCCTTGCAACTCAACTTGGCGACGAAGATCTTGTGGCCACCAAGCAAATGTTTTCGGGAGATGAGAATATGAATCTGTTGCGTCGCAAGGGTGTCTACTCCTACGAGTACGT
Organism: Lepisma saccharinum; assembly: GCF_977018435.1. Lineage (NCBI taxonomy): Eukaryota > Metazoa > Arthropoda > Insecta > Zygentoma > Lepismatidae > Lepisma > Lepisma saccharinum. The sequence continues at coordinate 9,849,036 of NC_139235.1, forward strand.
CAATGATTTCAACAAATTTGACGAGACAGAACTTCCACCCCGGGAGGCATTTTATTCTCATCTCACGGAGGACGTCTGTTCCGAAGAGGACTACGAACACGCTCGTAGTGTGTGGACGGCATTCAATTGCCAAACTTTTCGCGACTTTCACGATCTGTATCTTAAATTAGACGTGACCCTTCTCATGGACATTTTCGAGTCGTTTCGCAAGAGATGCATCGCGATCTACAAGTTGGATCCTGCGTATTTCTTCACGACGCCGGGATTGACTTTGGAATCTATGATGAAATACACCAACTTGGAACTGGGGCTCATCGCAGAGAAAGAACAGTATGCCTTCATGGAGAGTGCGATACGCGGTGGCATTGTCCAATGTCCCCGACGCCATGCTCTCGCAAACAATCCTCATACGCCTGGTTACGATGCATCGAAGCCCAACACCTACATCGTCTACTGGGATGTCAACAACTTGTACGGCCATTCCATGTCCCAGTGTCTTCCCATCAGCGAGTACGAATGGATGACCGAAGAGGAACTCTCCTCCGAGGATTTTCTCAACTGGACCGAAAATAACGAATGGGGCTGTTTCTTGGAAGTGGATCTCGATTATCCCGAAACGCTTCACGAGAAACATCACGGATTGGCCCTGGCCCCCACCAAAGAGAAGCCACCTGGAGAATCGGAGCCAAAATTGATACTAAGCATGGAAAACAAGAGGAATTACGTTGTGCACTACCGACTCCTGCAATTCTACGTGAGTCACGGGTTGCAGCTCAAGACAATACATAGAGGATTAAAGTTTGTACAGAGTAAGTGGCTGGAACCGTACATAGCCGAGAACACGCAACGCAGAGCGCAATCAACATCCCCTGCAGACAAGGATCTGTACAAACTATTCAACAACGCCATCTACGGCAAGACGATGGAGAACGTGCGCAATTACATCGACGCAACGTTGGTCACGGACGAAAAGAAATTCGAGAAGATTGTCGCGTCCCCCTACTTCAAGAACTTCACCATTTTCGACGAGAATCTGATATTCGTCGAGAAGAACAAGAAGCAAGTGATGCTCAACAAGCCGATTGCCATAGGTGCCACCGTCCTTCAACTCTCTAAATTGCACATGTACCAATCCTACTACGATCAGTTTCAAGCCTTTTATGGAGATAACATTGAAATATGTTACATTGACACGGATAGCTTCGTTTTTCTAATCCAAACACCAAGCCTCGAACATGATCTGAATTCGATGAAGCATCTTTTTGATTTTAGCAATTTACCATCAGGCCATCACTTGCATTCGACAGAAAATAAAATCACGATTGGAAAATACAAAGATGAAGTTGGCGGGAAGTACATCAGCGAATTTGCGGGGCTTCGTGCCAAAATGTACTGCGTGAAGATTGCAGATAAGAAAGAGATCAAGAAAGCAAAAGGGGTGGGAAAAACAAGCACTGGTAAATTCACCATGGAAGACTACAAAGAATGCCTGTTTCAAGGTAAAAGAAAACTCAGCACCGATCATCGCATTGCGAATACATTACACGAACTGTACACGACGCGCGTAACCAAGGTAGCATTGGATGCCAGAGACAACAAGTTACGTGTTCTTGATTGTCAAATCCACACAAGAGAGTGGGGCCACTGCAATGGAAGCGACAAGTGTGACGTGTGCCACACTCTAACCACATAGCCATGAAGTTCACTGTCTTTTGCCTTCTCCAAAAACATACAGAGGAAAAGAGGAAGCCCTCAGACGATGAAAAGTTGGAATATGTTATTATGTCGTTAAGCTCGCTCTAAACGAGGCCTCGTTAAATTCAACTCTTACTTTTTTTTCTTCATCGTGATCTAATGACATAATTACAAGTTCGAGTCTTTTCGAATTGCATCGCTGCGATCTACACGAGGCACACCATGTAGAAATTTAATTTAAAATAACTACCAAGGGACAATTAAACTTTTTGGCTTCCGAAAACAGATCAACATGGAGACTGTACACCGCATGACATATCTACCTTCCGTGTTAACTAAACTCGACGGTCTACTGATCGTTCACCTCAACAGCATTTGGACAAAATTGGATGACGATGTGGGCAAGATTTTTTATGTCTTCAATAACAATTTACATTTTTACGAAATTCCGATCGACGGGAAACTTCGGATCACCGTGAATCCGGAGAACGAAGGGCGAAAAATCAAAATTTCTAGCGGCAAGAATATTTTTCGAATGAAGCACGACAAGTTACTTTCTAACATGGCATACGATGTGTCTGCTGGAGATTGTTTATACGTGGAACTCCTCGGAGATTACGACAAACTCATTCCTCTCTTCGTAGAATTACGAATCACCTATCCTATTATAAATAACCGTTAACAAAATGCCTAACGACATTTTCGGCCACACCAAGCGTGTAGACCACGCAGAAGAGATTCTCATGCTGGACATTCGAGTTAAAAAGTTGAGGAGCAATTTGATCGCTTTGCAGGAGACCTTAAACAAAAGTTTAGAGTCAGAGATCGCTACGCTCCAAACGCAATGTCTCGATCCTATTCTGAAAATCGATTCCGAACTGAAAACGCTCATAAAAAATTATGTTGATGTACCTTCTTACGACAACGTTCAAAATATACAGTTGAGCGTGGATTCGCTTAAAAATGATTTGGCCAAATTACAGCAATTTGAATCGAAAGATTTGGAAAAATTGAAACTCGAAATCGAAGAACGAACTTCCGCAATTGAAAAGAATTTCTCTGAACTTCAAACCGTCGTGAATGATATCGATGTAGAACGCTTGCATGTCGTCGTTTACAAATTACAAGAAGAATTCACCAGCACGTTGGAAGAAACTAAATCCAAGTTACAGACTTTGGAAGATACCATGACAAACCTACCATCGTCAGACGAACTGCAGGTCATCGGTAAAAGCGTTGCGAACATAAAAATTCAATTGGAGGCTTATCAAGATTTCGAACACATTCAAACCACCATCGCTACGCTTCAGGCGTCTTTGGAGTTGATCAACGAAGAAATTAAAAATATTCACGTTCAAGAAAGTGCGTTGACGAGTATTCAAGACACGTTAAGCACGGTTCAGCAGAAGATCGAATATTTAGAAAATTTGAACGTGGAATCGAACCTTGCTCATTTTCATCACGTACTGGACAACATACAGGGTGACTTTGAATCGTTACAGACGAGTGTGCTTTCGAAGGAAGATTTGGAAAAATTGAAAACGGCGGTGACGGCATTATCCGATTCGAGTGACATCAAAAGTTCATTGAGCGATCTCGAAAGTACGGTGGCCAATCTCCCCACCTCCAAAGAATTACACGCTTTGAAAAGGAACATATCTCGAATGCTGAAACGACTAGAAACGGAAACGGCAAACATGGAACAGATTCGAGATGAAATTACTTCGCTGGTGTCGACGTTGCCCACTTCGCAGAGCGTCACGGATCTTCACACGCAGTTTACAGAGATGCGAAGCATCGTGAACGATCGTACCGAGAAAAGCTCGAAATTGAATCAAGTTGAGAACCTTCAGAACATTGTCGTCAACATCAGAGATCAAGTTGGAGTGCTGGAATCCACGCAGGAATCGACGCTGGCCTCTTTCGGTGCAAAGTTGCAAGAACTGAACGAAAACTACAAGCAGTTGAACGTGGAAGTGAAAATCAAACCGTCATTTTCTGCCGTAACGGATACCATAGTCGAGCATTTGTTGCCCATTGAAAATAAACTTGGACACGTTCACAGCAATCTGCTCAGCGTCGATACTAAAATCGCCAAATTGTTCACCTTGCAAGCCATCGAAATCAACATCGTACCCAATCAACAGAGAATCTCCACGTTCGTCGAAGGTAACAAACTGTACATGTTACATCCTTATCATCCGTATTACAAGTGTCTCCTCGATGGCACGATTCAGATAAACGAATTTTCGTACTGGTCTCACGGCAGAAAAGCTAGCGTTCCCACCATGACCTCGATAGCGAATCGTGGTGTCCAGAAAGCAGGAAACATTCCTCTGGCACGTTGCCACCCTCTTTGAATCCCATCACGCTTGTGCTTCTCTTCAAACGTAATCTCTAAAAAAATGTCTAGGCAAGCCATCGTCGAAGAATTGCATAAACCTGCACGCCGCAACTACGAACGTTTGGGTGTGGTAACCAAGGGCATCGATGACCTCTGGGAAAGTGACCTCGTGGAGATGAGTAGCGGCAAGTTAAAAAACGTACATAAATTGAACAAGGGCAACAAGTACCTCCTCATCGTCATAGACACATTTTCGAAATTTGCATGGGCAGTACCTTTGAAAGCCAAAACGGGAACATGCGTCACGGAAGCATTCAAATTAATTTTTCGCGAAAGCGGCAGACGACCTCGGTTTCTGCACACGGACAACGGGAAGGAATTCTACAATGCCACGTTCAGACAGTTTATTCGGAAACACAACGTTCAACATTACTCGACCTTCAGTGACGTCAAAGCCAGCATCGTGGAAAGATTCAATCGCACTCTGAAATCGCGCATGTGGTCACGCTTTACGCTTCAGGGAAGCTACAAGTGGGTCACCATTCTTCCGGAACTCGTTAACGACTATAATCACACGGTGCACAGAACGATAGGCATGAAGCCAGCTGACGTTACGAAGTCCGACAAGCAGCGCTTAATTTCTACCGTTTACTGTCCAAAGTACACACCCACGACAAAAATACCTAAATACAAAATTGGAGACCAGGTGAGGATCAGTAAATAGAATCGAACGTTCGACAAGGGTTTCACACGAAACTGGAGCACGGAACTTTTTACCGTGGTTCGAGTTTTACCCGGGAACCGTCACACGTATATAATAAAGGACAGTGGCGGTGAAATTTTATTGGGGCGCTTCTACGAGGAGGAACTCTCTAAAACTAAATACCCCGACACGTACCTTATCGAAAAAGTTTCGCGTAAGAGAGGTGACAAACTTTTGGTGAAATGGCTGGGACTTCCGGGAACAAGTTGGATCGACTCGAACGAAGTGATTCTATGAGTACTTGGAATGTTGTGAAACGTTTACCTGATTCGGAAAGTCAAATGAAAAAAAGGAACGGCGAATTGCTCCCCGACAGCATACGGTGTCTGATCGTAGGACCTTCGGGGTGCGGAAAGACGACACTGCTCATTGATAATTTTATCCTCGCACCCAATTGGTTAGACTGGGAAAACAGACACCTCTACGTATTTTCGAAAAGTCTCGAACAAGCAAAATACCAGCAACTTATGAAACTGTACGAGGGACTTGGCATTGCAACTTTCGCATCTGAAATCATTCCACTGGACGATTGTCTCGAGAATTCCGTTGTGGTGTTCGACGACATGATCTTGGAAAATCAAAACGAGATTCGTAATTTTTTCACTCGAGGTCGTCACAAAGGATTAGATTGTTTCTACCTGGCACAAACTTTTTCCAAGGTTCCGAAACAACTGCTACGCGATAATGCTAATTTTATTTGCTTGTTTCGACAAGACCACACCAATTTAAAACACGCACATGATGATTACGTAGGGGCTGAAATGAATTACAATCTGTTTTCTAAATTCTGCTCCCACTGTTGGAACCAAGGTCATTTCGGATTCGTGACCATTGATATGACTCGAAAAGCAAACCATGGAAAGTATAGGAATAAAATAAACGTTTATTTAGACGTCTCAGAGTATATTAATCAACCTGAAGCTAACAAGAGGAAAATTTCAGGTTTGCAACGAGAAGAAAAAAAATCCAAAAAAAATCAAAGGTCGAGAATCTAAAAAATAAAATTTGAAAAAAAAAACGTTCTTTTTTTTCAAACGTCTGACAAGCATATATATAAAATAACCATTAAACAAAAAAGTGAGTGTTAGAAAAGTGGATAGTCTCAAGCGGGTGACGGCAAGAAAACTACGAGAACCGAACGTATAGGCTGAGAATTCGACGTTTCAGAAACGTTCCGACGTATATAGAAAAATGTCAAAACGTCAATTTCAAGAAGACGAAAATCTCAAGTTGCGGGATTACCTCGCGAAACGCTTCAAAGGTTGGAAATCCGAGAATCGCGGATTCTACGAAGAGAAGAAACGTCAGGATCAACCTGTGATCGATGCCATCAATGGTCTAGGTAAAGAAATTAAAAATGTCACGGAACAAAATAAAAATTTGATCAACGAACTCGTACCACTTGCAGCTAAAAGTTACACTGTACCCACGCCCATTTCAAGCATTCCTTCGTCGCCGTTCGAACTGATGGACGTACCACGACGTCAAGCCATAAGCAGTACCTCTTCTTCGGATAAGATCGAGTTGGGACCTTTGGCACGAGACTACCTGAGCACGGGGAAAGTCGACAAGGATGAAGTGTTTGGATTGTATCCGAGCATGGAAACCAACGAGGGTTTGATTTGGAAGATTGGGAAATCGAAAGTCACCTTCGAAGGCAACGACATTAAAGTTAATTTAGGCGATAAGAATAGTTGGACCAGGTATCCGGGTACGGTGGACAGTGGGAACTCGTTGCAAAAAAATATCCGAAAGATTACACGGACGAAGATTACCAGAGTAACAGGGAAATTCTAATCATGACGGATGCCATGTACCAGAACTACGATGCCTCGCAGAATAGGGTGAAATCGAGCAGCGGTGAGAAGTACAGGAATCTCATCAAACCGATTTGGAACGAGGTGAAAAGTGGAAGCGGCGTCAAACGCTACAACACGTTACCCAAAGAATTCGTTTGGGTGGACGACGTGAGGAAACTCATCCACAGATTGTTAGTGATAGCTGGTGAAGAGAATGCAGGCAATCGTAATTTCTACAACGAGAAGGTTGGCATCGTGGACATGATCAGCACGAAACTTTCCAACTTCATCGTGAACGACGACTAGGGCATAGGTTACCTGATCAAAATTATCAACACGCTGCCTCCGAGATTCTGGAACGTGGCCGAAGGAAAGGGACTCGTGAACGACATCATCAACAAGTTACCTTTCGAGATGCATTTACCTGGCTACCAGTATTGCGGACCGGGTACCAAACTCGAGAAAAGATTGGAGAGAGGAGACAAGGGTGTGAATCCGTTGGACGCGGCATGCAAAGATCACGACATCGCTTACAACACTCTCACCGATCTGGATGCACGTCACGAAGCAGACAAGAAATTGGAGCATGCCGCTTTGGAAAGATTCGTCAGCAGAGACGCTTCTTTGGGTGAAAGAGTTGCAGCATTGGGCACCACCATCGCCATGAACACGAAACAAAAATTTGGATGGGGTGTATAAATAAATAACATACAGTAAAAAAAAAAATAATAACAACATGTCTTGTATAACCGACTTACCGCCCGAACTGCTATGTAAAATATTCAAACACGCAGTAAACGGAGATGTAGGGAAACTTTTAATCATTGCAAGAACAACACCGGAATTTCGTATCCCTTGTGAAATGGTTGTCAAGGATTATCTTTGGGAGATCAGTGGCATGAGGTGCGGTGATCTCGACACTCTTCTTTCGGCTGCAGGGGAAAAATTAAACGAGAGGATGGATAAACTTCACGAGGCGAGGCAGGGGAGAAGACGATACACGGATGATTGGCGCAAGTCTAAACAGGAGACCGATGATATCATCGCGTTTTCCGAAGCACGAACTTTCTTCCTCTGTGAAAAAAAAGAATAATATATACGTGTCAAAACTTGATATATAAATAACACACATCGTGAAAAAATCTTCGGTATATAAATAACACACATTGTGAAAAAATTTAAAATTCTATAACACCCTGAAATTTCTCTTCGATATGACTGAAAAAATGAGTGACCTCCAAGCATTAAAACAAATGCTAAATTCATCAGTCGAATATGTAAAAATTCAGGAATTGGAAGTAGGCAAACCTTACACGATAACTTCCGGTTCAATTGTTTCTACCCAGTATGGTCCCAAGGTGCGTCTGTTGCTCAACGGACAATACAGTCTTTTTTTACCAGATCGATACGCTATCATGTCATCCGACGAGAAGCTAGCTATTTTAATCGAGAACAAAACTCAAATCGTGTACAAGGGGACAAAGGAACTTCTTGGTAAGAAAACGAAGCATGTAATAGAATTTGTGTAACGGCTGCGCGGAGTATATAAAATAACATACCTTGAAAAAAAAATACACGAGAGAGGGAAACAAAAAAAATCTCAGAACATATATATAAATAACATACCGTGAAAAAAAAACCATGAAGCCCAAGGGTGTCGTGTACCAGATACCATATTCGAATCTGAAAACGCTGGGTGCCCTCGATGGGTTACTCACCAAGAAACAACGCGAGAAGAAAGGTTCTTGCCTGTCCAAAGGACATGGAATGAAATTACTTCTCAGCACACCTCAATTGAAAAGATTGCAGCGTTCGCGGAAACAGCAAAAGATCGGAGGTTTCATATTCAGCATCCCGGCCATCCTGGCAGCATTGGGGGCCGTTGGAAGTTTGGCTGGGGGTAGCGCCGCCATCGCGAAAACCGTCATCGACTCGAAGAAGAACAAGGCGGAATTGGAAGAACAGAAACGTCACAACCTGGCCATGGAGAAGAAGGGGAAGGGCGTCATGAGGAAGTTTAAAAAAAAAGAAACAGCACTCACCAACCGAGACATTGAATCTCTGATCAATCCATTACAAATCAAACACTTCAGAGGCGTTTTCATGTCCGACTCGTTACCTTCAACCGTTAAAAGAAGAGAATGCGGAGTAGTCAACTTGGACAGTCAAGAAAATCCAGGCACGCATTGGATATGTTACCACAAAAATGATAAAGCATTCGTTTTCGATTCTTTCGGAGGTGTTCCACCTACAAATTTAGTTCGTTATCTGAAAACGAACAATCCTATATACTACAACGACGAACGCATTCAAAATTTCGGAGACGTGAACTGCGGTCATCTCTGTCTCTCCATGCTCGCGTTTCTCTCTAAAATAAATAAGCCACAGGTGGAAGATTTCCAGAAAGCATTGTGGAACCTAAAGCATCATGATGGGCGTGTTCCATCTCACGAGCGAATCTTCGATCTTGAAACTCACGCTGCACGACGACATCGTCTATCCTAAATCCATAGCTCTGCGTGCATTCTACAGCATGTACCTCATACCTAACGTCACGCAGCACAACAACAAAATTAGCGTCGGAAGCGAACATATCGTCGTCACGCCAGGTCAATACAATCTTTCTACTTTGCAAGATCAATAACCCAAAGTCACGTACCTTTCTCAAAATTCGGTCACGCACAGAGTGGAAATCGTATCGGCGACGGAGACCGTGGACCTGGGCACCATAGGAGAACTTTTAGGTTTCGAGAACGACACCAAACTCGAAGCTGGCATCAAGCACACGGGAGCAAACATTCCTAAATTTCTAGCCATCGAAACTTTGAACGTTCACTGTAACGTAGCGGAAGGCATGATCACGATATCCGACGGATTGTTGGGAAGTCACAAGCAGACGGGAATCATAGCCACGTTCAAACCCAGTTCCGAATTCATGGAACCTATCATCTACACACCCTCTTCGCCGATCTATTTTCCAGTATGTCGCAACCGCATAGACAACATAGAGTTGGTGGTGACGAACGAGAAAGGAGACGTGGTGGATTTCGCAGGTGCCACGACGACGGCCGTCCTGGAGATCAACGTATAATAAATAACACACATAGTGAAAAAAAATGGAGAAAATCGAAAGTTACGAATTGCAATCTTTCCCTCCCAACCGTCGCACGTTCGCAAATTTGAACGAAGCGAACCGGGAGATCGAATACGACGTGGACGTAGGCAACGGGTTCGTTCATCCTCACAGAGCGGACCTTTACCTTCAATTTGACGTGGTGAAGAAAGAAAGCGGAGAAGCGTTCCTCGCAGCAGCAAATTTGATACTCGTGACAACTTCGTGCCTCACCTGTTCTCGCAGGTGGAGGTGAGAAAACACAACACCGTCATCGACAGAATCGATTATCCAGGCATGACGTCGACGACAGTGGGAACATTGAAATTATCCAAAACGGACGCAGCATACTATCAGGCGGGAGGATTCGAAGCGGGGACCAAAATATCGACGAGAAGTCACACGGTGCTCTTTCCCATGCGTCTGCTTCCGGGATTCTTCTCGGACTACAAGGAGATCATGTGGAAGAGAGGACTGAGAATCACATTTCGAAGAGCGGCCAACGACAACGACGCACTGATGCGATACAGCAACTTGAACGCGGACGGTATCACGCCGCTGCCCAACACAATACCCGAAGCAGCCAAGTGCGTCATCCGGAGCATGGAGTTGAGAATGCCGGTGGTGGAATACGAAACGAACTACGCCCTCAAGTACAAAGCGGAGATCTTGAAAAGTCCACAGGTGCCCATTCACTTTCACGGTTACCAGTGCGTGCAGAAGATAGCGTCGGGAAGTCACATGGAATTCGACGTGACGACGCAGTTCAACAACATACAGTTCGACATGCCAGATTTCGTCATTGTACTCTTTCACACCGGGAGGGACAAGAATCAGGAAAAAGATTCCAGCAAGTTCGACGACTGCAAGATCAAAAACGTTTATCTGAAGAATGGCAGGAACGAAGTGTTCCCGCGCGAAAATTACAACCTCGACATGACCAAAGATGATTATCTATAAATTTACGAAGCTTACACTTCTTACAAGCGCGTGACCGAGGGAAGCGTGGACATGTACTACACGCCCAGCGAATTCAAAGCACACAGACCCATGTTCGTCATCAATACCACGAAGCGGAAGCAGGTCGTGGTCAACGATCGAACCAACATCAAGGTCGTCTGCGAGTTCCACGACGCGCTGCCCGAGGATACCGTGTGCAGTGTCATCCTGGTCGCCGAGAAGTCCTTCATCCATGACGTGAAGAACGAGAGGGTCACAGAGCAGTTTTAACATTTTTTTTTCTTGCACTTGCACAATCAGTTACAATAAGAATTTTGTACTAGCACAATCAGTTACAATAATAATACGAATTTCACTAGTTCAGATCAGTTACAATGTCAATTTCATCAGTTTTTTTGCACTATCAGTTACAATGTTTTTTTCATCAGTTTTTTTGCACTATAGCACTAGACAATCAGAATTTGCACAAAAAATTTGAGAAAATTAACAATGAAATTGTTTTTTTTTACTTTATCGTTTCAGATGCTGTCGAACATCAAAACACATATACATACACACTAGAAAAAAAGCATGCAATTTTTTTGTTTGTAACACATTCTCCAACTTCATCAAGAAAATATTATAATAAACATAATTTTTTATCTATCTCACAATAAACTCTATATCAAAAATACAACATCAAATAACACTAGAGTCGTTAGTACACGTTGCATGCATTACGGAGGTCCTCTGTAGAGTTTCATGGAAGTTTGAGAAAAAAAAAAAAACGTGAAACTCTACAGAGGTGTGTTTATCTATAACCGCAGCCGTTAGAACCTTTTTTTGGTTGGGCACCACGCACCCTGGCGGGGTTATAGGGGCCAGGAATCCTAAAAAAACAATTATTCTTTGTTTGTTTGCTTGCGTCACAATACAGAAATAATGAGAGGCACGCGCATGTGTGTGTGGCAGAAATATCACATCGTTCCCGAGAGGTTTACAAAGGTCACGATATATAAACATTGGTCGGGACTTAGAAAAAAATTACGATAAGGTGCATTCGTACTTCAAGGATGAGAAAGTGCATTTTCTCGTACCGGCTTTTCTGCGCTGTGAAACATCGTCAGCGCAATAAATGAGGCGCGGAACGTGGAGAGAAAGTGAGTTTTTGAGGTTTTGGTGCGATTTTCTTAGAGGTCAAAAAATCAGGGTTGACCTAGAAGGCACATTTACTATCTACTAGAAGAATAGGAAACAACGGCGTTGGAGGCACACCAACCTGTATAAAAAAAGAACTGGTACGGAGCTTATGATGAATTTGAAGTTACATTTGTCCGCACAAATATTCATCTCGGCACCTATTTTCCTCCAGGCATCATCTTTTTTTTTAATTATTTTTTTTATGGTCCTTATGTTTAAGGTTCCCAGAGTAAAGATTTGTTGGTTTCATAAATACCAATAAATTTTAGTGCATTTTCCTATGACCACTCCATAATTACATCAAGAACTGCAACAAAACCAACAGAAAATCTGGAGGTTCGAGAGCAGAAGAAAAGCAACGAACTACTCACGACGCCGTCGCGAACTGCGAACCGACAGGAGATTGATTGCCACGAACGGTTCCCAAGCAGTTCGCCCGGCGCTGCAAACTACGTCCCAATGGTGAGAACAAGTGGTTCACAAGCGGTTCGCGAACTGTTCAGTTCGCACATACATATTCACTTCAAGACGCAATAGTACATACGAATATCAGCTGTTTTTGTCGTTGCTAGTTGCATCTCATTTACGATTTTGACGGTGTAACGATAGTGTAGTTAGTTTATGTCATGTGTGAGAACACGCGCGCGTTTGAGTGTGACAATGTATTGAGAGACTTGTGTATTTGTGCTGCCATTAAAACAACTGGTTTGTCAAGTCGTCGTAAGAGATTTATAAATTATTTGTTGCATTTGTAATTGTAAACTAAGGTATGTCTGATAAAAGGAAACTCTCGGGCAAAATGGGTACAGAACAGGATCCAATCACACTGGACACCCTTTTATCCTTCATGAGGGAAAGTAATGAAAAAACTAGCAGTAGGCTTGATGAACTTAAGGAGGGATTTAGGACAGAAATTAAAGAAAGTAATGAGAACACTAGCAGTAGGCTTGATGAACGTAAAGATAGGATAGAGAAAAGTGGGAAAAAAACATGAGCTTAGAAATGAACTCCAAGCTCTTAGTGTCAGTCAGGATAAGAACTGTCAAGAGCTTAAGGGAGAGTTGTTGGAGCTTACAAATAGTATAAGTGACAGCATCTCTGAACTCAAACAAAGGGGTGAGGAGTTACTGTTGTGCCTGTCAAAATGGAACATGATGGTCCTTCCCAGACAGTTAAGGTTGGGGCTTCAGAAGGTTCCACTCTTCATGGAAATATTTTGTCAACTTTGCAGTATATCGAGACATCAATGGCAAAGTTTTCTAATGTAATTGCCAAGTGGGAAGATAAGTTAGACAATGGAGGAAACCACATGCAGTCAAGGAGACTGAAACAAGTTTTTATAGGAGTCTTTCTCGAAATAAAGTAGTCTGGGAAAGGGAGAGTAGAATAGACAAAGCTACGTCTACTGATGATTCAGATACTGAAGGCAATCAGCATGACTTTAAGAAATTAGGGACTAAGAAAAGTGGTACTTCCAATACTACCAATCTTCGAGTGGGAACTTGGAGTATTGGTCGAAAGCTTCATTTAACAATAAGAAAAGCTTCATCAAAACTCGACATAGGAAAAAGAAGTTAAATTCGGGAGAAGTGGGGTCTGGTCAGCAATAGGGTCAGAATGGGATTCATGAATTCTCAAACGGTGGGAATCTATCAAAATCCTCAGTTCGAGCAGCGGCGGCTGGCCAAGTGCAACAAGTGCAGATGTTTTCACCTAATTTTCAAATTAATATTGACATTTTTCATTTGCTTGTTAAATTAAACTATTTCCCAGCAGAACGCACACGATAATACTCAAATAATACGCCGCTCGGCGCTACGCACGTGAAGAGTTCGTCGTAGCATAAACAAACCAAGAGCAGACTCCGCCAGGTTGCGGAAGACTTAGCCGGTTGTCATGGCAACGGTGACGTCACCTAGCGTTTAAATTGAATGGGTGTCGCCATCTAGGTGCAACATTGCATCCAGTGGTTGTGGCAAAATCGTTGCGTTCTCGCGAGATCTTGTTCCGCGTGTGTGTTTCGCGTTTCCTATCGTGAGTTGTGTTCATGTGTTGAGCTGAGGTTTGTACAATCAACCCAGTAAATGACGTAGTGTGTAATTTGTTGCAGACACAATTTTGCAGATGGACGGATGAAGACAAAAAAGAAGTTTTAAATTGGGGGGGCACTGACACTTACTATTTGTTTTTCATTGCCTATAAATATACTTCTTCACCTGTTGTTTTAGGCACGAGCCGCTACTGGTTCAGTCGACCTTCAGTATCAAGCCTCAAGACCTATTTAAATTCCCAAAGTTTAATGGATTGATAACAGATAATTACCCCGTCAGAATTTATCGAGATGATAGAAGAAATGATTGAGTTGTATGGAGTTGACAAACAACTTTATTTAATATATGTACCGAAATTACTTACTCATAGTGCCAAAGTTTGGTATAATTAGAAAAAAGTCAGTGATAGGTACTTATTCCTGCTTTAAGAAGGAATTCATTGCACATTATGAAAGCTCGCGCTGGAGGAGTACATGTCTAGCAAAAGTTCTCAATTCTCAATATGTTAAAAAGAATGACGAATTTGTATTACAATTCTTCTCAAAGAATTTTAAATTGTTGCGATCGATTCAGCCCAGCTCTGAAGAATCACATATCATTGCTCAGGTAGGTACTCTCCTGCCATATAAGTTAAGAGAACACTTTGTGATGCAGGATGTTAGTACCTTTGCAGACGCCATACACGTGATTGAAAACTATGAATCGTTAAGGGAGGTAGTAGTCAGAAAAGAAACTACACCTACTCCTAAGTCAAAAAACTTCAAAGGAGGAATCATCAGGGTAACGATTACCTCACATGATCAGGGTATTTCTAGTTCCAAGGAAAATTCTGAAACTAAAGGTTCTCCGAACCGAGAAAGGCTACAGTTAGTCCTAAGACTTTTAGACGTTCGCAGAATAGGGTTGATTGTTCTGGTGGCATGTCGTCGGGAAACGAGTCACAACTCATGTCGGAGGGGGTGATGTGAGTTGTCCGCAGAATAATCCTCTTGTGAATAGAGTGACTTCCACTTATGGTCCGAAACCTATTTCCTCTTCCGAGCAGAAATGCAATGCAAATTTAGTAGCGTCTGATTCTTTAGATCCTCTTTTTGAAAACCACCAGCTGATAGGTGACAGCATGTTAGTGAAGTTGGCTCAAAAATTCAGAGGCTACACCATGAGTTTTGAAGATGATGGAACTAGAAGGATAAGCTTGGCTGTTAGTGGCCAAACATGTGCGCAATTGAACGAGAGGCTTTGGTCGCGTACAAAATTCGCACCTTCTGTTATTGTTTTAATAGGAACCAATGACATACTGAAGTTTAACTCGTTAGAGAAGATTAAACAGGATCTTTTAGAAACTTTGAATTTGCTCTCCACTAAGACAAAACAAATACATTGGTTAACTCTCCCACCGGTTCCAAAGATTTTTGGCTTCAAAGGTTCAACTGGTTGGCGAAAATGGGAACAAATCAATGAGTACATTTTATCTTTTCACGACGGAAAGCAAATTAAGGTTCATGATATAGCCCATTTATTCTTTGACGGAAAAGGAGCCATGAACTTAGAATTCTTCGAAGAATTCCTGGGTTCTCTGTCCAGAGGAAGGACAGATAAGAGTTCACTGGAATAGATTAGGATTGTTGCAAGTGTTAAGTTTCCTGAGACAGAAAGGTTTGTTTGGTACTTTAGGTTGCCCTGAAGTTAATTCTAGTTCGCAACTCACTGTGGAAGCTGAAGTTCATTCCAATGATAAAATGATAAACAATTCGGGAAACAGGTTGGGAACTCTCACCTACGCGCAGGGGGTGAACAGAATATAATAAATCCTGCCATTTGTTTTGTAAATATGGATGATGAATTGTGTGAGTACGAGTATGGTGATTTAAGGGATTCCTTGATACCGATTAATGTAAATTATGATAAAAAGGCATCGGCCATGATAAAGGTATTAGTTTTTGAAAAGAGTTTCCTAGCACTTTGTGACACTGGCTTGGAGGTGTCTTTGATGGCTTTTGAAGTGTGGAAGGAATTATCATCTGTAATCTCAAGACCGAGATTAGAATCATCCTCTAATATCAAATGAATGAATGAATGAATGAATGATTTGGTGTTTTAAGTCCACTTTATGCACAGTAAGGCTAATCGGGACTGGACCTACAGTTTAAAGTGGGATCCGAACCACAATGTGCCTCCACCGCGTATTGAACCCGGGACCCCTAGATTACAAGGCGATGACGCTACCACTGCGCCATCGGGGAGGCCCTCCTCTAATATCAAACTAGTTGATTACTCTGGAGTGAAATAGAAGTCTGTAGAAGGATTAGCTAAGATGATGATTGATCTAGGGGGTTTGAATATTTATGAACAGTTTGTAGTGGTCAAAAAATTAAATGTACCTCTTATATTAGGGTTGGATGTAATTTATAACGTTCATGGTGAATTGAATTTTGATCAGGATGTCATCTTTTATCATTCGCCGAATGGTAACATTTTTCAAAGGTTTGTGCCACTTGAACAAGTCATGAACCCAGGTGGTGATTAATATGTTAGAGAAGTAGCTTTAGGAATGAATGATGATGGCTTTAGGTCCGAAGACTTCATAACAAAGATTAAGGATAATCTTAACTTGGGGACGGAGGAAAGTTCTCGCTTCACGAATATGTTAAAGTCCTTTGAACAGATGTTTTCAGATAAACCAGGCTTGTGCACCGAGTATGTGCACAAGATGGAACTTGACACTGATCAACCAGTAGTAGCTAAAAATGATCCCATTACTTTGGGTCAAGGAGCAGTTTAATCAAATGATATCATGGGACATAATTGAGTTGTCAGATTCGGTATATCATTCACCTCTTCTTGTGGTGCCAAAGCCCAATGGAGGAATTCGCTTGTGTGTGGACTTAAAGAAAGTCAACAAGCATGTTAAGCTTAAATAGTTATCCCCATTGAAATTTGGAGACATTCTGTACTCGTTCCAGGAATGTCAATTCTTCATGGTCCTGGACTTGGGCAATGCTTATTGGCAGGTCCCATTGCACCCTGACAGCCATAAATTTACTGCCTTTTCTTTTGGTGGAGTTTTGTATCAGTTGAAGAGGGTTGTGTTTGGATCGGTGAACGGGACTGCTGTATTCTTTGATGTTATGAATAAGGTACCCTGTTCATATTCTGACTTTGTCGTAGTATATGTAGATGACATAATCATCAAGTCGAGGGATTTTGACTCACACATAGAACATGTGCGGTTGGTACCTGCTCGATTAAAAATAGCTGGTTTTATCTTGAAATTAGAAAAATGTAAATTTGTAGTAAAGGAACTGAGGTTCTTGGGACATATCATCACCACGCAAGGTTACAAAAAAGGACCCTGCGTATGTGGAGACTATAGTCAATTTGCGTAAACCTGAAAATCTCAAACAGTTGCAAAGGATTCTAGGAAGTTTCAATTGGTTGTCGAAATACATTCAGAACTTCGCTTTAGTTGCACACTCTCTCTATGATTTATTAAAACAAAAATCCAAATGGAAATGGACGGATGAAGCTAATGAAGCTTTTGTAAGACTAAAGACTTTAGTTGTGGCGGAAGTATCGCTGAACTACCCAGATTTTTCAAACACTTTCTTCATTCAAACCGGTGCCTCTCTGATTGGCATCGGAGGATTCTGTTACCTGTTGGATAACGGAGTCATTAAACCTTTGGGATTCGTCAACCGTTTGCTTAAATCGTATGAGAAATCCTATACCTCTACTGAGATAGAGGTGCTTGCTATTTTGTACACCATAAATAAATTTGCCACATTCCTCAAAGGAAGAAGATTTGTTGTGATTACTGACCATAAGTCACCAACATGGTTAGAATCGGCACATACGTGGAATGCGCGGTTAACACGTTGGTTTATTCAAATACAACAATACTCTTTTGAAATTAGGTATTGCAAAGGCTCTGAAAATATCTTACCTGATACTCTCAGCAGAAGTTTTCAAAGTGTGCCAAATTCTAGATTTATGGTTAACGTGCCATCATATTCTCGTTTCGGTCAGGATATATTTCCAAGGAAAGAATTGATCACTTCACAGTCTGAGGATGTCGCGCTGAAAATGATAATAGATCACCTGAAAGGTGTTGATATGGGTGTTAATTTTCGATCTAGACTATAGAAACAAACGTATTGTTTACTTGATGACATCCTATATATCAGGGATTTCCATGTAGCATCCAAGTTCAGGATCTGTATACCCATAACATTGATTGGAAAGGTGTTGATACACGATGTTGTCACGATGGTTTGGGTCCCTTTGGGGTGGCCAAAACGTTGTCTCTAATTTACCAAACCTTCTTTTGGAAAGGTATGAAGTCAGACATAAAATCGTACGTAACGAATTGTGAAACATGCGTGCGTACCAAACCTAATAAACATCCTTCAAAATTTGTAGCTAGGTCTCATGTGATAGACAAACCTGGTCAAGACTTATTCATAGACTTGCAAGTTACGTTTGCTTCTGGTCCCAAACGGGAGAGATTTCTTCTAACAGTCTTGGATGCAGCTTCCCGATATCTAGTCGCTTATCCCATTGTTAATAGTAATACGAAGACAATTTTGAATAAGCTAATAAACTCATATTTCGTTCACTTGGGGGTTCCAAAGCGAGTCTTTTTTGATAATGGTTCGCAATTTAAGTCTAAGATGTTTCGGGATACAATGAAAGAATGGGGAGTTCGTGAGATGTATGTTCCTGTTTGTCATCCCAGCTCGAACATGGTCGAACGCTATCATTCTGTGCTCAACAGGTTGATGAGAGTCCTGTGTTCAGGTAAGCACGCAAAGTGTCCTGAGAAAGTTGCAGACTCGTTGTATCTTCTTAACGGGTCTATCTCATCTCAGACAGGGTACTCTCCAGAAGAATTGAGATTAAACATGACGAGAAGTTTGACGGATGCACGGTTTGGAGTTACCCTTTCAGATGACGAATCTTGGAACTGGTAATGGCCAATCTTTCCAACCTGACAAAAAGGCACAATAGGGTGAATAAGATTAATGACAAACATTTTCTTCATCCCGTTATAAAAGAAGGAGATCTCATATTCGTGAGGAATCAGGCTCCTGGTAACTTAGGGGACAAAGTTATAAAGAAGTATTGTGAGCTATATCTGGGTCCCTATCTTTGCATAAATAATAGTCAAGATTCGACCTTGAGTTTGATAGATTGTTATACTGGGAACAAATTACAGACCCAATCCATAGAAAATTGTAAACTGTTGAAATACTCACGTGAAAAGTTGATCTTTTGGCTTAAGAAAATGTTAAACTCAGGTTGGATTGATAAAAAGGATGTGGATGTTGATTTAAGGGACCTATGTGAGCAAGGGGATTCTTAAGTGATGTTTCTACAAAATTTGCAGGAAGTAGGAATACCGTAACTGATTTCTGTGGGTCAAGTATAGTCTTACCCGCGGCAGGCCTAAGGTCAAGTAGCTAGGATTATAGGGCGGACTAGCTCAGGAGTTGGTGGTCTGTGTCCTAAAAACCTAGCTATTTGAGACATTACAAAATTTTAAAATGCAGTATGCACATGTGGTTCCTCTGCCTGAATTGATGGATGTTTGTGTAATGTTAAGTTCTTAATGGTTGTATATAATGTTTATTGTTCTTGTATCGAACATGTGTGTGGTAAAGTGTTGATTCTGGAAAATGTAAAGATATCTGTTGTAATGCATGTTGCGTATGTTCAACTAAAGGGTATATTTTGAACCATGTTCATGGTGTAACTTTGAATGTTGTATAAGAGGTTGTATAATTAATACAGTTTCTCTTGGGTCCTGTCCTTGTTGGGCGCCATCTATGACGTACCGCCATAGCACTCAACAGATTGTGGCATTTCGCCCCAAAACATTGGAACGATGAGTGACTGATGAGCAAAACGTCTACATAATGAATGCACTTAGTGGTTTGTAGGATTCACGAGGGATGGTGCCAGCATTCAGAACACAACTGCGTTAGATGATCTGTTTTTACTTCCGGAACAGAATCAAAGTAAATTGTTTGATAAACAACTTTTACATTATCGTTCATAAGAATGCGTTAATAGTGATTGTTGATCCCACGCATCATTGTTGTACTCGTCTTGCAACTTCATTATTAACATTGCCTTGGTTATGATTAAATTTAAACAGTCTAGGCCAGATGCGAGTCCGCGGTGATGGACAGCTCGGCACACCATTGCATGAAAGTTGCGTTCTGCTGATGCTACACCTTTATTTTAAAAGCATATCTAGGAATAAAGATCCAAGTGTTCTTTATAATGTAAGTTTGAAAACACGATGGAACGTGTGTTTGGTTTAACAAGTGATTCCTTGGTTTGTGTGTTTAAGAAATTTTAATCGATTCTGCGCCGATGTTCGATTCGAGATGGAAGTTATCGATTTCTGTGCGCGGTGATCGGAAGGGACTTCCGGAGGAAAAGATGGAGTGATGAAAGAGAAGTTATTGTAGTCAAGGAAATTGTCATTGTTTCCAGTTGTTTCTGTGAGAATCCGACGTCTGCTGTTGTGATAAAACTGCGGATGAAAGCATGGACTAGAAGTACAACGCAGAAAAACGTTGGAGGTGAGTCGAACTCTCGAGTCCCAGGAAGGAAAAGAGTGGACTCGTGCATGCCGGATTCTCCGTCCCTGAGACATGAGGTAAGGAAACTTAATTTCCTTAAGTGACGTTGAGAAGAAGAAAATTCTCGCAAAACGTGGTACCTACGGGTACGCAAAGTCGTTAATGAGATAGCTATCTCGCGTGTGTTGAAACTAGTGTGACACGGTACTATTACTAGCTACGATCCATGCGGTAATTACAAAATGGCCTTCGACGCTATGTCAGAAAAACGTTGTGTGCACACATAAAGCAAACTATTCTCGTTCGAGAAACGTATAGTACATGCCAAATAATTGAGGAATATGTTCCAGGATTAGTTTTACGTCTATTCTACGAAGTAATATGGGCTATTTGTAACCAATTTTATGTAACATGGCATTTGCAAGCTAACGCTCGTATGTTACGGGTCAATGTTAAAGACATATTGACATTACCTTTTTTTGCCAAGAGAAAACGCTTGGTAAGACTATTCGATCGTTTGCTCATTTTGAAAAGCAACTCTTTATTCTTATTTCTTTCAAAAATTAATGTAATATTCATAATATTGCGGTTGCTGGAAACGATCATATAACCATCTATACACGTTAGGTAAAAGTTTAAATTGGAAGATTGTCAAACTATGTTATAAGTGTATGTGGCCTAACGTCGAATTAGTTCAGACTGGATGATATAAAATTGAACGTTTGAAAGTACTGATCTTACATACTAAACAATTGTGACTATTTTTTTTATCTTATTTTTGTATATACACAACAGTTTGAATGATCATTAAGGTTCAAGATCACACTACAGAATTTTGTGAGTAAACATTTCGTTTCTTGTAATAAACGCAAGCTTAATTAATGTCCATGTGTTGTAATTTCAGCTGTTTGCATATAAACTTTTCTATGTCAACAATAACACATAATTATGTATGCTAATTAAGATATTCCTTTTCAGTGGGGTGACCATCATGTGCATACTGAATTGGGATTTGGCCTTGATATATTGTGAGGGTGAATCTAACGAATTTACTATTAAAATTGAGTCATGAATATTTATGTTTCTATGTGTCTAATAAAATAAGTGAGCATGTACATAGGCTATTCAGTATCATTGTAAAGTACAGAAAAGAGGGGGAAATTTGTACTGTGGCTTGGACAACTAATATATATTAAAAGTTTCTGGGGATCCAAAAACACTGATTTCTGGAAAATGTTGGTGGACATCCTGGTGTATTAAAATTAGGCACAGGGTGTTCCAAAAGTAAAGTGACCAAACTTCGAATTTAATTTATTTTGTTTGTACAAGTTTGAATTATCATATATATATTTTTTATTATTCTTTTCATTGCAAGTCATAGTACTGCGAAATTCCAAACGGTGTATCCGGCGTCACCGTATGGTTGCCACATGAAAATCGGATTAAGTTGAAATTTTGTGAATCTTAGGAAATTTTTGTTGGTTGAGGATTGATGATGGGGTATTCATATGACATGAGGGTGTCGGCTACCGCGGCAGGGTCGTACCGTTAACATGTGCCTAATAATTTTATTTCTCAGTATCTTTGTGGAATAGGGAGAGACAAAAAATAATGGCTATTAGTCGACATTCGTAAAGGAATTATATCAAGTGGATGCTAGTTTCTGAGAATCACAATTTTAAGCTTGAATTTCATGAAATCCATTAAATGGAGTCTGTAGCAATAAATATCTGAGAGAAAAAAACAGAGTTACCTATCTTAGTGGAGTGTTATTTTGCTCAAAACAACAAAAAAGAGTAATTTAAAAATATAATTACTATTGTAAAAATTAAGAAGATATATTTCATATGTTGTGAAAAGGAACATTGTTCCAGTCTAACTATCTAACATCAAATCAAAATGCGACTACTAAAGAACTAAGTAACTAACTAACTCTCTAACTTTCTTAAATCCGAAAGTATATGGCTGCAACAACACGAGATTTCCATCTGTCCCTATCCTGGGCAAGATCAATCCAATCTTTTTCATCCTTACCGATTTCCTTTAGGTTCATCTCAATGCTATCCCTCCATCTTCGTCTTGGCCTTCCTACTGGTCTCTTTACCATCAGGTTTCACAAGAATTCTGTAAAGTCTTCTTTCATGTCCCATTCGTTGCATATGGTCTTCTCGATTTAATTATTCTAATAATATTTGGACATGAAAACATATCATACAATTCTAAATTATGTAACCTTCTCCACTCACGTGCCTTCTCATCGCTTTTAGGTCCAAATATTTCTCTTAAGGTTTTATTTTCAAATGCTCTTAATTTATGTTCCTCTTTTAATGCCTACTAAAAAACATTAACCAATTATCTTAACTTTTAGTATATGTAGATCTTCTCTAAACCAAATCTTCTCAATGTTGTTTCCGACACTCACACTGCATTTCCCTATTCACACACATGTACACAATGTGGCACTTCAAGGAGGAGGGGGGTGAGGGTGAAATTCCTTCTCTGGTTTCTGGATCTACCTTCTCGATACTAATGTTTGGCACTTGATGGAGGTGGAAGAAATGCGTGGGCTATAATTTATATAATATCCTGTTACTTCAGGGGTAGTTGCTGGAATTCTACTCCACCGTTCTCCACGTTAAATTTTCAAATACCGGATTGATTGTACAGCCACGGACACTCCTAGGTTGTTAACAACTCACAGACAGAAATCAAATACCCGAAAGCACTTTCCATTTACTTCTAAACCAGTGGCGTATACTCAGCCCCGGCCCTAGGAATTTTACCGCCCCGTGCAATTTTCTTTTTGCCGCCCCACCACAAAATACGTACAAAGAAAACGTGATTTATGAACAACTAAATTTATTATCCCTGGCAATTTCACACGGTATAACCAATTTGTAACATAATAAAATGAAATAATATAGGAGAAGATAAGTTATTGATAAATAAAAGCAATATATATTTAAGCCTAATAATAATAAAATATCTGTTGCATTTACTCACCATAGTGAAAAATAAAATCAGGTTTCGGTCTCTCAGGTGGGCCTTTTTTTAACGATCTCCACTCTTTCTGCGTCACTCAAATGTGGATTCCATTTTGCTGGATCTGTATATTCTTCATACAGTTCCACTACATCCTGAGTACCGACAAAAGGAGATTCTGTGTCACTTTTTTTTGCTGAATTTGCTACCTTCATTTGGTGCAAAGGTACATAAACCTTAATCTTACAACTCAGCTAGCTTATCTACAGGGTAGGGTTCTTTGTAGACAACGAAACCAGACAGGATGCCTTCCAATGGAGACGTTTAAACGAATATATTATTTAAACACAGGATACATGGAGTAAGAATTTTACATGATAAGCTACATTCTTCTATAATTTTCTTGTTTACAGTCAATTTTCATCTCAATCTTCTTCCTTCATTGTAATGGGCAGATCTGGATCGGAACTTCCTTCTCAATGGACTGTCTGACTTCCCTCTTAATGGACGTTCTGGGTCGGGACTTCCTTCTTGATGGACGGCCTGGATCGGAACTTCCTTCTCAATGGACGGTCTGGATCTAGACTTCCTTCTTAATATGGAGGATATGGACTTCCTTCTCAATGGACGTTCTGGATCTGGACTTCCTTCTTATCTTCTTTGTAAACTTCCCTCTGGATTTCAATTTATTTAGGTTTTGACTATTTTACGAATTCCTTTATCCTTTTCCAACTTTTTCCTCCAAGCTTTGGGAATAATACTAATATCCTCCCTTGGGGCTGCAATTGGAACGAGCCACCACTAACTAGGTACAACAGAGTGTATACTTGGTGCAGCCGATTGACATGCGCATCCAAGTAGGTGCTACGGTTAAACCGAGCAACCAAAAAGTGCTGTGGGGCGTCGATCAGAACGCGCTCGCCACTGATGTAAACAAAATTTCCCCTATAGGAATGGTAAATCAATCATACAGATGCAATATATGTTCAAAGACACAAACTTGTATCAGTGCTTTGACTTCCTTAATTTTCATATTAACTTACATGTGATCACTGATTTGATTTATAAAATATATATATTAATTTACTTCTTTCATATTTATTCTTTGTCTTCTTATAATATATTCTATTGTTTTTCATCTTTCCAATTTGCTTTGTTCTTATTTATAAAGTTATTCACATATATTATGCCAATTCTTAACCTTGCACGCCTGGTGCTGCCATCTCTATTCTTCTTTGGCAAACTATTCACATTACTTGGTCCTATTGGGTACGTAACAAATTACACCATTATCATCAGAATCGCAATTAGAGCAACCTGCCACGAGTTCAGAATCACCGGTTTTGAATTCTTCGGTTTTCCCTACTTCGCTTGCCTCAAGTTTCAGAAATTTATGCAAAGCTCCAGTTTGTTTTTCTATATTGCGCTCTTCTTCTAGTTTGCGTTTACAATATTCTGCACCTTAGAGTATTTTTTCCGTTTTATCAGACATACCTTAGTTTACAATTACAAATGTAACAAATATTTTTCAAATCTCTTACGACGACTTGACAAACCAGTTGTTTTAATGGCAGCACAAATACACAAGTCTCTCAATACATTGTCACAATCAAACGCGCGCGCGTTCTTACACACGATATACACTAACTGCACTAACGTGACACCGTCAAGATAGTAAATGAGGTGCAACCAGCAACGACAAAAACAGCGGATATTCGTACGTACTATTGCGTCTTGAAGTGCGTATACATGAGCGAACTGAACCGTTCGCGAACCGCTTGTGAGCCACTTGTTCTCACCATTTGGACGTAGTTTGCAAAACCTCGATAACAGGGGGCGAGGACGGAGGACTGGCGCCCGATAAAACAATAGATAGCGTTGTAACTTGGGACAGCACACGCACAGTAGACGTTGCTTACCATTTTCACAGACAAACAATAATAGCTGCTTTTGAAAGAGGACAGACAACTAATATAAACTTTCGGCACTGCTTTCTTTAGCAGTTTCTCTTTGCTTTTCTTATGCGTTTCTCCTTTATACTGCATATGCAAATGGATTTAATTGGAATTTTCTCCGCCCCAAGAAGACCAAACTGCCTCAAATAATGCAGCTTCCATTTTTTATATATTTTGCCGCCCCCTTGAGCTTGCCGCCCAGTGAAAATGCACGTGTTGCACGTACGGTTGAGCCGGCCCTGCGTATACTGAGTCATCTACGAATAGAAATAAATTTACCAACTCCTAAGAAATCAGGTTGCCAACTCATAGGAAATCAGGTTGCCAACTCATAAGAAATCAGGTTGCCAACTCATAGGATATCAGGTTACTAACTCACAAGAAATCAGGTTGCCAACTCCAGAATCACCATCATCATCATCTCACTGAAATGAATAATTTTATTTAAAATTTCTGATCGATTTTTCTCCTGTATTTTATTCTCTAGACTTCAGGCTTAGCAGGTAGCCTAGCTAGCCTAGAATATACGCTCCTGTTCAAACCATTTGTGTCCCCTATTCTAGAATACTGCTCACTCATCTGGAACATGACTGCCCATTCTCATCCCTCCAAGATCGACAGCTTTTTCCTCTCCATCGTTCGATTTAGAGTACCGGCACTGAGACACTTATCCAAGAGAGATTTACTTGAAAATTACACAAATACCCTAAGCACGTAGATATACTGCAGATATGAAATTTCCACATAAGATCATAAATGGAAACTTGAGATGTAGCATCCCACTTTATGAACACTCCCTCAGAGTGCCTGGACATAAAACATGGAGCAAAGAAACTTTCCACACTGCAACTTCCAGGTTCTCACTCATACAACGTTCATTATTCCATAGGCTACCGAACCAATTCAACATCATCTCAAGCCAAGTAAATATTTTCAGCTGTTACTCCTCTTACGTCACCAACCTACAAAAAATTGTACATCAGTAATGCTATTGTGAAACAGCTCTGTTCATCTTGGTACTGTTTGGTTTTCCGTTTGTTTATTATTGTTGTTTCTTTCCGGTTTAAAATGGTTTATGCTCTACTGGAAATTTAAAATAAATGAATTGAAAGTCACTGGGATTGTTACAATCAAGAAGTGTCCGTGACTGTACATAGTTGGTTCTCTGGCGCATGGTCGTAAGGTACAAGCGACCTTGTGCCCCACTCCAACTGAAAAAAAGAGGCCACCGCAGATGGTAGCCACGTTGATGCCGTTGTGGGGCTTTCCTACTGAGAGCTGCCTGCACCATCTTTTACAGTCCTTGCAGTTCAGGGGAATCAAAGGCAACAAAAGAAAGCTCATAGTGGCGGATAATCCGCGCTTTCCAGCATTCACCAGCGTGCATCAGACTTCTGTACCAAAAATCACGTAAAATTCGGTGAAACACGGAAAGCTTCATGCTGCAGCAATGAAAGCTAGATTCGGAATGCGCGCGCATATTCAGTGGTATTCATTTGTAAAAATGTCGAATTTTGCAAATGGGTGCTTTCCTGCATGTTGCAGCAGATGGACGCATGTTTTGATGCATTGGCATACTTTATTTGACTTTGCGTTCAAGTGAAGGAACAGTAGTATTTAAAATGTCGACAGTTTATGCCTGCATCCAGTTTATTCGCCCTCCGTGCAACAAAATCAGCGTGTCATTCCGTACTATTGCCTACAGGACGCATATCAACCAAGAGAACACGTTTCAGTACAGACGACGCCATTTTGATTCACCAGCCGCACCAGCTCTTGAGACTGGTGTAAATTGATGACGTCATGGTTTAACCTGGTGAAAGCTTTGGTACGCCCCGGTGAAATACATAAAGCCAAAGCGTGCATCAGCGATGCACCAGCGCCTCCACCGGTTGATTCTGGAAAGCGCGGAATGCCTTCAGTGCTCGGCATCTTTGGCTAGAAACCGCTTATAAGCGGCGGGAGCCAATAAAAGAAGAAGCCTTCCCCGACGACTCCTCATCTTTCATCACGTAAGGTAAGCAGGGTAAAAGCCTGGAACTGGATTTTCAGAAGGAATTTCCTAGTTGGTGCTGGACTGGCTACCTGGTTGGCTGCTAGACTGGTTTTGACGACTGGCTTTCTCTGCTTGATTTTGTGGAACATCCAATCAGAGCAAAAGTTTGGTTATGTGAAGGTAATTTGCGAGTTTGGCAAATTACCTTCTGTTACCCCTCTGTTTCCGTATTTTTTTTTTGTTGTTCGCTGTTCGATGAAAGACTTGTCACTGAGTCCAATGGAAGCGTCGCACAGTAATTTTTCAAGTCGGTCGTTCATAATAGTCAACTCTTCGGGGATGTAGCTGATTAAAATCATGTACAGTGGTACGTGAACTTCTCACCCTAGACGTCAGTATGATATCGATGCGATATGGGCGCTATTCACTGGATGTTTACATTTCTGTGCTTCCTTGGCGCTGGCGGGGACTGCACTTCCGGTTTTGAAAAGATTAACATTGAATTCAGAGGTGTAAAGGCAGTGTCTTCGGAAAAGGCGACAATATTTGTGTCGTGAGTTCAACATGAGATAGGGAACAAACAATTGTTCTCAGGCAGGCACGTATCCAGGAATTCCTTTGGGGGGGGGGGCTGAACACCAATTTTTAAAGGGGTATAGATAGAACCTCACAATTGTATGTTTAAGGCCAGTGGTGGCAATTGGGTTCCAAAACGGGTGAAGGGGTTTGTGGGGGGAGGGGTGGCAAGGAAAGTTTACTTTCTCTTGGTAGACAAGGCTTAACATTCAGAGGCCATAGTGTGATAGTGAGGAGGCAAAAAAATGGGGAGCAACTATCCCCTAAATCGTCGCCATTGTTTAAGGCTGTCATTTTAATCACAACGTGAAATTGGAACATTTTTTTTACCACTCGACTTCTCTGTTTCAATGCATTAACATTGTGAGCCGGAACCATCTCAATATGTGTGTTTGTCCATTTCTTCTCATCAGGCATCAAAACATCTATGGTGTCTGTGAGTGTTTTTACGAAGCTGTTACACATGCACGGGATGGACAATCCACTCGACAACACGAGATTAAAACTAAGCGCTGCAAACTGGACGCAGGCTGTTCTCGAATATTTCTCTCTGATTCGAGGATGAACACCATTAATGTATCTTGTCATACCATGTTTGCAGCTCTTATAAAAGCCGAAACTCACCAAATTGTTCATATTCAGGCGTAAGCGCTCGCTAGGGTTCAACATTGTCTGACACAGCTTCCGCAGTCTTGTCATATATCGGCACGAAAGAAAGGAAGTCTTCTAGAATACAGCTGAATCGGAAAACAATTAATGCACAGTGAAAAGCCTTCTGTTCCCAACACATCTAATGTTTCGTCTCCCAATATGATCAAATGCTTACTCATTTATCTCCAGTGACGTGCCCAAGGGAGGGTTGGTGGGGACATAACCCCATTTGAACAAGTATTCCTTAAAAAAAATAGAGAACTTCAAAGACAGAAAAAGATTGCAAAATGACGACTGACCACCAAAAATAGTATGCGTAACCCCTCTCCATTCCGAAAATCCTGGGCACGCCACTCTTTATCTCGGACACATTTTTTAAAATCAACTCGCCAGAAGTTATCATCATTTCGTATTGGAGACTGAAGTAAGATGCGTTCTTCCTGCAGGTTTGGATGTTATCCTTTAGGGTGCTGTCGCCTGCCTTTGGACCTAACCTTAACAAAGACCTAATTTTCCATCCTTGTAACTTGGATCTTCAAGACTTAAGAATATTTCAGACCGAAGGGACACGAGATGCATGTCGTTTGGAACGAAGCAATCAACAGCAACGTTTCACACCGTAGCGACACAAAAGGCCGCACAAACCTACTTTCGACTTGTGAAATCCTCAGGCGACACGATGTGAAATCTCCTTTAGTAGGCCTGTCATCGTCACCTCGAAGTGGTAGCTCTTGTTGACCATTGTATAGGAATATGTTTCATTTATTCTTGTTTTCATTATTTGGTTTTGATGATGTGAGTTACATTATTTTTGTTGTCAAGAGATGGCGTATGTAGTCCATGTATCAGCTGTTTGCGTGGGCGCAAAGCAAAGAGAACGGTTAGTGAGAGAGAAACAACATGGCGCGAATCGCGGTGACATGCAGCTGGACATTACCAAGAACAATCGTCGTCTGATGTGATCAGTATTGCTTTTCAGTTATTCTTCAATGTAGTGCTTACAGGTAGAATATAGATATCTTAAAAGAATCAGCGTGTGCATTTGTGATTGTGTTTTCTTCAGAGAATCAACGCAACTCCCTACATTTTTATGGTCCTCCAAGCCTAGGATGTCTTATATCTCTACCTGTCGTTGTGAACAGTGAACTGTGTGGTGAAGAAAACGTGCAACGGAGTGTTCTCGTTTTACATTGACATTACGTGGTCCAGTTGTGTAAATTCGTATCTCGAAACCAACATTGGAGTAACGGACAGCTCGTGATAATTTGCAGTAGACAAAACATGGCAGTTATTCGTGCGTGCATGCAAACGCGAGAAGTATAACGTTCATTTTGATTGTCGGTGGGACAACAATAAGCTATAGCATTAGTTTTGTGTTGCTTCAAGGATAGTGTCGTCAAGTGTGTATATCTACAATAATACTTAGCGTACATATCACGTGAAAAACTGAACATTTCGTACGGGTAGCAGAAAGAACATTCCGGAATCTCGATACTAAATTTATTGCGCAGCAAGCATATGCAGAAGGCGGGGAAGGAAATCAGCTGATTCTTCGTGCGAGCAGTGCAGCAGTGTTTCCAACCGGCGAGACGATTCTGTGTCCAACATCGGCAGCGCTGAAGTTTGCAGGTAATCAGGCTCATTTAGTACCATTTCCTTTTCCTTTCTTTACATTACATTACGTTCATTAATTGCATTGTTGTGAAACCTTATCAGTTATCCTTTCACCATGACAGAGGCAGAGATTAAACGTTTACAAGTTGTGCGAGGAAGCTACAAAGGGCAATTGACCCGTATGAAAGCATTCGTCGATGCATTTGACATTAATATACAGAGTGTTCAGGAAATTAAACTGAGATTAAGTCACTTGACTGAGATGTGGGACAAATTCAATGAGGTTCAAACCAGTTTAGAACTTCAATCGGAAGCAACCGAAGAGGAAGTTGACAGAATAGAATTTGAAGAAAAGTACAACAGCATTAGGTCTCAAATGGAGACAATAGTGATGCGGCATGATCAAATGAATCAGCCCAGTGTTAGTACTAGTTCTGTTACGTCAGTTCAGTCTCAACTTAGACTTCCAAAGATTTCCATACCCTCATTTGATGGAAATTATGAAAACTGGCTTACATTCAAGGACAATTTTAAAGTGTTGGTCCATGATAACAATACATTACCAGCAATACAAAAATTTCATTATTTGCGGTCCTCATTAAAGGGACAAGCCAGTAAGCTCATTTCAAACTTGCAAGTCAGTGAGGCATATTATACAGTAGCATGGAAATCGCTCACTGAAAGATATGATAATAGCAGGCTTATTGCATCACATTATGTTAGTGAACTATTACACATAAAGTCAGTGCGTAAAGAAGATGCTAATGAATTGAGACAGTTTGTAAATACAGCAACCTCAAATCTGAATGCTTTAAAGGCTCTTAAACTTGAGGTGCCGTTGGATGAAGTCATTTTATCACAACATTTTGTATCTCATTT
Organism: Lepisma saccharinum; assembly: GCF_977018435.1. Taxonomy (NCBI): domain Eukaryota; kingdom Metazoa; phylum Arthropoda; class Insecta; order Zygentoma; family Lepismatidae; genus Lepisma; species Lepisma saccharinum. Next base: position 9,880,182 of record NC_139235.1, read on the forward strand.
GGATCACAATACTCGTAAGGAATTTGAATTATCACAAGAGCATGATTACTTTCCTACCTTGTCAGAATTATTTACATTTGTAGAGCGCAGGTGTCAAGCTTTAGAAAACATGAAACCAACACATAGTAACACCAATGCTAAGCAGTTTCTATCACATGATAAACAAGGTAAATTCATGAAACAAAGCAACACGTATTTAGCAACATCCACTAACATTCAGTGCATGTACTGTTCCGCAAATCATACTTTGTACCAATGTGAGACTTTCTTACAGGCAAGTTATAAACAGAAGCAAGAATTTATGAAGAAAAAAGGTCTTTGTTTTAATTGTTTGTCTTCAAAACATTCAGTGAAATTTTGTAAATCTGGAAATTGCAAAATTTGTAATTTGAAACATATTACTCTCTTGCACAGGGATACACCTGAAAGACCAAGATCGGCGAGTGTCAGTAACAATACAAGCAATAGACAACAATTGAATTCCAGGGTGTCTACGCAAGAAAGCAACAATGTGGCAAGAGATGAAGCACCTCAATCTTCATATTGTACAGTCAAAGAAAGACACACTTCACAAGTTTTATTGTCAACTGCCTTAGTGAAGGTAAAAGGCGACAATGGACAATTTCATTATTGCAGAGTTCTCTTGGACAGTGGGGGTCAGTCAAATTTTGTAAGTACATCATTAGTGCAAAAACTACGACTGAAGAAAGAAAACTATGTTGTTCCAGTACAGGGAATAAACAATTCGTGTCTTGAAACTAAACATTGTGTAGATGTTGTAATCCAGTCTAGAACATCTAATTATACAACAACAGTGAAGTGTCTTGTGTTACCAAAAATCACAGGCGATTTGCCTACACAGGCAATCGATTGCAGTACTTAGAATCTTCCAAAGGATATTCAGCTTGCTGATCCTTCATTTCATCAGCCAGGCAGCATAGATTTGTTGATTGGATCTTAACTATTTTTCTTGCTACTACGTTCAGATAGAAGAACAAGAATAGGAAATTATCCTGTACTTCAAGATACAGAGTTAGGATACATTTTAGCAGGAGCTATGCCTCAACAATGTGAAGAACCTACAACAGTTACTTCATTTTGTTCGTACTGAAGAAAGCCTTCAATTACAATTACAGAGGTTTTTTGAGTTAGAAGAAGTATTCACAAAGACGAAGAGCAAAGAAGAAATGGATTGTGAAAGGCATTTTCAAGAAACAACCATCAGGCAGAAGGATGGTAGATTTATGGTTAGGCTACCATTCAAACCAAATCATACTGAATTAGGGAATTCGTTTCAACAAGCAGACAAAAGATTTCATCAGTTGGAAAGAAGATTAACAACACAGCCAACACTCAGGCAGAACTATTCTGAATTCATGGACAATTATGAATCATTAGGCCACATGAAACAAATTAAAACTACTGATCAAGAAAACAAGGAGCCATATTACCTACCTCATCATGCTATTATTAGAGAAAGTACTACAACACCTGTGAGAGTTGTATTTGATGGATCATCGAAAACAGACAGTGGACTATCCATTAACGATGTTCTAATGACAGGGCCTACAGTCCAAGAAGATCTATACTCTATTGTACTGAGGTTCAGAACGCACAAGATAGTTTTTACAGCAGATATAGCCCAGATGTTTCGCAACATTAGAGTCCATCCTGATGACACTAAATATCAAAGAATATTGTGGAGAAAATCACCAAACGAAGAAATACAAACTTATGAGTTATTAACTGTAACTTATGGCTTAACCTCATCGCCGTACCAAGCTGTTGCAGCATTACAAATGCTTGCAAGACAGGAAAACGAAAACTCCCAATGCATCCAGCATATTATTAATGGATTTTTATTGCAAAAATGTAGCATCAGGAGGTGATGACATTGAAACTATGATCAAATTGCAGTCTGAACTGAATGAACTCTTGAAACGAGGTGGATTCATTTTACGCAAATGGTACTCCAATTGTGAGGAATTGATGCAAGCAGTACCAGAAGAACACAGAGAAGTTCATTTACCATTTGAGTTCAATAATGAAGCAGAAATAAACACATTAGGTCTCATCTGGCAACCATCAACAGACACATTTTTAATTTCGTGCAAAGTAGCGAAAGATGGAGACTTTTGTTCACCATTAACGAACATAACCAAACGACAAGTTGTCAATTGTTAGCTCCATATTTGATCCACTGGGACTTATCAGTCCAACTGTCATTTTATACAAGATGTTTTTGCAGAAACTCTGGAGTTGTAAATTGGAGTGGGATGAACAATTAGATTCAGATTTAAGAAACCAATGGACAAATTTGTATCAACAACTACCAGATATAATTCACATCCAAATAGAGAGATTTATACTGACAAGAGAAAAGACAAATGACATTCAGATACATGGATTCTGCGACGCAGCAGAAGGAGCTTATGGTTGTTGCATTTATATCAGATCAAGAGATGAGTCAGGAAGAATCAATGTTAAATTACTGTGCGCAAAGTCAAGAGTAGCACCAATAAAAAAAGGTTACTTTGCCACGACTAGAATTGTGCGGTGCTCTTCTATTAGCTAAACTAATTAAGAAAACAACACCAATTTTGAGAATTCCAATTGATAGTACATATTTTTGGACAGATTCTAAAATCGTACTTGGGTGGCTAGCAGCGTCCCCCACTCGATGGAAAACCTTCATAGGTAACCGTGTTGCACAGATCCAGGAACTTTCTGTTATTAACCAATGGCATCATGTCACATCTAAGTGCAATCCAGCAGATTTGATAACAAGGGGAGTAGAACCAAGAGCCCTCAAGGATTCGGAAATTTTGTGGAATGGACCTACGTGGTTAAAAGAAGATACTTGGCCATACTTGTTATGGAAAATAGCGAACTAGAAGAATGCATAACAGAACAAAGTAAGATTGCTACATCAATGTTTAGCAAGATTAATGCAATAGAAGCAGATTTCATGCTGAGATTTTCCACATTACAGAGATTGCTTCGTGTAGTAGCAACATGCTACAGATTCATTTACAATGTTAAGAATCCTGCTTCGAAGAGGACAGGAAGATTTTCTTATGTTGAAATATGTGCAGTACTAATGAAATGTATCTTAATTGTTCAACGCATTTCATTTCCACAAGAAATTCATGACTTAGAAGAAGGAAAACAAGTATCAAAAAATAGTCCTATCAAAGATCTTCATCCATTTATTGATGACAGACAGCTGTTACGAGTTGGTGGAAGACTCGAAAATTCAGAATTGCCTTATGAGAGCAAATATCAATTAATTTTGCCTATCAAACATCACTTGACACAACTCATAATTGAATCAGAACATCGTCGTTTATTACATACAGGGCCTCAATTGCTGATAAGCTCTTTGAGACAGGAATACTGGATTCCACATATCAGACAAACAGTAAGATCTGCCTTGTATAAATGCTTAATATGTTTTAAGTTGCAAGCCAAGGCGTCACATCAACTTATGGGGCAATTGCCAAGCCCAAGAGTCACACCATCACGTCTATTTTTAAATACAGCAGTAGATTATGCTGGTCCTTGCATCCTACGAACAAACAGAAGAAGCAGAATCACTACCAAGGGATATGTAGCTATATTTGTGTGCATGGCTACTAAGGCAGTGCATATTGAAGCAGTTGTTTCCTTAACATCAGAGGCATTTATCGTTGCTCTACGCAGATTTGTTTCTAGAAGAGGAAAATGTCAAAACATATACAGTGACAACGGGACTAATTTTGTTGGAGCTAATAGAGAACTGAGAGAGCTCAGTCAGCTTTTCAAAGCAGAACAACTAAAAGGTGCACTTGAAGATTTTGCAATAAAAGATGGAATCAACTGGCACTTCATTCCAGCTAACGCGCCCCACTTTGCAGGATTGTGCGAAGCCGCTGTAAAGTCTATGAAATATCACTTTAAGAGGATAGTGGGAAATGCTACATTGACATACGAAGAGCTTGCAACATTGTTAACGCAAATTGAAGCGTGCCTCAATTCCCGACCCCTGACCTCAATATCTGATAATCCCAGTGACACCTTTTACTTAACACCTGTTCACTTTCTTATAGCGTCACCTCTCATGTCCATACCTGAGCCTGATTTAACTAACTTGCTCCAAAACAGTCTTTCTAGATGGCAACACATTCAGCAATTACGACAACATTTTTGGAAGAGATGGTCGAAGGATTATCTGCACGAACTGCAACAGCGCCGTAAATGGACGGCTTCAACAGAAAATCTTCAACCAGGCATGGTGGTTCTGGTCAAAGAAGACAACGCACCTCCACTTACATGGAAGATAGCAGTAGTGGAAGAGACGTTTCCTGGTAAAGACGGTGCAATGCGTATGGCAAAAATTAGATAAAAAAAATGTTGATTGGAATTTATCCAATCAAGAGGGGGGAATATGTATAGGAATATGTTTCATTTATTCTTGTTTTCATTATTTGGTTTTGATGATGTGAGTTACATTATTTTTGTTGTCAAGAGATGGCGTATGTAGTCCATGTATCAGCTGTTTGCGTGGGCGCCAAGCAAAGAGAACGGTTAGTGAGAGAGAAGCAACATGGCGCGAATCGCGGTGACATGCAGCTGGACATTACCAAGAACAATCGTCGTCTGATGTGATCAGTATTGCTTTTCAGTTATTCTTCAATGTAGTGCTTACAGGTAGATATAGATATCTTAAAAGAATCAGCGTGTGCATTTGTGATTGTGTTTTCTTCAGAGAATCAACGCAACTCCCTACACCATAGAATAAAAAATTATCCTCAACCGGTGAAAATGCCCCTCAGTTTTCTTCTTTCTCCTTTATTTTCTGTGCTTGTTCACTATACAGGCAACATCTTACGATTTGACATACACAGGACATGTACTATGTAGACATTTTAACGTAAAATCAGTCGAAGTCAAGGATGGCTGGGTGGCTCAGTTGGTAGAGCAACAATAATAATAAAATTCGAATAAAATTTATTTAATTAGGTATATATTATTAGTGCATGACAATAATTTTAACCGTAGTAATTATTATTATTTCTTTTTCTGTTGTGATCTAAGTATTTCAATGTTTATAATTAATGTAAGCTTCATTTCAACCTGGAGAGGTCTTTTCAAAAACGAAACTGATGGTAGAAGATCAACATTGCCTTGGAAAATATTAGTATTGTCCCTTATATCAGCAGCCAAAGGATCAGGGAAATTGCCAATCTTTTCTAGGTACCTTTGTTTATCTATATCACTCAAAAATTTCAAGTGATCTATTTTCAGGGTTCCCACACACCTGGAAAACCTGGAAATCTCAGGGAATTAGAAACAAAATACAAATCTCAGGGAAAATCTTGTAATTGATTAATGGTTCCCAATGAATCAAAACTGAGGGATTATAATATGCTCCTGTCTGTGGATAATCAAGGCTGTTGTAGCATTTCTCTTTCAGCAAGGAACTCGTATCTATTTGTTTGTCTGTTTCTTGTTTTTAGATGTGATTCCAGGGCTGGTGTATATCCTCATAAGTTTTGCGCTTTTTAAAATTTAATTAGCTGATTTCGATCTTCTACATGACGTAAAATATATTTCAAGATGTGGAAAACGTATAATAAAGATAACCTGATGAGTAAAGTTAACCAGTGTTCATCTGATTTCCCTTATTAGGGAGTAGTTTTAAGTTTTTTCTTCCTTCTTTTTTTACAAAATAGTAAAAAATGGAGTGTCGTGTTTAGGGAAATATTTATTTTCTGTCATCTTTTGTGTACAATATTGTTGATTGTGTATTTACTGCATTTAGAACAGAATTTTAAATATTTACTTACTAGTGCCATATATGAATTATGTACTGTTCATAAATACTTGTTCATATTTTAAGTTTTTGATCATGTTCAACTATTGTTATAGTCATGACATGACATGTGAATTTTTACATGCCTCATAAGCTCACATATGTGTAAAATGGAATTACTTGTAGGACCAGCAGATTTACATTAATATCATGTAGTGAAATAGTTTTTCAACAGATATGCCAGAAATTGAATATCATGAGGTGAAGGCCAGTCGAATGGTGTATACTTAACCCCCCATCACACTTGCACTTGCAACTGTCACTAACTTACCATTACGTACTAGCGTTCCTCCCTTTTTCATCTTAGATTAGGCTTGTTTTCTTCCTGTCATTATCACTGTCACTCATAATATTACCAATTCTAAAGCATGTTTCTCTTGCAGGATATTTGTATAGTTGGTACTTAAAGGCTCAGGAAAAGTAAGTCTACTTTTCACACTAGTTTTAATCCCCGGTGGATTAATAACTTATTATTCCTTTTTAAATCGGTACTAATAATTGTCACTTCATTTTTATACGTTTTTAAAATTCCAATAATTTGTTTGTCTTAACTATCATTGTACGCATTACAGATTAATTGATATTGTATCCATTTATAAACATTTATGAAAAGTGTGAAAATATTTCAATGTTTTATATCAGATATGTTAGAAATTGTTTCAGAGTTGTTTAAAGTTCTAGAAAACTGGACATTTTTGTTCTTAATTACATGCAAAGAAGTGTAATTTTATTTTATTATTGAACTAATTTTGTTATTTGCATCAGAAAACAACAGTAATAAAGAAAGTGAGGATGGTATGGCTATGAGGAAAAATGGAGGAGGCCATTGCAAAATTATAGTAGTCGTTTACTGTGCATTCAATACTCTGGAAAAAATATGAGGATTCTGAAAAACTCAGGGAAATCTAAGGGAAAATGGATTTGGAGTTTGCGTGGGAACTCTGTAAATTTTGTTTCCGATCTTTTATTAGAAAATAAGGTCGTTGACGATCTGTATTCCACTTGTTTACACTGGGAAATTCGCCAAACCGGAAGTTCTTTCCCCGCCATCAATAATCGAATTGTCTGATCGATCATTTTTTGTTTACTCAGGAATAACCCCCATTGACGCGTTGGAGGCTTTTTAATGCTTCTTTCTGACACCTCGAACAGGAGGAAATGGGTACAACCCTTCATTCATAACTTTTTACTGGTTAAAAATACGTCGAAAAAACCTTCACCATTGCATTTCACGTAATCTAGAGTGATTTGATACGTCATACCACCTTCTTTCCGTTTAAAATTTTGGAGTTGAATTCAATATGGCAGCCAACAATATGGCGGACATCGGCTTGACACACACTCCTGGGCCTAACTTGTTTCTATCATGACCAATTGTACGCCACCATAACTCCTTTACACTTTATAGAGGGTGTTTTTCTTAAAAACCTTTGACTCACCCTGTATATCTGCTAAAATGCGAAATAAAACGAAACAAGTAGGAAACACAAGTTAAAAAATCCGAACATTTTGTTCACAATTTGTTATAAATAAATAAGCTGATGGATCAATATTTTTCTATTTTTATTTTGTTTTGTAATACTTTGTTTCACATTTAAATACAGCTTAATATTCCCCCAAAATATTCTGAAACAAATTTTCAACAAGTTGTGATCAGCAACGAAGCTCTAATTCTTATATACATGACTTACAATACTTAATAATACCTTCACTCAAACTATTGACATGCCGTATGTACAACGTAGACGTAAATTTCATCAAATTTAGTATGAACACCATTTCTGTTGGCTCTCTCGTCCTAAAATAAGTTGCAAATGAGTAATAAAATCTGTCAGAAACATAAATCTGCATTTTTATTCAGTGAATGACCAATATACAGCAGTCTTCACATAATTAACAACTGTTTTATTTATTTATTCTTATGGGACAAGGTCTTCTCAGAGCTAATCTTTATCATGCATGTTCTCTATAATTTTCAAAATAGACCCCATTTATAACATCAGTTCTAGTCCTGAATACCATTTGGGAAGTTGTTATCGTTTTTTTGGCAAGATTACCACCTTTTTCTCTTCATAATGAATGATCTTAGTTTTTTTTGTACGAAACTTGAATACCTGCATACACAAAACGAAATGTCTTCATACGTAAATGATAGGGATGAGTAAACATTATAAAACTTACAAAAGTAACACTGTTTTTCACACTATAAATGCAATACAATCGATATAAGGCATTATCACAGGGATCACAAGTCTTTACCAAACTATATTCAAGTTAGTAGACAAACATATTTTTTAATACTGAATAATAAAGATAATGTGTCTTTTTTTTTTTTAAAAAAAAAAAAAGGTTTTAAATTGTTGTGTTGTTTGCCATTTCGATCAACAACAATGATGGAAATCAGGATAGCTCTCACGGAACGCTATTGTCAAGTTGAAACCTTCTGTCCACAAAAAAATTCAAGACAAGCTGCAACCATTACTGCATTGAATTGAATTTTATGCACAGATCTCCCCTACTAGAAAAGAAGACACAAGAAACGAATTCACCTTGATACTTCCTTTTTTATATAGAAAACATCCTCTCACCTATCAGTTACCACATTTCAATGTTACTTCATGTCATTTTTCTTAAATAGGACACTAACAGTTTGCCTACATCTACACAACAAGCATATAGATTTCTTTTTACTATTTTTATGGCTAACAAACAAATCCATTCATGTGCCCCAGTGCAACATTGTTTTTAGCACTACGTCTCATACATATATATATATATCTTCATAATATATATATATATACCTTTGTATATCAGGAAAGTTATTTTTTGTTTACTAGGAAATAATATACCAATGCTCTGTGATCATATAATAAACAAGAAGATATCACACAGTGCAATACCAAGAACAACAACTTGTAGTTACGTGCTCATTGTTAATTCTTGTCGATAAATGTACACGTATAACAGTATGGACATAACAACGAATTATGCGTGAATGTGTGGAGTATACTGTCACAAACATCAAGTTGAAATCAACAGTGAATTAGAAAAGTCCTACTATCCCTTTACATCATTGTATTGCATCAGATATTCTTTTCCAAAAATTATTATTATTTGCTATATCTGCATGGTTACTTCAACACTGAACACGAAAGTTGGAAGAGAATTAGATATTAAAGTTAAGGAGTATATGAGATGCTTGTGTCTTCTGCCTCTTCCAAACAATATATTTTTTTAATAATTGAAATTACACTCACAGCAAGTAGTTATTAAGCTTTTTTTCTTAAAGTTGAATACACAGAGTAGATTTTTTCATTGCAATAACGTTTACAAATATCAGAACAGTTATACAATCTGCTTACACCTTTACTGTAGAATAGACATTTGAATTTTACACCGAATTTGTGTTTCTTATTGTAATATCTTAATATTTGTATTTGAGATACACAATCTTTTCAACGAATAAAAAATCATGCTGCTGTTGTTTTAACATAAATCATGTTAAGCTACCGAGTATGGAAATAACTATAATGATATAGTCTATTGCTTTTATATCACAATGTTAGCTGAAAATGTACATTCAATTAAGGAATAAAACGTAAAGAGCTAGGGTAAGTAGAAGTTCATACCTCATGACAGCCAGACAATGTATCACTTCTTTATAGAATTCTGTTTCTCAGTATGGCAGTTGTTAGTAGGATATAGGGATAGACCTTTCTTTGCAATACTACTTCCGAACATCAGCTAATATCCTTTTTTTTAGAGCAAAGTAACCCACATTTATATACATATACCCAGAACACATTGATACAATAAAAAGGAAATACTGTATTGTATTGCTTACTGCACCAGCCAACCAGAATGCACACATTTCATCCCCAGGCATTGAAAATATCAGTACGTTTCAGATTATAAGTATATTTAACGCTCAACTACCAAAAGATGTATAATTTTTAAGTGTAATGTCGCATTCATTATTCATCCTTTAGTGAATGCTGGCATTTAAATGAACCAGAGAACACTTCCCAGAATATATCAGTAAAGATGACAGATTTGCGGATACAATAACTTCAGAGCATGTTTTTTCAAAGATTTAGAACCGAATATCTCTCTCTCCCTATAAACTAATTTAATTCATTTATAATTCATTATAAATACTTGATATGCTTGGTTTGTTACCACCACAAATATTATTGCAAATATCATCCCAGCTTATGTTATTATCTTGATAGTATATTTCTACAAATGCGACGCCTTCTAACATCCCCCCCAAAATTATTCGTTCCTATAAATTAATAAACGAGCCAGCTCAGTTTTCGTCCATAGCGCACAACTACAATGTTCCCAGAAATTCTGGGCGTAACAGAAAAAATGTTAACATTCACATCAAACAGTTTCCATTCTCAACAATTGATAACTACATTACTTAATATAAGCATTGTTGCTTTACATTGTCATGATACAACGTTACTAATAGTAATAGGCATTTTTTATTATGTTTTTGTATAGTTATTATTTAAAACAGTATTCTGTCTTATTGGGGGTAGGCTAACTATTCTCTAATCTGCTCTACGTGGTGTAAAAATGAAATGTACATAAAACAATTCGTTAAGCTACAATAAACAACGCTTCACCAACAACAACTACTTAATCTCAGGCGCTGGCCATGGTACTTGGAACGTTCATGCTCCCACACCACTCTCTCTCTCAAGAACAAACACCTTATGCATGTTGGCAGCAAAAATTTCAAAGCTTAACAAATGAACCAAACTCTGGGAGGAATGAAATATTCTCTTTTTTTATTTTTAACAGTCAAAGAAGATATTAAAGTGGCTATTGTCCAAGTTGAAGGCCGTGTATTGGATTTCTTGTTATGGCTCCTGGAGGTCACTGAATTCTACATGTCACCGAAAATACCTGCAAAAGTTTTTCTTAAGTTCTTCATGGTGTCCTCGGTGTCGTCTTTTTCCCCGTTTTGAGTTGTGGAGCTCTGTCGTCCGAACAACGAACGAACCTCGTCGGGTCGACGACCTGCGCTGGCGCTGCTTACACCTGACACCGTGCTGGATTGTGAAGCTACGACAGAAAGAAATAGAATTTAAGAACATGAAACTAGTTTTAGCCCATCTTGCTTCCCACCAAAATAGCCATACAAATAAAAAAAATGAGGATGAAGAGGTAGAAAGATCAACAGGCAAAGTAAAGGAGAAACATGGGAAGAAAAGAACAGATGGTAAAAGAAAGGAAGACGGAGATAGGGAAACAGAGAAAGAAAGAGAAGTAGAAATAATAGATTGAAAGAAAGGTAGAAAATAGAGAGAAAGAAAACAGCAAAATACACAGAAACAGAGAAAAGTAAGAAAAGGTAGAGAAACCGAGAAAGAAATAAAGGCAGAAAATGATATAGAGAAAAAGAGAGAATGGTAGGTAGAAAAGAGGTAGAGAAAAATAAAAAATTGAAACGTAGAAAAGATATAGGAACAGAAAAATGAAGAGGAAAAGAAAGAGACGATAGAAAGGTATAAAAAGATAGAAAACCATGAAAAGTAGAGAAAAAAGATAGAGAAATAGGGATAGAAAGAAAGGCAGAAAAGACAGATTAGAAAGAGAAAGAATGATAAGTAGAAATAAGATAGAGATACAGGGAAAAAATAAAGTTAGAAAAATATAGAGAAAGGAGAGAGAAGTATAAAAATATATAAAAACATGAAAAGTAGAAAAGAGACAAATAGGAAGAGAAAGGCAGAAAAGGTATAGAGAATAGAAGAATAAAGATAGAAAAAGAGAAGGAATGAAAGGTAGAAAGAAGATAGGGAACAGAGAAAAGTAGAAATGGTAGATAGAGATAAATGGAAACAAAGATAGGCAAAAAAGTATAGGGAAAAAGAACAGTAGAAATAGAGTTTTGCTTGTTGTTTCTATTTAAGTCTATTTTATGCCACAGAAAGACTAATCGGGACTGGGCCTACAGTTTAAAGTAGGATCCGAATCACTATGTAACCACCGCGTATCTAACCCCTTGATTACAAGGAACCAAAATGTTACCACTAAGCTATTGGGGAGGATTTTCTTTAAAGAATGTTGTAACTCAACGATATAACTACAGTAGTGTGTTGCCTCCCAATGTGGGAGACTGCAATAACTGCAAGTGAGAGAGGGGTGGACTACGAAACAATTACACAAACGACCTGAAAAAGCTGTAGGATAAAACCATTTTAGACCACAATGCTAACTGCAACAACACTAATGCTTCTTACCTTGAGAATCTCTGCGTTGTTGCTGTTGCTGCTGTTGGCTGGGGGACCCGGCTGGAGGAAGCGGGGGGCCTTCACCGCCCACTCCGGGGCCGGCCCCTCCAGCAGGCTGCGCCGGTGGCTGAGTGGGGGCCCTCTCTTCGGTTGGCGAGGTTGCTCCCTGACTCGACACGGAATGTCGGGAAGCCGTTTTAGTCATGGGTGGCTTGCACTGAGCCTAGGAAATATAATAAATATTTTCCGTATGAACACTAGAAGACAGCACACGCATAGACACAAAATGGATCCTCGAGGCAAGAAGTGTTAGTAGTGTTAAATAAAATTAATGCAAGGATTTTGAACAACACAGTAAAAGGCATATTCAAGTGAATGAATGGGAGTTGTTTCAGAGGCTCAAGCTAAATCTACGCTCTATAGAAGAAGAAAAAGAAGGAAGTGGAGGAGAAGAAAACTGAGGTGTTGAAGGAGAAAAGGATGTAGAAGAAGAAGAAGGAAATGTATGAGGAAGAGGAGTAGTAGTATGGAAGAGGAAATAGTGGAGAAGTAAAGAAGAAGAAACTGTATGAGGAGAAGGAGAAGTAGAATGGGGTATGGATGGAGAAAATCGTGGAGAAGTAAATAAGAGAGAAGTAGACGAGAAGAAGAAATGTATGAAGAGGAGGAGAAGTAGAATGAAGTATGGAAGGAGAAAATGGTGGAGAAGTAAAGAAGAAGAAGGAAGTACATGAGAAGAATGAAATGTATGAGGAGAAGGAGAAGTAGAATGAGGTATGGAAGGCGAAAATAGTGGAGAAGTAAAGAAGAAGAAAGAAGTAAATGAGAAGGAAATGCATGAGGAGGAGAAGTAGAATGAGGTAAGTAAGGAAAAAATTGTGAGGAAGAAGAAGAAGAAGAAGAAGGATATAGATGAGATGTAGGAAATGTGTAAGAAGGAGGAGAAGTAGAATGAGGCATGGAAGGAGAAAATGGTGGAAAATAAGAAGAAAGTAGATGAGAAGAAGAATAATGGGGCAAGGATATGAGATGTAGGAAATGTCGGAGGAGGAGAAGGAAACAGATGAGGAGGAGCTGAAGGAAGAAGAGTAGAAAATGAAGAAAATGGATGATGATGCGGTGACGGGGAAGAATCAAACGGGTAGAAGATGAAGAATCAAGAGAACAAGATGCTAAAGGAGAAGAAATAGACGAGAACAGAGCTGAAAGAAGAAGAGGTAGCTAACCTGCATCCTCTGGGCCACCAGCTCCGCTATGTGCCTGCGGTCCTCCTCCTGCGTGTCTCCCATGAGCGTGAGGGCGCTGTCGTTGACCTCGATGATGAACTCTCGGCCGTCCTTCCCCACGATGATCTCCAGCGCGCAGATGTCGAGGCCCCCGAACAGCTCCGACACCTCGTCGATCCACAGCTTGTAGCGGTCCGTCATCTGGATCTGCTCCAGCATCGCTGAACCCGTATTTGTTTTCCAGTTGCCGGAGATGGATTTTCTCCTGGAGAAAAATATTTGAACAGTTTCAGTATTCTTTTAAGTTATCACCCCCCTCGATTCCTTGAAGGACAAGACTCTCGAACTGGATAGAGGGAACTACCCAGGGATTGTGTCCTATGACGTTCATTATAAATTAAGAGCATTGCATTTCAATTAAAAATATAATTATTTTGACCTTTTTTATTCATTTCACTAATGAAAAAACTTATAAAAATTTAACACTTTTTAAAAGATTCAATTTAAAGACTACTACACCTTTCAATTATAACCTTTCAGCTCAATTTAAAAACATCTAGCTTGTTGAACTAGGATAGAGAGTGACGTACCAATCTGATAAGATACTGGGTAGAGTTCATTGCTTGTTGAACTAGGATAGAGAGTGACGTACCAATCTGATAAGATACTGGGTAGGGTTCATTGCTTGTTGAACTAGGATAGAGAGTGACGTACCAATCTGATAAGATACTGGGTAGGGTTCATTGCTTGTTGAACTAGGATAGAGAGTAACGTACCAATCTGATAAGATACTGGGTAGGGTTCATTGCTTCTTGAACTAGGATAGAGAGTGACGTACCAATCTGATAAGATACTGGGTAGGGTTCATAGCTTGTTGAACTAGAATAGAGAGTGACGTACCAATCTGATAAGATACTGGGTAGGGTTCATTGCTTGTTGAACTAGGATAGAGAGTGACGTACCAATCTGATAAGATACTGGGTAGGGTTCATAGCTTGTTGAACTAGGAAAGAGAGTGACGTACCAATCTGATAAGATACTGGGTAGGGTTCATAGCTTGTTGAACTAGGAAAGAGAGTCACGTACCAATCTAATAAGATACTGGGTAGGGTTCATAGCTTGTTGAACTAGGATAGAGAGGTAAAGGTAAAGTGTTCCCCTGTGCTTAGCACCACGCCATGAAGGCGTATAGGGAGTGTGGGGGTAACGCCCCACACTTTCTTGATCCGGACGTGAGTGGGGGTGATGTGATCAGCATCACGCCCCTGACCGCCTTTACCCCGCAGGGTTTCCCCCAGGTACCCATGTTATTCGACGCTGGGTGGGCGCCGGGGCCGCTTCCATCGTTAGAAAAGTTCCCGGATTTGAACCGGCCGGGGATCGAACCCGGGATCTTTAGCATGGTAGTCAGACGCGTTACCGACTGAGCCACCGCGGCCATCACGTACCAATCTGATAAGATACTGGGTAGGGTTCATAGCTTGTTGAACTAGGATAGAGAGTCACGTACCAATCTGATAAGATACTGGGTAGGGTTCATAGCTTGTTGAACTAGGATAGAGAGTCACTTACCAATCTGATAAGATACTGGGTAGGGTTCATAGCTTGTTGAACTAGGAAAGAGAGTGACGTACCAATCTGATAAGATACTGGGTAGGGTTCATAGCTTGTTGAACTAGGAAAGAGAGTCACGTACCAATCTAATAAGATACTGGGTAGGGTTCATAGCTTGTTGAACTAGGATAGAGAGTCACGAACCAATCTGATAAGATACTGGGTAGGGTTCATAGCTTGTTGAACTAGGATATAGAGTGACGTACCAATCTGATAAGATACTGGGTAGGGTTCATTGCTTGTTGAACTAGGATAGAGAGTCACGTACCAATCTGATAAGATACTGGGTAGGGTTCATTGCTTGTTGAACTAGGATAGAGAGTGACGTACCAATCTGATAAGATACTGGGTAGGGTTCATTGCTTGTTGAACTAGGATAGAGAGTAACGTACCAATCTGATAAGATACTGGGTAGGGTCCATAGCATTGTTGAACTAGGAAAGACAGTCACGTACCAATCTGACAAGGTACTGAGTGGGATTCACAGTCTGTTGAACTAGGAAAGAGGGTCACGTACCAATCTGATAAGATACTGGGTAGGGTTCATAGCTTGTTGAACTAGGACAGAGAGGTAAAGGTAAAGTGTTCCCCTGTGCTTAGCACCACGCCATGAAGGCGTATAGGGGGTGTGGGGGTAACTCCCCACACTTTCTTGATCCGGTCGTGAGTGGGGGTGATGTGATCAGCATCACGCCCCTGACCGCCTTTACCCCGCAGGGTTTCCCCCAGGTACCCATGTTATTCGACGCTGGGTGGGCGCCGGGGCCGCTTCCATCGTTAGAAAAGTTCCCGGATTTGAACCGGCCGGGGATCGAACCCGGGATCTTTAGCATGGTAGTCAGACGCGTTACCGACTGAGCCACCGCGGCCATCACGTACCAATCTGATAAGATACTGGGTAGGGTCCATAGCTTGTTGAACTAGGAAAGAGGGTCACGTACCAATCTGATAAGATACTGGTTAGGGTTTATAGCTTGTTGAACTAGGAAAGAAAGTCACGTACCAATCTGATAAGATACTGGGTAGGGTTCATAGCTTGTTGAACAGGATAGAGAGTCACGTACCAATCTGATAAGATACTGGGTAGGGTTCATAGCTTGTTGAACTAGGCAAGAGAGTCACGTACCAATCTGATAAGATACTGGGTAGGGTTCATAGCTTGTTGAACTAGGATAGAGAGTCACGTACCAATCTGATAAGATACTGGGTAGGGTTCATTGCTTGTTGAACTAGGATAGAGAGTAACGTACCAATCTGGTAAGATACTGGGTAGGGTCCATAGCATTGTTGAACTATTAAAGACAGTCACGTACCAATCTGACAAGGTACTGAGTGGGATTCACAGTCTGTTGAACTAGGAAAGAGAGTCACGTACCAATCTGATAAGATACTGGGTAGGGTTCATAGCTTGTTGACCTAGGATAGAGAGTAACGTACCAATCTGATAAGATACTGGGTAGGGTTCATAACTTGTTGAACTAGAATAGAGAGTCACGTACCAATCTGATAAGATACTGGGTAGGGTTCATAGCTTGTTGAACTAGGAAAGAGAGTCACGTACCAATCTGACAAGGTACTGAGTGGGATTCACAGTCTGTTGAACTAGGAAAGAGGGTCACGTACCAATCTGATAAGATACTGGGTAGGGTTCATAGCTTGTTGAAGTAGGAAATATAGTAACGCACCAATCTGATAAGATACTGGGTAGGGTTCATAGCTTGTTGAACTAGGAAAGAGAGTCACGTACCAATCTGATAAGATACTTGGTAGTGTTCATAGCTTGTTGAACTAGGAAAGAGAGTCACGTACCAATCTGATAAGGTTCTGGGTGGAGTTACAGCTTGTTGAACTATGAAAGACAGTCACATACCAATCTGATAAGGTATTGGGTGGGGTTTACAGTCTGTTGAACTAAGAAGGAGAGTCACGTACCAATCTGACAAGGTACTGAGTGGGATTCACAGTGTGTTGAACTAGGAAACAGATTAAAGCATCAATCTGATAGGGGGTAGGGTGTACTTTTCATTCTGAGCTGTGAAACCACAAGAGAAAAGTTCATGGTGGTTAGGCACCTATTCACCTGTACAGACGCCGTTATGACACATGTTTACTTTTCGAATACTCACATGAAAGCCTTGTAGTTAGGCCCTATCTTCTGCACGTGGATGTCATACTTGCTCTCCACGTAGGGCTCCGTTGTGCAGTAGGTGCCGGCCACCGCCACCACGGACGCCATGTCCTGGAAGTCGTTGTTTGTGTCCACCTTCACCTTCCCCAGACCGCTGTGAGCGTGACCTATCTTGAACACAACGGGGAACCGCGCCGTGCTGAGCTGCAACACAAACACAATGAACAAACCTTCTAATGAGGGATCTAACATCTGAATCACGGTGAACATGTTTCAGGTACTGGACATACAAGACGTTATTAAAAATAATGCATAAGAGAAGATATTTCGAGAGTTTTGACAGACCTAATTCGTGTAAAAGACTAAACTTACATTTCAACCGCGGTAGCGTGATGAACAACGAGGACATAAAACTCAGAAGATTGAGTTAAATTCCGTGTCAATTTGAGCATTTATAATTTTCTACTTCTTTGGCAGGATATTCCGTGACCCAAACAGTGGTACAGTGGGATGCATTAATATTACCAAGCAACTTTTCCATCAACATTCCCCGCCACCTTTGTTTTAGCCAATGAGAGCTGCAAGAATTGGAACAAACCGCGAAACAAGCAGTTGACAACCTCTCCACCAGAGGACGTAAAAGTCCATTCCTTAAAAACACGTAGGATGCAAGGGAAAAATTGCCGAAAATAGTCCTGGACAAATTTGTTACCAATACTTGTGCTTCCCACTGTACCACCCAGAGCTGGTTGGTTTATTTTAGTTCGCTTTTCAGCCACCTTAGGCTAATCTCAAAAATGAGGATGAGTGATGATATGATGAAATTGATGAAGGAACACTCACAAAAAACACTCACGTCCAGGCGGGGATTAAAACTCGGGCCGTGGCGCTGTACTAACCATTCCACCACGGAGATCGGCATAAGAAATGTTTGACCTTTATATAATTACCAATCTATAAAGGCATGCATATTTCGCTTTTGACGAAAACACGAAGTGTGAAATAACACATTGTAATGTTAATTTTTCATGTTTTTAAAAGGTGCGAGGTGCATTTTCCTACCCTGTTTTGTCACGAAATAATGCGAAATGAACTGCAAAATGCGAAATAGACTCTTAAACACGAAATTTAAAGTTTATTTACCGACGCGACACTTTCTGAAGTCAGAATTATCCTGTGAGTTTTGCAATTCACGGAAAATTGATTATTTTGCTGTAAATATTTGAGAAGTAAAAATGGATCCCTTTGTACAAGAACAAACTTAATATTAAATTAACGACATAAATGTGCTATTAGAAGGGCTATGTTTATTTTGTGTAGTAAGCGCCGTTTTTAAATCACATTTTGGGTTATATTCACATTTTTAAAACCAAAATGTCAATTTATATACCGCTTTTTCACCGCTATAAGAGCGATTTTTTTTACCGCTTTTGAACCCGAAATTGACTCGGTTTTTATACCGAAATTTTCCTTTTTAGTTACCGAAGATATGTGCCTCTACCAATCAAGTATGTAGTATTAGAATGGCGTTTCATGCAGTTCAGAATCACTATTGAAATGTCCATGTACGAAAATACTCTTATCTCGTTAGTTGGGGGTAAGCAGATCGTTAGAAAAAGAAAAGCATTATCTTTGCACAAATTGGAAGACATTTTCAATATAGCTCACTAAAATGCAGTAACAAGTATGTTCTCGACGCGATTAGCCAAAACTGGCCGAAAAGCAACGCCATAGCCATGCGACCTAACCATACAAGTGAATTGGGGGCATATCCTTTCCAAGAGCAAGATCACCGAAGACAAACTTTTCTCAGAGAGAATCCAATAACAAAGTAATAAAGTTTGAAGATCTGGAACCAACCCAATTCGCAATTTCCCCCTTTCGCTCGTTCAGCGACCTCACAGAAAACGATACGGGGCAAAAACAAGCTCCCATGTTCTTATTTTGTCCTCTTTTTCAGTTTGTTCATGCACTTTGTTTTTATGGTTAAAGGATTCTCTCATGTCCTGTTTAAATATCCAGTAACTAAGCACCAAATGAACGCAATCTCTCTTTGGCATAAAATATACAGATTTAAATTAAGATTCGAACAATCAGAAAAGTAATAGCGAAAAACAGCCCATAAAGATAGATTAGCTGAACGAGAAAATATACATAAATAAGCCTAGAGGAAAATTGAAACTTCGAGCAAGAGCTTCTCTCTCTAAGAAAAGTGACATTGCCGTCTGTTATTCTCTTATAAGTTCCTTTCTTTAACTACCATCTGTTGGGGTTTATTTTCAGTAGAATACGGAAGTATTTTCTGTCTTTGCTTATTTCAGGATAATCAGAAACATCTCAATCTTAAGACCTTTAAGCAAAGCTAATCACAAAGTAATTCCCTCCCGTCCAAAGAGTTCCTACTTTCTAAAAATACTAGTATTTTAGTAGCACCAGTCAACATTCCAAAACAAAAAGTCTGATTCAGAAGTCAGTGTTGCCCGATGGAGAATTTATTTCGCAGTGCGGAAGTTCCGACAGGAATTAAGGAAAAGTTTTAAAATCATGCGAAACATGAGGATAGCAGGCCCATAGATTATGTCATATGAGTCAATATATGTCAATTCATCACATCAGCTCAGCTCTATTTAAATCTTATGTGACAAGTTTTCGTCAAAATACTGTGATTCTGTTATTGCAATTTTGTAATCCTTTCTTTTTCTGTTACCTCAAATCAGTTCTTCAGATACATAAAACGTTTATTGTATTTGCGGATTTACATTTCGTAAAATTAAGAGGAAAACTGAAGAAAGGTAGGTATAAATAGATTTATTATTTTGAATTTAAGCAGATCAATGTCATGTCACCACTTATATACACAAAATTAATTGGAAAAATGAAATTTTCACTGATTTCAATATAATTTAATCTACATAATTTCCGAAGGAAATTCATTTTTATTTATCAGTGGTGTTTAGATATACAGTGAAACCCCGATTTTAAGTTCACGAAATTTTCATTTTGCTGCTTATAAACTGAATCTTAATGACTCCAATTAAGTAACTTGTTATAAAAATTTTCTCGGTTTTTAGGTTAGGCCTATCACAAATTTAAGTTTATTCACATTGGTACATTGAAATATAAATAGTAATATCGAGGTTCACTGGACTTATTTTGTTAGCAATAACTAACAAAAATTATTAAAAGTTAAACTTATAAAATTATATCAAGTTAACACACACCCAAACACACACATAATATTACACTTCAAGATTCAATTCAGATAAACTTGTTGTCACTTACCATTTCTCGTGAGTTAGGGTAGTAGGTCTGCTCAATGAGAGGAAAGTTTTCCTTGCCCAGGCGTCGCTGTAAGTGCAGCATGTGAGCGAACACCCATGGCTTGTCCTGCAAGTAAACCAAATGAACTCATTTCAGAACAACAGCACATCACCCGGTACGAACTTTTCTTTGTCCTAAAAGTGATTCGCAAGGGATATTATGCTCACTGTGAACTTTATGCTACATAAACCCCATAGTTGTTATGCGTGGAGCGTAGAGAGCACCAAGACAGACAAATTCCTGCGCTAACATGTTAAGCCCTCGTTTGGACGATACGAGCATTCGACTATATGTATGGAACCACGCGACACAGGTGCCAGTGGTATTTATCTTTTTTTCTGCTTATTCATTTCTAACACAAATGCCCAATTACAGTGTTCTAAATTTTCTGCTTTGATACTTTGACGACAAAAAAACATGAAATTGCGGAAATATAAGCAGACATTTATATTTGTCATAACCATGGGACAAGTAAAACATCTCATAGATAAAGTAACTGTACAAAATAAGATACGTAGATGCTGAAACAATGAATTATAATAACAAGAAGATAATACAATCTATATTGAAAGTAAAGATATATTTTTTCAGGCTTCCGCGTATACAAATAATCTACACACATACAAAGCTTCAAAAATCACAATATACAACATATTTACAACTAATATTTAAGACCTACACCAGCACATGCAGTAAAAATTATAAGGAAATACTAATATAATGCAATATAAACTGCATAAAATAGGAAATAATGTAATGTAAACAAGTTCAAATTCGAGGACAGAGTATGTAACTAAACGTACAATGTAGAGACGTGTCTTAATTACATCCTGAACTACAGTGAATTAAACTTAAAATTACTTCTAAATATGTTGCAATGCTTGGATTGTTACTAGAGACAGAATTATATATGACATGCACATATAACATGCACATTCTCCCAGTAGGTACGGGTTTCGGGCACGCAAGTCCTTCCTTGTGTGGATTTGAAAGAAAAAAAGGCAATTCTTTGGCCTTAACATACAATGCGGAAATCTCAGGTGTAATATGGACAGACTGTTTTTATTTCACGAACCAGCTGCATCTAAATAAGCTAACATCAACAAAATTTATGTTTAATCAAAATAATGCCTGTAACAAACATTAATTCCATAACCAGTGGAGGTGCCTCTCCGATGGTGCCTTGTAACCAAGGGGTCCCGGGTTTGATACCCGGTGGAGGCACATAGTGGTTCGGATTCAACTTTATACTGTAGGTCCAGTCTCGATTGGCCTTAATGTGCATAAAGTGGACCTAAAACAGCAAATCAATCATAACCAGTGGCGGCACACAGTGGTTAGGATCCCACTTTAAACTGTAGGTCCAGTTTCGATTACACTTTCTGTGCATGAAGTGGACTTAAGAAGCAATCTCAATGCCAATACTCTTTAATTAAAATTTTAAAAGAAATGTTTCTTCTGTATGAGAAGGCAATACTGGAACATATTGATAAAGTGGTGATCTGACAGATGCACTATAACTCGTACGAGAGAGCCAAGAATAACACCCCTAATTAGAACGTAAATCTTAAGCAACTGGAAAAAGGAGTGTCCTTGCAGTTTCTAAACCAATGAAATTCCTCTGTGGCCTGTGAGACTCCATGTTACATTCAAGGCTCAACATGCAATTTCACAACCTTCCTCCCCTCGATCAATGGATGCGTGCTTGAATCCCCCCACTCCTGACGAGACCCTCTGCAGACAATTCTTGCGTAATTCAAACGCCTCCTTGTAAATCAAAGTCCTTCGCAGCTGCTTCAGATTCATTAAATAGGAACTAATGACGCTCCGAGTTCTAACGGGTAGGATTGTTGAAGCTACTTCCTCTTATGCTATCCTGTTCACTGGTAGCATCCCTCATAAATGTGGGAAGCCCCACACTACGTTTCATCTTTCTGTGGAACAAAAGTGCTTCACGCCGAAAAGAACTAATTTATTACAATTAACAAAACACGTTTATTAAACTCTCGGTAACCATAAACAAATTTTATGGTATCCTTTACTATAGTTGGTAATTTTGGTAAAATATATTGATAGCTCTAAGCAAATGTGCAAGATTCCTAGAAGAATTTGTTCTGGTGAACAATTGCTTTAAAAAGAATTTGGTTCTGGTAAACAATTACTTTAAAAAATAGGTACTGATGAACAATTCCTAACAAGAATTTGGTTCTGGTGAACAATTGCTAACAAGAATTTGGTTCTGGTGAACAATTACTAAAATAATTTCACCCTAATGAACAATTACTAAAATAATTTGGTTCTGGTGAACAATCACTTGCTTGTCGCCAATTTAAACAAATGTTTACCTGCCGGAAACTATTTTTTGGATATTCCAAACAAACATTTTTCTTTATGAAAGAATTCACACTTGCTAGGGAAAGATTCTCTCTGTGACATACTGTAGGATGTAAACTAATATTCTAGCATTAATAAACACGAAGGTTTATTGCCGAAGCAACATATGTATTCTACTCGTTTCCTGGGTAAGATTATTCCACCATTCAACCATCCTTACCAGTTTCCTCTAGAGGTCTCTTACCATCAAGTTTCCCAACAAGAAGCTGTGAACTTTCTTATCCTCTGTCATACATGGCCTGCCTACTGAAGTATTGTTGATTTAATTATTCTAATAATATCAGATATAATACAAATAATGTAGTGTTGTTCCATCACTTCTACGCCCAAATATATTTCATAAGGTATTTGTCCTGAGGACTTGAGACAGAAGGAATGCTCACCTGAAAGTTGTAGATGGCGTGAAGGGAGTTGATGCTAGGAACTCCTCCGAACTTGAAGCCAAGAAGCAGATTCTTGTTGTCTTCCCCAGCATCCCGAAGGTTCTGGCGGATCAGAACGAAATCTGGCCGGAAGGACCTGCAAGTAGAAAAGCAATGTTGCCTCGTAAATGATCACCCAGAGCAGCAGCGGTTCTCAAACTTCTTTTTCATTGTGCCCTTTAGTCGTAACTAAACGTCTAATGTACACCCACCATAGGTCTCCTCTGAATAGTGAGTTTTGGGGATTTTTTTGGCTGCCTAATCGATGAGGCGTTTTTGATATGTTGGAGGCATGTATCTGCAATAGATGATGGCTGTATGTGGAAAGATAGTAAACAAATAACCATTAGAAACCTACATTTATTTTTTTACTAGTTGATTACCCGGCATTGCCCGGGTATTTCTTTATCCCAATCTTCTATTATACAGGAAAATAATGAATTCTAACTATAGTGTAAAATGTAACTAATTTTATTTATATGTATTTAAATAATGAATTCTAACTATGATGTAAAATGTAACTAATTCTATTTACAGGTAAATATCATCGTGAATGTCACCAATTATCTTAGCGACTCCGAAAACTATGGATTCGACACTAATCTAGGTCATTTTTGACATTTTATTTTCACCCCCTCTCAACCCCCATGCCAATAGGTGACAAACTTGGAGTTGAAAGGCATTGGGAGTATCACAATTCATCTTAGCGACCCCGAAAACTATGCATTCCACACTAATATCGGTCGTTTTCGATTATTTTTACACGTCACCCCTTCCCATTCCCACCCCTAGGGGTGCCAGGGGTGTATTACCCTCACAGTATTTCTTTCCAGATTGTAAGTCATATGTGTACCAAGTTTGGTTGAAATTGCTGCAGGCGTTCGAGAGTTATGCCGGAACAAACATACATATATACATACATACATTTTTATATATATAGATTGTGTGACCCTACGTTTACCATCTTTATGATTAGTTACAAGAATAAAAATATGAAACATATGTATGCTAAGAAATATATTTAAAAAGAAACTATAATTTTCATCGATTTTTCCAGAGTTATTGAAAAAAGTTAAGAACAAAAATAAGTTTGTGATCAAACTGTCAAGCACAATTTTGGAGTTTTTGTTGTAAATCCTGAGAGTTTCTAGTGAGAAGGATGTGCCTGCAGAGCCTGACACAGTTTCTTGATGTCTGGTATTGCACTTGAAATTTTCAAGCGGAGATTTGGCTCCATATTTAGTCCATTATAGATTTCGAACGAGTATTTTGTTTGTTTAAAAAATATGAAACAAAGATAAGAGTGTCGGTGACAAAATTACCCTTATTTTCTGTTGAAGTTATGAAGTCTGAAACAATGAAGTCTGCTCTACACACCTGCAACAAAAATGTCGACATTTCTCCTCCGAGCTAATCGCGTACCCCTTTCAAGTCGTTCATGTACCCCTGGGGGTACGCGTACTACAGTTTTGTTCCTGTAATCAGATTTATTTGCTTTCAGTACAGGAATAGGTTTCAGATTAATACGGTCATTATACGTAAGTTTTGTAGTGCCTAATAGTATCTAAAAATGTTTCAAAACTGGAGCAAAATAACCTGTCGACTGCGAAAAGTTGTGAGTGTCCCTTATACAGTTTCATCATGCCATCACTCATCTTCATCTTCGCGGTTAGCCAAAGTGTCAGAAAAATGAAGCAAAACAAAGTATATCTACTAATCAATATGTAGTGCTCAAAAGAATTGTTGCATTGACTTTGGTTGCCAGGAAATGAGGTAGAAAGAAAAAAAACACAGTAAAGGCGAAGAATTTTATATTTAAACAGGAGGAAAAGTATACAGTAGCAGTGTTACAAAACGAACTAAGGCAACTGAGGTGCATAATGAGTGTCAGTAGTCTCAACGGCCATTGCCGATGCACTGGTTCCTAGTTTTCAAGAACCAATGAGCCTCCCAGAGCACTTATGCACCTCTCTACACGACGTGGCACGCTTCGAACCAGATTCATTGTAGCATCCTGAGGAGTACGGCCCATTACTGTATGGCGGCCGGTAAGCTATCGGAGCGTCTGTGGTGGGTTGGGACGATAACGATAGCTCTTCTCAGGAGTGTCGATGCATTTTTTGATGCAGTTGAGGTTGGTGTTGTTGTTTTATGTATACTTTATGCACTGAAAGGCTAATCGGGACTGGACCTACAGTTTAAAGTGGAAATTGGAACCACTATGTGTCTCCACTGGGTTTCGAACCTGGAACCCCTTGATTGCAAGGCGTCGACGCTACCACTGTGCTGTCGGGGATCACACAGTGTTTTCACAATATGCAACATTTCTTTTGAGTGTATATGGAACACACACTAAACGTAAGATAACTGATTTCTAGCGTGCTTTCAAAAACCGTAAAATCTTAACAGGTGAGGTTTCATAGTAATAAAATAAAATAAAATAAAATAAAAATATTCACGATTAAAATGAGGATTGAATCATTCCATAGCTTAGAGCAGAATAAATATCCGGATATGCTTGTCTCTCCGGGATAATCAATAATGAACAACATGTGACAGACCGAAATAACTCGAGCTTCGTTCACGCAACATTAATCTCTTGATGTTATGCAACCAGTGCAACAGTACAATCATTGTGGTTGCATAAACGTAAGGATAATCTTCATTCGTGGAAAACTCAACGTGGAAAAACAGACAAGTGGTGTCTGTGGTAGAAATCTATTGCTTTCCATATTTCTCAAAGAAATATGTCCTTCCATTCTTTTATGTTTTTTGGTCATTTCTTCTTGTTTTCTTCAGTTTCACCATCACTTCTTATAACAACGTCAGCCATGATATCTGGATAACCTCAACTGTCGGTAGGATTCCTCCTATTGGCGAAGAGGTAAAAGAAGCACCTATCATATCACGCGTAAGACTTCGGTTTGGGCCAAAGTGGAATATGCTTTTTTACCATGATTAAAATGACGAATCGCTTTCTACTCAGATCTTGTATACTCATTCATGAAAAGACTACTTAAAGCTATTTCTTTTTTATGATCAGAGATGGCGTGGCCTATCGGATATCACCATTATCTCATTTTCTGCTCTGGGGTGGGATATGCCCCTTTTCCAGCAGCCCTCTAAATTGAAACAGATAAAAACTGATTTTTAGTTAAAACTTCAATGTTGTTTTATTTCTAATATAGAACACATGTAGGCACACATACTTTCGGCTCGGAATGAAAATCTAATGTCTAAGAAACAAAAGTAGCGCCATATTGTTTTGTAATCGCAAATTACAACGCTGAGGTCCATGTGACATATACCATAGATTTATTTCCAGCTTGCCTCGTGCTCGCGTCAACGAAGAAGTTCAACATTAAAATTATTATATATCATCGTTTATAGAATCTAACTTGGCTGTAGGCCCAGCTGACAGAGCCTCGTTAGCATGCAAAAATGCAGTTTCCAAGGTGAAGGGATGTTGATACGCGAGACGATTTTATGTCAACGTTAAAGTTATTTGAAAAACGTATTAGTTTTCGGTAATGAGGCCCAATGATATAGTGGAATGGCGAATAAGAAGGAATTGATTTTATTTTTCCTCTTGTGGCAATTGGCAAAACGCGAAGATGAGAATGAATGGTGATAGAATGAAATGGATGGAAGGACAATCAGAAACACATGCGGACAGAGCACACGTTTCTCAGAGGATAATTGTAGGTGTGAGTCCAGACGTCAGAGCCTCGTTAGTCTGCAATACTCAGTCCAGGGTGCACTATGTGAAAGATAAATTGAAATTTTGGGGCATTCACAGTGCACCCCTTACACCGGAATAAGAAGGATTTTATTGATTGATTTGGTTTGTTTTACTTAGCATTTCTGACATTTCTGTTCGATACCAGGTGGAGGCACATATCTGTTCAGATCCCACTTTAAACTGTAGGTCCAGTCCAGATTAACCTATCTGTGCATAGCAGGAGCATATAGCTAGGCTATCTGCGAAGCCTGAGACCTAGAAAGTAAAATACTGAAGAGAAACATCTTAGAAACTGTGTGAATTAAGCTGATTTAAGAAAGAACATAATGGCGATTCTGAAGTTGGCAACCTGAATTCTTGGGAGTTGACAACCTGAATTCTTAGGAGTTGGCAACCTGAATTCTTAGGAGTTGGCAACCTGAATTCTTAGGAGTTGGCAACCTGAATTCTTAGGAGTTGGCAACCTGAATTCTTAGGAGTTGGCACCTTGAATTCCTAGGAGTTATCAACTTGAATTATTAGGAGTTGACAACCTGAATTATTAGGAGTTGACAACCTGAATTCTTAGGAGTTGACAACCTGAATTATTAGGAGTTGGCAACCTGAATTATTAGAAGTTGGCAACATATTTTTTTTAAGTTTGTAACCTGACAACCGTTGGATGACAACGTGGCTTCCTTGAACACGTCAAGAATAAGTCTAGTCTTCTTCCTTCCTCCATAGCCAAGGACCAGGTGTCATAGACTCAGCATACTCCACTGGTGCATAGAGTGGACAAAAAACAACTCAACTTGTGCTAAGGCAACTTGAGAAGCGTATTGTTCCTCATTCTCATCTCAATCATGTTGTTCCAGATCAACAAGCATCCATATTGTTGATCATCCCACAGGATCATGACTCCCCAGTCCCGAGATTCTGGAGCGAAATAACTTTCCCTGGCCAATCGCATCGCGTCGCGATAACAAGCGGAGCAACAGCTGCAGGGACCATCGCCGCAATTGGATTTTCCACTTCATCGAGCGGAGGAAGAATCAGTCTGGGTAAATAATGGGAGTGGGCGGTCGCAGAACGATCTCTCAACCAGCAACCTCGAGGGCAGGCTCCGTCCGTCAGAAAGCAGGGCTCACGAAGACGACCACTCGAAGCAAATGCCGTTCATCTTGTCTCGCAGAGATATTCTGCATACAGTCAGGCTACTGAAGCGACAGCGCTAACCACTCCTCCACAAAAGCTTGTTTTTGATATAGTCCTGTCCTCTGGCCTCCACAAAGTCCAGATACCAGTGCGTTACCAGTAAGACACATTCTTCTTTATTCGTTTCGTATTTACTAATCTCTAAACTTCTTACTAACCCTTTACAAATTCATGGTAATGAAGAACTTTTAATAGTTATAAATAGGGAAAGGATTTTAAGGTGAGGCATCTTTCCAAAAATATAGTTGTTTTTATACCGATCATTTGAGATGTGTATTTTAGGACATGAAATCAAGTAAAACGAACATACTTTGTTGTACCTTTTTATGAGATTAGCATATTTATTTCCTTTTTACCCTCTCTTTTATGGTTCACCACCCATTTCCTTCCTTTTCTTTCATGTTTTCTTAAAAAATTGGACAGAAAAATAAACTATTTTCACTCTTCTTGAGCAGCTACATAAGATCCCATTTTGGTCTCATTTTGTAGAGGAGAACGAGAGCTATAGAATGGTTTAATACAATCATTGCAGCCCCAAAAGTTCCCAAGATAATGTAGCCAAACCCTCGAGAGAATACACAAACTTCAACAAAACCTATTCGACAGAACCAGTTCTCTATGCGGTCCGCGCGCATTACACATAGAGATGGCGCAGAAAAGGGAGAATCGAATAAAGGCATTTTACCAGCACATTTTTTGAAGCATTTTCAGAACCTTTTTATCCCTTTCCCGACCATAATTTTGCACCTTAAAATCCTTTCCCTAGAAGAACTTTTAATAGCTGTAAATTAACAGCTAAAAGCTTATAAACTTCCTGCCACATCCAATTAGTAACTTCCTTTTACTAACTTGTTCTCTAACTTTAAGCTCTGAAGATTAATACTTGTAAACCTAACTCTTTCTAGTTTTAGCCTCGGTTGCACTGTAGCCAAGACTAAATGCAACTATTTCTATCCTTACATACGCTTTTTTATGTAAGCCAATGATTATTCTGGTCCTTATTCTGATATGATATTAAATCATACCATCATGTGAAAAAAATGAAATTACAAATGAAGGATAAAGAACAAAGATAAACGAGGGAATCCGATAAATATTTTGCGTAACTGACGTTCCGGCGTAATTTATTATTATTATTTTAGCCAGTTTTTTTGTTACGTCTCCAGTTGAGTACGCGATTCTAGGTAGCAAGCCTAGATACCGCGTGGAGCGTGAGCGGGAAGATTACCGATAGGTTCGGAGTTGAGATGACGTCACCGGCTCGATTGTTCATTGGTGTTTTCGGGAGTTATGACTCGCACCCAAGCTGCAAATGCATAACAGCCAGAGTTGTTACGGAAGTAATATCACTCTAGTTATAACATTGTGGGGTCCTTATTTACTTATTCATATTCAGTGTGGTATTTGAAAAAAAAATATTTCGGTATATTATATAAATTATATAGCCTATAGAGTTGTCAAACATTAGCAGTCAAAGAAGGGAATTACCCTTCACGCCCCTTCAAATACCATCCTGTTTATACTCATAATATCCTTGTGTAGAACAGTTAAAGAGCCTTGATACAGCAGTTCATACGTATACACTATGGGCTAAAACGGACTTAATTTTTATACCATTTAAAAAATTTCAGTCGAGGAGCCTATCTATATCTCTATGCTGACTTTAGCCATCACCCCTATTTAGAAACCAAATTGAATTGATAAGAGAATTGAATTTATCTTTAAAATGTTACTTAAGGTAACTTTCTAACTGTAGTAAATAGTATTTCAAGGTTCAGATCATCTAAAATGTAAACAAAATTATTTAACAAAATTCACACTTTCATCTCCCAGTTATTCTCATAAAATGAACTGTTTATTTTTTAAATAGCCTTATTAATTTATTATGAAAGCTTACGTTATTTGGAATATTTTTGTGGAATTCAGACGTTGATAAGTGCCACAATTCCAGAGATATACCAAATTAAAAAAAATATATCCAATATGGCGGACTCTTTTCAAAATGGCGACCGTCAGCACGCAGGTAGCGATTAGTTCCTCGACTAAAATTGCTTAAATGGTATATTGTATAACAATTGATCCTACAATGTCTATTGCTTTCATCAAAAGTTGTAGCAATTTGTCAGTTATTAGGGACCTAGCCACATGACTAAATTGTAATTGGATATATTTCAACATATTTAATTTTTATTATATCAATGATTAATGGACTAAAAAAATAATCGTTTCTAACCAAAAGAGATAGGAAATCTAAAGACACATGAAGTATTTTTCTTTGAAGATAGTCTTAAGTGCGCTTTATGCTTAGATAGGTAGATTGGGACTGTATCTACAGTTTAAAGTTATATCCGAACCTTTATGTCATTCGCCTGAGTATCGAAGCCGGGACCCCTTGATTACACGGCTACAGCGTTAGCCATTATGTTATCTAGTTTTCAGCTATAAATATAGTTTAATAAAGCTTGTCAAGCACTAATATCTTGGTAGTGTAATATACCTAAATTATGACTAAGATTTGGATTTTAATGACCTAAAAACTTCTGTAATATGCATGCATTTATGCCCTTAAAATTAGCAAAATATGACCTTAAAAACTGAAAATATGACGAATAGGATATATGTAAAATTTAAAATGACCAACATTTAAAAAATATATGAAACACAATTTACAAATTAAAATTCGGCCATCAATACTGAAAACCGTTTCACCGAACTCTCTTACAAAACTCTTTAATTTCACACTCTCTGGGCACTTCACTTTCGGCATCTTGAAATTATAACAACGTACGCGTTACCTGCAAAATTCGTTCCCCTACTTTCTGGAGCAAAGATGGTCTCTGGATGCACTGCGAACTGGAAGCTTCAAACTCTAAACGACACTTCCAATGCTGTCTGGTTGCCGTGTATAGAAGGGAAGGGGAGGGGCAGAATAGCTAACGATAAGGAATTAACAATAGCCTAACAATCTTTAAGCCGGAAGCGGACAACGAAAAGAACGATTGAAAAACAATTTCACTGTTTGTTTTTTAAAGCACGTCCAGGAAAAATACACCGCTGGTTATTTTCCAACCAAGGTATAAAACAAACTGAAAAAAAAATCCGCCGGTTAGATAAGTTTGCGGAACAAGCCAGGAATTTCTTTATAAACACTGGAAGTACTGTGTGTTGAACATGAAAATATGCTTCTATTCCACACTTTTGGTCATAATATGCCCTAAACCGAAAATATAGTAGACATATGCATTTATATGACCAATTATAACACCATTAAGCCTTGTATCCATGATATGAAAAACTAAATATGCTGACCAAGGCAGTAATTTATTTTATTAAAAACATAAACTACTAAACGTAACGTTTCAAGCTTCTAGCAAGGTCTTCTTCAGACTCTATATCAAGTAGCTACAAATGTAATAAGATACAAAAACAGGGCATTATATATACACAAACATTACTCCCCTCCAGACTATTAGAGAGTTGTACTGGAACTTTCTAGCAGGTGGCTTTCCCTTGTCAACTGTACTTTCACCTAAAAGGCTAAACATATTTAGAAGAAAAGGAGAGAAGGAAGAAAAATGAAGGAAAAAGAGCGTGAGATAAAAAGTCGAACCACATTCTATATGGAAGTAAATATATTTAGCCTTTTAGGTAAAAGTACAGTTGACAAGGGAAAGCCACCTGCTAGAAAGTTCCAGAACAAATTTCTAATAGTCTGGAGGGAGTAGTGTTTGTGTATATATAATGCCCCGTTTTTGTATCTTGTTACATTTGTACTTGGTACAGAGTCCAAAGAAGACCTTCCTAGAAGGTTGAAACGTTACGTTTAGTTTATGTTTTTAATAAAATAAATTACTGCCTTGGTCAGCATATTTAGTTTTTTATATGACCAATAAAACAGTGTTTTTGATTTCAAAACACCAAGAAACGTGCTTAAACTAACCTAACAAACAGAAAACCAGCTCCTTGGAAAATATGATATGTCATAAAAATCCGAGCACTAATTATGAGCGTTGTGATTTTGAGTGTACAATACAATATGCATGAATACAACACACACACACACACATTCCATAGAGGCGCTTCCTAGCCCAGTATCCCTGGAGGTAAAAAGCATTCAACAACAATGTACCATTGTTAAGCGATGTAATCATCGTTACGGAACATGTCATCATGGTAATAGCTCCCTGAAAGCTCTTGGAGAGAAGGAAGTCGATTAATCAATAAACACACGGAGGGAGGGCGGTGAAAAATTTCCTACGCACTTCTCATGCCTCTCTTTTCGGATAGCAGCAGGCTTTGAGAAACAGTTTTTGCAGGTACGCGACAGGGATAATGAGAATACTTGCGTTGCAAGGCAGCGTCGATCTGACAATGCTCCAAGTAACGTACATTCTGAGCAAGCTTGTACCTTTTCACCTTCGGGTAATTCAATGTCAAATCAACCAAGAAAAAATAAATTTTGGAATTTGATATCATGGATTTGACTAATTTTTGGTATACATGTTTTTTATCTGAAATATAGAAAATATTTATTTTTTATTTTTCATGTTGCCGGTTTTTGAGTTATTGAATTTTGAAAACTGACTCAAAACCGCTCACTGTTGAAACTTTAAATACAATTTGCAAGACACCTGTTTCAACTACAGGGCTGGGCCTAGTCTAATTTTAAAGCTTATGAACAGGGCGTTCATTTGATATACAACATGTTTGTTTTTTGAGAAAAACAAATTTTAAAAGGATTTTAAAATTTGTCACGTGCCACTTCCGAC
Organism: Lepisma saccharinum; assembly: GCF_977018435.1. Taxonomy (NCBI): domain Eukaryota; kingdom Metazoa; phylum Arthropoda; class Insecta; order Zygentoma; family Lepismatidae; genus Lepisma; species Lepisma saccharinum. The sequence goes on from NC_139235.1 coordinate 9,913,094, forward strand.
GACACAATGAAAATCACAAGGAAGAAATGTTCCCGAAAGCGACGATAGATGGCAGCACGCCATATAAAGAAGAGCAGAGCGGAGAAGAGCGATTATATATATTATAGTAAATGAAAAATATATAAAGGAAGAATATAAAAATTATAGAATGAGTGAATAAAATGTTGTATATAGCAAATTAAGATAATTAAGAACATGCTCATATATGAAACAATTAGGAAAGTTATTAAGTGAGCAAATGAATTCAGAAATGTAGCTCTTTTATTTCTCTGGCGAGGAGAACGTCGCCATGTTTTGGTTGCTTGTCTCCGGTGGCGCTGTTGTCAAATTAGACGCCCCGAAGCACTTTACGGTTGTGCTCTTTATTAGTCGCACTGGGCCATCGGCAGCGCTTGTTATTAGCGATCCTGGTTATTTCCCTTGGTTGTTGTTTTAGGAGGAGGCGCTATTGTCAGATTAGACGCTTCTAAAAATCCTCTATAGCTTTGGTTCAATTCTCTACAAGAAATGCAGCATAATGATTTGTCTATATTATTGAGAAGAGATGTGGTAAAGAGAATATTTGCGATAAATGAGAGAAATAAGACTTTTTCCAGTGGCAAAGAAGAATAGAAGAAATAAGAATTTGCTGTGGAAAGAATAAATGGAAAAATTTATCGAGAATATAAGAATATCTCATCGGAATATAGAAGATAATAAGAATTGCTGCTGAAAGAATAAATAGGAATTGATATGAATAGAGGAAATAAGAAACAGCGATGAATAAAAGGGGATGACTATTTTTTGTAAATAAAAGAAAGAGATTGTCATAAAAGGTAGAAGAAAGAAAAAGAAGATTATCCTTTTACCAAAGAAAAGAAGTGGAAATTGAAGAAAGAAGAAGCCATTCATATATTTTATCATAGAAGAAATTGACGAAAGAAGAAGAAGCCTTTATTTCCTATAGAAGAAATTGATGAAAGAAGAACGAGCCTTTCCATATTTTATAATAGAAAAATTGATGAAAGAAGAAGAAGCCTTCCTATTACCATAGAGGAGATTGATAAAAGAAGAAGAAGCCTTTTTCCAAATTAGAAGGAAGAATAGTAGAAGAAGAATTTTCCCCAAAATTGTGAGAAGAAAGGAAGAAGAAGATTTCCTATCGATTATACCTATATTTATTATATATTTCAATGTATATACAAGCTTCGCTATATATTTTCTCTGTAATGTGTATAGTTTTCAGAATATGTTGTAGATCCGCATTTAACTATATCCTCTTGGCTATAAACGCTTTCTTATTTGGAATTCTCGAATAAAGAATCTATCCCCCTGAGATTAAGATATCTGTAGCCGTGGTAAAGAACATTTAAGTACGTACCCCCAAAGGGCGTAGCATAGTGACGCCCATAACGTGGAGCCTTACCTTACCCACGAATGAGATGTAGCAAATTTGATTTGACAATTTCCAAAATTTCGTGGCCGCGGTGGCTCAGTCGGTAATGCGTCTGACTACCATGCTAAAGGTCCCGGGTTCGATCCCCGGCCGGTTCAAATCCGGGAAATTTTCTAACGGTGGAAGCGGCCCCGGCGCCCACCCAGCGTCGAATAACATGGGTACCTGGGGGAAACCCTGGGGGGTAAAGGCGGTCAGGGGCGTGATGCTGATCACATCAACCCAATCACGACCGGATCAAGAAAGTGTGGGGCGTTACCCCCACACCCCCTATACGCCTTCATGGCGTGGTGCTATGCACAGGGGAACACTTTACCTTTAATTTCCAAAAAACGAAATTTTCAAAAAATTTCAAATTTTTTTTCACATATTGGTACACATCTACTGAAGGTTCAGTCAAAATTTCAAGGTACTATCTCTTTGGTATCATATGAAAAGTAAATTCCTTTCAAGACCATGCGATGATTTAAGTTATGTGTGTTGCCTAACTCTACAGGTAAGAATGAGATGTAGAGAGTGAGAGAATCACAAGAAAGACACAAAGAAAGAAAGAGACAGAAAATAAGAGAGTGGATGACAGAGATGGGGAGATATCGACAAAGGGATAGAGAGAGAGAGAGGGAGAAAGAAATAGAGAGAGAAGGGAAATACATGCAGAGATAGATAGATAGATAGAGAGAGAGAGAGAGAGAGAGGGAGGAGACATGGAGAATGGAAGAGGAATAAACGGAAGGAGAGAAAAACGGAGAAAGAGAGACAGATGGAGAAAGAGATAAAAGTAGAGAGGTGGAGAAAAAGGGAGATAAAAACACGAAGAGAAAGATGAAGAGAGAGAGAGAGAGAGAGAGAGAGAGAGATAAAGATAGAGAGAGAAAGACAGAGAGAGAGAGGGAGACAGAGAGAGAGAGAGAAAGACAGAGAGAGAGAGAGAGAGAGAGAGAGAGAGAGAGGGAGGGAGGAGACAGGGAGAATGGAAGAGGAATAAACGGAAAGAGAGAAAAACGGAGAAAGAGATAAAAGTAGAGGTGGAGAAAAAGGGAGATAAAGACACGAAGAGAAAAATGAAGAGAGAGAGAGAGATAAAGATAGAAAGATAGAGAGAGAAAGACAGAGAGAGAGAGAGAGAGAGAGATGAATGCCTGGGTACCTTACACATACTAACGCTTTTCCTAGTGCACCTAAAATACAAGATCAATGTTCACTATTTTGTATCTTGATGAACTATATTTTTTCAATTTGACTGTTCAATTGGAGGGGTACTTATTGAGTTACTTTAAGCCTGTCTCATTAACATCACTCAGAGCGAAGTCGCTTGCGTTGAAGCTGGGATACTTGGCACAGAGCCTTAATTGCATACTTTCTTTGAGTTTCCTCCTGGAAATATGCCGACATGTTTCGTCTCCTGCATTAATTTCTCGCGGGACGGCGTCTCCCGTGGCAACAGTTGATGAATTTCCTCCGAGAAGTAAGTCCGTTGATTGCTTCCGGCTTTCATTCTGGCCATGGAGACTATCTCTGAGGGGCGGCGTCACCGGGTGAGGGAAGGTGGGAGCAGGCCCGCGGTAAAATATCTTAGCTCACCCACTTACCCAGCAAAACTTTTGTAGTGAACAACACACACTCTCATATGGTATAAAGGGTAGAGAGGGAGATAATGTTCTTGTATTGGTAGAGCAGTATCAACATTTTTAGCTCTACACTCCCTCACCTTGTACCATGCTGACATCTGTTGGGAAATTCTTGTACTCACCGAACAACTTTCGTCCCGTTCCTGTAGACCGCCATGCTGACAGTGGTCCCCGCCTCGGCGCTGGCTGTGAGCGACAGTTCTTTGAACTCTGCCTGCTCCACTCTGATGTCATAGTCCCCGTGCAGCCTCTTCCCTCTGAAGTATTTGGACCTGGTCATGAAAGAGAGATTATATTTACGATTACATTTCTACCAGTGTTTGGAAGCAACTAGTTACCTGTAATTGAGCTTCCAAGATAATCCTTTCACCTTAGCATTCAGAGAAGACACATCAATGTAAACAGAGTTGCCTGCCTGTAACTACGTTACAAGTAACAGTTCCTTTCAAAAGTAAGTAGTTGAAACAATAATAGAGTTACTTGTTTACAATTGAATTAACATTATCAGCATTTACATTCCGACACTTAAATTGTTAACTAAAAATTTGCAACGTGGTGGAAGAGCTAAATGTGGCAACTCTGTTTCCAACTACGTGTATTCTCTGGATGTTAAGGTTAAAGTATTTTAATGGAATCGCCTAAGACAAGGAAGCTAGGCTCCATTGCATGTTAAATTTCGAACATCCACACCTTATTGAAATTCGTTATTTGTAATTGCGCGTGAAGACTTCAGTGTTTCAAATGGATTATTACATTCATTTGGAACATGGTGTCGAGTTAGAAATAAGTCATTGTATAAGGAAGGGATCTTACAGACCTTGGAATGGAGGAGAAAGAAATAGGTGCAGGTGGAATTGATGCCACTACATGGAAAATTCAGTGGCCGGCATATATATATTAAGTATTATGAACCAGAAGCATAAACGAAATACATGTAAGTCTTCATATATTTATTATTTATCAGTAGCTGTAACTAAGTTACTTTTGAAAATGAGTAGAAAATGAAAATGAGAAAGAGAAGAGATGGAGTTTGATAGAAATATAGAGACATGAAGAGAAAGAGTGAGAGAAAGAGAGAGATAGATAGAAAAAGAGAAAGATTGAGAGATAGAGAGAGAGAGAGAGAGACAGACTATGTATTAGCTCATAGAAGCAGATGATTAGAATAAAACAGCAGGAGGCAGGCAATGTCATATGTCAATGTCAGGCAAATGAGTAAACAATGCTGATTTTTTTTGAAAACTTATTTTTAAAACAATTTTGGTTGCGTGTGGGCGTTCATATTGTTAGTTTATAATTATGTTTGAATCACCAGTAATAAATTAATTAAAATATCTTGTCGCTTTATATATACACAGTGTTCAAATTTGGAGTAACGCTTATGATGAAAACTCACAACTGTTGGCTGCCTGGCTCTCTCTCTCTCTTTTCTTAATTAACAATTCCACATATACAGTGTATGTAAATACAAAAAAGAAGTGATTTTTCTTAAAAATTCTGAAACATCAAGGCAAAACTTTTCAAATGTTTTTGGAATTCTTGCGATATGTATTTACATATGAAAAGTCAAAACATAGAAATAATATTTGATATTTTCTGCTCTAGTTATCACACCTTTGGAATTTTCAACTTGGTCATAGGCTCATGTACAAACGGAAAGTATGTTATTTATTTGTCTGCAAACATGAACCGTTACTTTCATAAAGTCACTAGAGATTGTACGAGTTTCATTCTGAATTGTAAACATTTTTCTCACTGCAATGAAAACAGAAACGAGGGAATACAATTCCCAATAACATTTACTTGTTTTGCACAATAAAGAACATACAGTTGTGATTTTTTAGAGGAACAATAAAGTGTAACTACATAGTATATATTCATTACTTTACTTGAGTCAATATTGTAAGTAAGCACTAAATAGATTGGAATGTGATACATAAGGGAAAAATAAACATGAAAATAGGCATCAACAGAACACAGACAATAAAGATGAAGGGAATATATACTTAACAAGTAGCGTATACTGAGTTCAAAACTTGGGATTTCTCATCATATTATAGTATTCGAATGGACAAATATTTGCGGGGGGAGGCCTTTTTCAATTATTATTGGAAAGTGATGTTGTTGGCCCAGAGGGGAATTTCTCTGTCATAAAAGCAACGCCCTTTCCATTAATAGTCTCGCTCCATAATTTCCCATTGCTGGGAAGATGCCACGCTGGTAACAATGAGTTCGTAATACTAACGCCATCATGAAGGAAGACTGCCAAGCTCAACTCACGCAGTCCCCTGCGGATTTCAAAGAAACCGGGCAATATTGCAAACTCCTAAGAAATTAGTGTAACGACTTATAAGAAATAAGCGTGCCAGCTCCTGAAATGCCATCATCTTCTTATTGAAAACGACAATTTTAGGCACATGTTTTGACAGATTATTTCTTCTCTTCTGAGCCTGGGCTTTGCAGGTAGCTTAGATAGCCTGGAATGTACGCCTCTGTAACTATGAATTATAAGAATTAAGATGAAAAGAGGTGAAAAAAGGACTTGCGTACATGGTAAATTGTAAAAGAGGCATAAGAGGAAGGGTCTGGTGCAGGCAGCTGCTAACACGTCGCGATTGCTAACAGCCCTAAACTTGACTTCCTCACCTAAGAACGTACGCATTTGTAGAATTGTAATTGTGAAAATAATGCATGTTAATTGGTTATGATGGTTACGTTTTCTGCAATCAGCGTGCCTGAGAAGCCAATTTTCGCCAAGTGTTAGTAGCTGGATGTGCCTCTTACCAATCTCTCAAAGGGAAATAGGGATTTAAATAAAGAAATCAGAAGAACAGGAACAGTGGCAAAATTTGGAAGACGTGCAGATATAATTTCCTCTCTCTCTCTTTCTTATTTTTTAAATTTGAAGTTCAGTATCGGGCTGGTTAGGTAGGCCCTTGACTCTAAAAACTATGATTATTTGTATACGTATAGAGTTGAAAACCGGTTAAAATCTTAAGGCTAAAAGTACGTATAGTATATTAGCCCGAATTACAAGTTTTCTTCATATGATTCTACTGTATTTAAAAGTAAATTGTAATTAATCCACATCGTGAATAGAAATCACAAGCCAAAATTATTAAAAAAGAGAGAGAGAATTTTGTGCACCAAATGCTTGAAATGTACACCTAAAGCACTAATAATAACTTGAAACATGTAACCATTACCATGTATTACGCTAGGTTGGAATAATGAAACAAACCTGCCATCTGTTGGTAAATATACTCACCAGTCGGTGTTCTGGTCATCTACGACGAGTAAAGTGAAGCAACGATCTTTGTTGTAGGAAGTCCTGACCCCACTGACGGCAGTGCTGAGGATGGTGGCGCCCCCTTCCCTGGCGACCCCCGTCAGCGACTGCACCCTCTGCAGGAGGCTCTCCCTTGTCTTGGCGGGGGAGGAGGGGGCGCTCGTCGTCCGGCTGCTGGGGCGAAGGTTCAAGGACAGGTCGTTCTGCGGCGGTGGCGGAGCGGTGGACGAGACCACCTGCTCCTGGCGTTCTTTCACGTCAGCAACGTCGTCGAACTCCGAGGACAAGTCCCCGGAGGAGAACCTGCAACAGAGAACGAAGGTCAGGTCTTACAGCGGCGCACAATCGTCAAATTAGAAAGTAGGCGCGTTCTCCAACGAGGGATCCTGCTGCAACGTTCTCCTGTACTCGTCACCGTTGAGTGGCTTCCGAGGTCCCCAGATCTCACGCATTTTACCCCTAAATCATAACAGCTCCGAGAAAAAGGGTTTGGTGCTTGAATCACTCCAAATATAAAAAGATAGGAAAGTAGCCGCCTTCTCCAATGAGAAATCCTGTACTCGTTGCCGTTAAGTGGCCTCCGAGGTTGCCAGATCTCACGCATATTACTCGAAAATAAAATTACTCACAACAGCTCCGAGAAAGAGATTTCGGACTTCAATCCCTCAAATATAATATGATAGGAAAGTAGGCGCCTTCTCCAATGAGGACTCCTGTTGCCACGTGCTCCTGCACTCGTCGTTAAGTAGCCTCCGAGGTTGCCAGACCTCACGCATATTGCCTCATATATAAAATTACTCAAAGCAACCCTCGAAATATAATAATATATGAAAGTAAGACGATTCTCCAATGATGAGTCATGCCATCAGAACACGTGCTCTTGTACTTGTCGTAATTGGGTGTCCTCCAACATTACCAGACCTCAATACCCAAAGCTAGTTCCTAAAGCTGTTCACACACGATCAAATAAACATCGTTTGAATTCCAATCTTGAAGGAAGTGATGTCAGAGATCAGGAGTTGCCCTCGTTTGATTCAATGTTAATGTTCAAGAATTCGTATTTTAGAAACGGTTCTGAACAAATTCTTTGATGGCAGACCATCAGAGCACGTGGTACTGAAATAGATTATCGAAAGCATCGAGGCACAGAATACAGAATGATATTGATTTATATTCTGTTGAGAAGAGAAAGCGACGCTCAAAGTGTAAACACGAGGTTGTAGCCAAGGAAAAGAGGATTGGTTGGTTATTCTTGCCGGTAATTATTCAATCTCGATCATGCAACAAAGAATAGTGTATATTTATAAAGCAGTGATGTGATAATAAATTAGATTCGACAATCAACAGGAAAGAAATCACTGCTGTTTAAATTGCTCTGTTGCTCTTTAAATTGCATCTTAGAATAAGAAAGTGAAACAAAAGACTACTTATATATCTGTGGAAATAATATTGAATGTATATCTTTGTGAAAATCATTTTGATCTTACATCTGCTATTCTTCTGTAAAGAATTGCTTCCAGTTCAACGCCCAAAGTAATGTAATCGAGCAGGAAAAAAATGTATTCAACCAATGGAGTAGCTTCCTTCGTGGGTCAACCTTTTCCTGACACTTCCTTCTTGAAGTACGGGAAGACCAAACGGGATACAGAAAAAGGCACTGAGAGCCTAAAGAACAAAGATAAGGATAAGCCTCAAAGTTGCCACTCCCTTGACGAGTAATATCGCTACCCAGCCCATCATCGAGATTAATACCTGCTTAATTGGTCAGCTGCGAAAAACAAACGGCACATCGTTACGTTCCCCTCCCCCTTTTCCTTTGATAAAACCCGGAGAGCATTTCCATCTCTCCAAGCTAAAATGAGAGTTGCCGTACGTCTCCTGACACTAAGGATGGGCCTGTCTCTGAGGATCATCCGCCATTGCGTCTTTAAGATGAGGCAGGAGCTGGAGTGATGACAGGCGCTAATCCTTCCTAACGGGACCGTTTCCAGGGACGGTCATAATTCATTGTCAGGACTTCCTTGCTCGGGGGATTAAGCTCAGGTAAACGTAGATGTGCCAGAACTTTCCCAAGGGTCACACTTATCTTGGCAAAACAAATTTACCAGCTGTTTCACGGTTTTCAGATATTCTGCAACCATTTCCAGTTCACCCTGTAAAATTTCAGTTTACTTTCACTCGGTTTACAGTATTTCTAAATGTAAATATGAACTCATTGATTCTAAAATGAGAAAAAATATTTTTAAATATGTCCTTTATCATAAGACTTAGATGGGCAGGCCATGTGGCACGAATGGGCGAGGAAAGAAGAGTTTACAGGATTCTTGTTGGGAAACCTGATGGTAAGAGATCTGTATGAAGGCGAAGACGAAGATGGAGGGATAATGTTGAGATGGGCCTAAGGAAATCTGTAAGGATGGAATTGGATTTATCTTGCCCAGGATAGGGACAGATAGAAGGCTTGTGTTGCTGCAGCCATAGACCTTTGGGTTTAAGAAGGCTAGAGAGTTAGTTTAGTGATGTCCTTTATCATACGAATACCTATTCTATACTCTGTCTTGGGAATCGATGAAGCAAGGCCGTGCATAGCGGTAGAGAAGAGGAGAAAGCAAGTAGGCAGAGCAAAGCAGTGCTTGCTGCTGCAAATGGCAAGTAGCTGCAGCCGCGGTTTCCCCTCTCACGTGTTCATTGGACGATCCGTCTGGAGTCGTACTTGCGCAGAGACTTATTTTCGTTCGCCTGCTCCACATATTCCCGAACAGAGCGTAGATAAAGAATTCCTGCGACGAATATGAGCAGTATAACTTGTAACTACGGAGCCTTCATTTGAGTATTGTGCCGCTTGTACGCAGCCCGTGTAGCGATTAAACCTTGCTTCCATAGACACGTGCTTTAGAGGTTTATATATCGTCAAACAAAAGTAGTCACTCGGGGGAATGCGCCCAACTTTTTTATGGCGGTTTATAGCTTCGGTAAATGAAGGAGTGTCGAAATGAAAAGGATGTCAAATGAAAGCTACATGTTTTGTTATTGTTACCTATAAGTTTTATTACTGTAAGTCTTATAGCAAATGAACCATAGAAAAATAAACACATGAACGTCAATTTGGCAAATCACCCGTGTTCAGGGTAAAATACCCACCCATTAGGGGTAAAATGCCCAATACAAGAAACAATTGTTGTAATACTTGACATGGCATATTTAAAGAAAAATAATACACAGAATTAACTGGAAGATTATTAACGTTTGTTTAGTAAACAGAACATCATTTGTATAGACAAGCATAGCGTTTCTAACATTTATTTTGAATTTACCATAGCCTCTTTTACTGTTTACATTTGTGAGAAATTTCATTGCACTTTGGACACATGGACGTGAATTTGGTACATATTTCATCCATCCACATACTACAACGAATATACTGGATCCAGTCACATTGTGGTCCTTTCTTCTCATAATAATTCCCATAGGCATATTGTACTTAATTTCTGTGGGCATATCATCCCACAGCTACAAGCAGAAAATTGAATCACTGGGTTGGCAACTCTGAGCACCATGCGGCAGTTTCAGTCTCAGATATGTTTCCCTCACTCTTGATCTTTACACCAAATATAATTCACTTTCTTTCACTCTTGGTGTTAATACAGCAACGTCCAAAAAATTATTACCTCAAAAATTGTCTTCTTACCTCATGAAATTAACCCAGAATGGCTTCAGATTCTTTTCACAACTGCTGCTTCGTCTCACCACGGAGGGCGCTTTCAAACAAGAGTCGCAGAGTTGCCATAACATTAACATTGCGCGAGATACGAGGGGGTGGGCATTTAACCCCGATGCGCATATTCCCCCTGAGGAACTCTATATGAAAGTCACTACATTTTTTAGTTCAATAATAATAAAAAATATAAAAAATAAAAATATATAATAACAAAATAATATAATAAATAAATAATAGAATAAATAATAATATTAAAATAATATTACAATAAAATAATAATAATAAAATAATATTATAAAATAATAAAATACTACAACTACTAATAATGAACGTACAATAATAATATAAATAGACAGGATTATAACATAAGCTACCAACCATAAAATATCTACCAGAATACCTTCGCATGATATATTAATATTACAGCATTAAAATTTTCAATGTTTCGCAATTTTTGAATAAAATAACGAATGTTAAAGTTCAAATCGAGTATCTTATCAATCAGTTTAATGTTTGAGTACCCACATGGCCAACCCGCAACGTAAAGCTCTTTCACAATATCGCTACAATTCTCTCTAGTGTCGCTCCGGTGCGAAATGTTGCATTTACTAGCGAGGATTCGTTTCCAAGCAGCACATGTCGCTTCAGTCTGAATGCTTCTATATAGTTACGATTCTAGACCCATCAACGTGAGAGAATATCTCTATCATCACAAAATAAAGGGAATGCAAATTACAGGTAGGTTGAACGATGCGATCTTCCTCTAGCCACTCGCGTGGATTTGGGACAAAAGGCCTCATGCAATGAGAAGGAATTCACGAACACAGCCGAGCACACGCGAAAACTACAGAACATGGGTTGTTCACAACTCGAGAGATTTCGATTATGATTAATCGAACACGTGCAGAGTCGAACACGATTAAAACAGCAACAGTGAGCACATTTTTCGAAAAGTTAAGAAACCTAAAAACCGGATTAAACACATTTGTTTTTACAATACTTAGACCTACAGTGAAAGCTATTATAGCGTTACGTATTTTTTTAAACGAGCAATAACTATTGATCTATCGTTACTCTCTCACTTCGCCGTAAAAGATGACAAAGATGACAATTATTTACATAGAAAAATTAATACTGCGTAGACACATTCTCAGGAAGTAGTTATTGTACAACGGTAACAATTTTTACTAATCGTAATCTTTGTTGATTAACGTGACATCTGTAGTCGAATCCTGAATCAGCTACTCAAATTATCTTGTGATCAAAACGCTTCGTCTGACGTCAATGTAAACAAAAGCACGTTCCTTGTTCTGCTTGTCTATTGGTTAATTCCTAATTTAGCCAGGATATAGATATGTTGATCGTTACCACCACTACGGCTTTGTAAAACGAACACATCAGATATTTGCAATCGTTTCGTGCTTGTCTTTACAATACTTAGACCTAAAAAGCTATTATAACGTATTTTTATAAACGAACAATAACTACTGATCTACCGCAACTCTCTCAGTTCGCCGTAAACACTAAAAAAATGACAATTATTTACAAATAAGATCCTCCTTAGGAGTTATCCTTTTTTAATTCTCCTTTTATTACAAAAAAGAGCATGGTAACATTATTTGTAATAGCAGTGTATAGCAGCTACATTGTTCTGCAATTTTTTTTAAAAAAAATAAACAAATAAATGAATTGACACACGTTCAAAGGGATATTTTCATGTATAAGATCGTGAATTATGATACTCTAAAGATAATTGTGTACTGCTTCAAAGACATTGACAAATATTAATGAAATAACTATTTATATTTGTGGCAATTCAGGACATACTAATTTTACCCCTTTTCCCACTCGAGTTCAATGCAAGGATACCTCCGCAAATATCGAATGAAAAGTTATCATCATGTGCAATTCTCTATTAAATGTTTTCGCCGAGTCGTACTACCTTCGTTTTCTTTGTTACAAATAAGTATTGTTTGCACATTACATGTAGGAGGAGAGTTGCATCTACATTTTACATTGGTCAGCTCCTGCTACTTACTTTCAGGAGCGGAAACTTGTAGGGTAGTGTTTAACGTTCAGGACTATCAATCTGATGGTCGTAAGTTCAAACCCTTCCGGTGGCAGAAAACTTTCGTAAGTTTTAGACGTATCCCATTGTGTTCATTGTTTGCCCCGTGTGAAACGGAATGATTCAGTTTGGCATTAACGATGGGGTGACGGAAAATATTAAATTACAAAATCTCCATTTCAACGAACCGAGAAGTGGACAAAAATTGGATAATTCTTATAAATATTAAAATTACATTAATGTTTTTAATGGTATAATCGCAGGTAAAATCAAATATCTTACATGGAAGATTTTACCTTGCTCTGAACTAAGCCAAAAGGCATTTCGCACCGATTTAATACATTCTCTAATACATTTGAAAATGTTATTGAATGTTTCATGTCGATAATTTGACCAATGCATCAATTCTTGACGCTGAGACGATATTTTCTGCAACTACCTCTTATCTTCAGTCCCTTCTGTTCTTCTCTTCTCCTTCTTCTCTCCCCTCCTTCTGCTCTGCTTTTATCTCATATCGCCTTCCCTACTTTTCTCGCAACTTATCTCCATCCCACTCATCTGCACTCTTTGTATCTAATTTCCTGTCTTAGATTTCCGACTAAACACACTTTTCTCCTCTTCTTTTCGTTCTTCTCTTTTTCTCTCCTTTACTCTACTCTCCACTCTTCTCTCATCTCGTTTTCCTTCTCTTTTCTCTTCTTTGCTCCATTTTCCTCATCTCTCCTAGAATATTTTTCCATTCTCATCACTACATCTCTTCTCCTCGTCTATCATCTCTTTCTTCTCTCCTCTACTTTTCCTCTTCTCCTCTCGCTTTCTCTTTCTCCTGTCCTTTGTCACCTTTCGTTTTCTCTCACCTCTTTTCCTTTCTGTAGACTCATCAGCGATGAAATACTAGAAAACCTATTCTTTTTCTTTCAGAAATAATTTTGTCACTTGCGATATAATAGTGATATTTTTAATACTTTTATACACTAATACTTGTTTTTATTAACTAACTAACTAACAAACTCCCTAGCCTTCTTAAACCCGAAGGTTCATGGCTGCAGCAACACATGCCTTCCATCTTTCCCTATCTTCAGCAAGTTCTATATACTCTTTTCCATCCCTACCGATTTCCCTTACGTCCTTCTCAACGTTGTCCCTCCATCTTCGTCTTGGCCTTCCTACAGGTCTCTTACCATCAGGTTTCCCAACAAGAATCCTGTAAACTCCTCTTTCCTCTCCCATTCGTGCCACATGGCCCTGCCCACCTAAGTCTTCTTGATTTAATTATTCTGATAATATCTGGACATGAATACAAATTATGTAGTTCTAAATTATGTAACCTTCTCCACTCACCTGTCTCCTCATCCCTTTTAGGTCCAAAGATTTTCCTAAGGATCTTATTTTCAAATACTTCGAATTTATGTTCCTCTTTCAATGTAAGGGACTAAGTTTCACACCCATATAATACTACAGGTAAAATTACTGTTTTGTATATTTTAACTTTTAGTTTCTTAGATATTAAACGAGAAGACAAAAGTTTATGAAGAGAGAAGTAACATGCATTTCCTGAATTAAGCCTACTTTTTATTTCCTCTTTAATAGAATTTTCATTTGTTAATATTACTCCTAAGTATTTGAATTTGGAAACTGGTTCAAATGAGTTGTTATCAATAATTAGATTTTGATTATTACCTAACACTTGGTTTCGGCCTGTAAGCATATATTTAGTTTTCTCTTTGTTAACTTCCAAACCTATCTCTTTAGCAGTTTTGAAAAATATTTTAGCATTATTCTTAATTGTATTCACATCATCCCCCAGTAAGTCTACATCATCTGCATATGCTAACAACTGAGTCACACCATTTAATTTTAGTCCTTCTTTAGTTTCTTTTACCTTCCTAACAGCATATTCTAAGGCAAAATTAAAGAGCAATGGAGATAATGCATCTCCTTGTTTTAACCCATCATGAATTGTAAATTTGTCAGACATATTAATACCCACACTAATTTTACTTTCTCTTTCACTGGTGCATATTTTTATCATACTAACAAGCTTCTTAGGTATTCCAAACTCTACTAATATATTATACAATTTATCTCTTTTGACCGAATCATATGCTTTTTTGAAATCAATGAATAGCTGATGGACATTTTGATTATATTCCCACTTTTTTCAAGTGTCTGTCTGATGTGAAAAATTTGATCTGTAGTTGATCTGTTACGTTTAAATCCACATTGATAATCACCTATAATTTCATTAGCATATGGGGTTAGTCTTGTTAAAAGAATGTTAGACAATATTTTGTATGTTGTTGAGAGTAGAGAAATTCCACGGTAATGATTGCAGTTCATTTTATCACCTTTTTTAAACACAGCAACAATTATGGATTCTTTCCACTGTTGAGGGATTTCTTCTTTATTCCATATTAAACAAATTAATTTATGAATTTGACATATTAATGAATTTCCACCATATTTACTTAACTCAGCTGGTATTAAATCAATGCCAGGTGCTTTGTTATTCTTTAGCCTTTTAATAGCATCTTTAACTTCAGTCAAGTTAGATTTTGGAACTAAAGGTTCTGCTGTGTGATCTTCATTTACTTCTGATTTATCTCCTACATGGACATTTAAAATGTCATTAAAGTAGTTCTTCCATCTATTTAGAATATCGCTTGGGTCAGCTAGAAAATCACCGTCTTTATCTTTTATCAAGTTTACTTTAGGTTGCCACCCCTTTCTAAACTCATTTACACCTTTATATAAATCTCTGATATTTTTATTTTTGATGTTTGTTTCAATTTCGTTAATTTTGCTTTTCAAGTAATCTCTTTTTTTTACTTCTAAATTTGCGGTTAACTTCTCGCTTTATTCTATTATAATTGTTTAGATTTGTATCATCAGAGTTATTTAACCACCTAAGTCTAGCCTGATTTCTTATTTCTATTAGATTATGACATTCATTATCAAACCATGGCTTACTTTTTCTCGGTTTATGGTATCCTATACTTTCTTTAGCTGCTGATTCTATTGCATTACGTATGTGTTCGCAATTCTTATTTACGTCTGTTTCATTTATATTTTCATCATCATTTAAATCCTGCAAAACATCAAATCTATTTGACAGTTTAATTTGGTAATCTTTCTTAATTCTTTCATCAGTAAACTTACCCGTATCAAATTTTATAACTTTTAGATTTTGTTGCCTATGATTTATCACTGAGAGCCTTTCTCTTAATTTAGCAATTACTAAATAATTGTCACTGGCACAGTCAGCACCTCTATGTGTACGAACGTCAATTATACTAGTATGCCTTCTCTTATCAATGAGAATATGATCTATCTGATTTTGAGTTTTACCATCTGGAGAAGACCAGGTATATTTATGGATATCTTTATGTTTAAAAGTGGTACTTTTCACAATTAAATTCTTTGAGGTTGCAAAAGTAATCAATCTTATACCATTATCATTACTTAATTCATGAAGACTTTCTTTACCAATCGTGGGTTTAAATGTCTCTTCTTTGCCAATCTGTGCATTACAGTCACCTAACAGAATTTTCATATCATACTGAGAAAATTTATCAAAGACCTGTTCTAACTCTGTATAAAAATCATCTTTAGTATTATCATCTTTATCTTCCGTTGGTGCATGTATGTTTATTAAAATAATTTTACACCACCTACCCTGTAAAACTGCATATGATATCCTATCATTAATAAATTCTACTGTTTTAAGAGCCGAGATAATTCTATTATTTATGAAAAAGCCTGTTCCAAAATTATGATTTTCAGTACCACCATAGAAAAAAATATAATTTTTTACAATTCCCTTCTCCTGGCCACCTAACTTCCTGGACAGCTACTACATCTAATTTATACTTAACTATCTCATTAACTGTACACTGAAATGCCCCAGGCCGGTAAAGGCTCAGAACATTCCAGGTGCCTAATTTAATATCCTTATTCCTAACGTAGATCTTATCCTTAGTCCAGGGACCTCCCAAAGCAGTCCCCACCCGGAGATCCGAACGGGGGACTATTTTACCTCCGGAATATTTTACCTTGGGAACATCCATGGCCTTATATTGCTGTTTCTTGACATTTTTTTTACAGTGCAGAGTTGTCAGCTCTACGCCTAACCCCCAATATGAATGGAGGAACTACTACACAAGACAAACACAAACACATTAGACAGCACAATTACTACACAAGACGAACACAAACACATAATATTGCAAATTTGAATTTTAAATCTGAAAGTTACTGTTTGGATAATTATATTACAATTCGGGCGCATTCGGAAAGTCGCATAAATTTAATGTGTTAAACGACTTATGGCCACTGGTCATCCCACAAGTGATGTCGCGAAATTGGTGGTTTGTTATGGCATTTTCATGTGATGTGTGAAGTTTGTTCTGGTATGAAACTCATGGACTGGGAGGCTGGTTTGTTCAATGAAAATAGTCTCCAGCTTGCAGATATTGCACGTGCATGATGGCTTCAAACTGCACTAGTTTGGAAAATACATTATAATTTTAACACAGAACGATACGAAAACATGCACAAGATAAGAGTACTGGAATAGATAAAGTGTCACTGGAAATGATTCTAGGAGCAGGAGTGATTGGTGTACAGTGGCTACACAGAATAGTGAATAGTGTGTGGCAAGAGAGGAAACTTGTTTTTATTTCTTTCACGTATTTTATAAATATTTATTGTGCATGTGGCAACCCTGAAATTGAGCCTAACTCTACACGCAACCCACCAACGCCTTGTGTAAATTGGGTTGCCTTGTTTAAAATGTCGTTGTCCTAAAACTTTTGAGAGACACTGTACAATGGTAAGAATTTTTAATATAAGAAATCTTTGATGATTAATGTGACATCTGTAGTCAAATTCTGAATCAGTTATCAAATTAGAACAAATTAGATCAGAACAATGCAAATTATATACTTCGTCCATCATTAAGACTGACCTCAATGTAAACAAAATCACGTGCCTTGTACTGCTTGCCTATTGGTTAATTCCTAACTTAGCCAGGATATAGATATGTTGATCGTAGCTATTCGGAAAGTCTCACCACTACAATGGAATGCAGTGGCGGCGATTGGGTTCGAAAACTATGGGGACAAGATATAAAAATTGGGGGGGGGGGAGGGTAAGGACAGTTTACTCTCCCTTGGTACATAAGGTTTAACATAGTGCGGGGGGAAAAGTGACAAAACGTAAGGGCAACTGCCTCCCTCGCCCCCCCCCCTAATCGCCGCAACTGGTGGAACTGGGGGAATGGCTTTGTAAAACGGACACATCAGATATTCGTAATCTTTCGTGCTTGTAACCCCCAATTAAACCAATACGAGAAAGCACACTACACGAAAATTCATCTATCCCTCTAGAAGGAATTCCAAGCATATGCAATTTTTCAGAATTTGGAAGCATAACGTTCTTTTTCGGAAGGAGGGAAATTTTCGAGAACTGCTTGACTGGCGTCGGCCAATGGTCCAGATGAGACTTCAAGATATATGTATAAAAATTATACAGGGTGTAACGAAAATAATGGGCAATACTTCAGGAATGATTCCTTATGGGTAGGGAAGGAAAAGAGTTGAAATCAACATGGTACGGAAATGCGTAATTTGTGAGTAATAACACCTGCAAGTACAGGGTGGTTATAATTTAATTTCCCCTTTTCAGGGCCCTCTGAAGACCGTTCCGAGCAACGGATTCCGGTGAAACTTTGCATTGAGGCTATGGAGACCATGAGAAAGTGAACATAGGCGTGCGCACGGGGTTCAATTGCCCCCTTAATCATGGGCGTCCGCAGTTTTTTCCCATTCAGGGGCAAGCAAGGTATTTTTTTCGGGGGTTAAACGAAGCACATTGCCCTCATTATAGTGTTGCCCTCTCAAGAAACACCTATAGGGCCTCCCAGATGGCGCAGTGGTAGCGTCGTCTCCTTGTAATCAAGGGGTCCCGGGTTCGATGCCCTGTGGAGGCACATAGTGGTTCGGATCCCACCTTAAACTGTAGGGCCAGTCCCGATTAGCCTTACTGTGAATACAGTGGACTTAAAACACTAAATCAATCAATTAAAAAACACCACTTGAGTTTGAAGTTATCATGTTCCTGCATCCCCATTATAATAATTACTGTGACTGAAATCAAATCATGTGTGTAAAATTCGTATTTTTAGGTTGACATTCATTTTCCAGGGGAATGTGGGGTCATCCTTGCCACACCCATTTCTGGACGTCCATGCCCTATATAGTACTTTCACCTAGAAATTTAGTGTAGAGGAATCTTATCGCCGTTATTAAACGATACTCTTAAAAAAATGAAGTATTTTCAAGTATGAAAGTTCAAAGCAACTACAGGGGAGGGGTGTGCATTCTTTCATGCGTAATTGAACTATAATACACCTAGAACTACACTAAGGGGATTTTCGCTTAGTCCGGACACACACTATATACGCCTCTATTTCGTACCCATCAATACAGTAAAACAGTGAGATGGAATGAGGCTTTTCTTTCCCGATTGAACTTTCATCAAGATATTTGCGAATGCTGATTAAATAATAATCAGTCAAAATTTTCACCTCCAGGCGGAAATCTGGCTCTGAAATCTGGAGCACAGTGAACAACATCCTGCTACTGAAACATTTATCATGCTGTCTTCCGCTTGCAATGTTGCCAGCGTACATACTTGAACACTGCTGTATTGCATGTCTGGCTTCCTGTTGTTGTTATTGCAACGCCACATCTCCAACTGGTAGTGAAAAGTTAAACTCTGTTTTGTAAACATATAGTTCCCCATGGTTTCCATAGCCTCAATACTAAGTTTCACGGTGATCAGAACGGGCTCCAGAAGACTGCTGATTAGATTATAACTATCCTGTACTTGCAGGTCTTAGTACTGACTATTTCCGGACTCGTGTTGATATAAACTTTTTCCTTCTCTACGCATGAGGAATCCATTCCTGAAGTATTGCCGCATATTTGTGTTACAGCCTGTATAGAAAAGTTAGTATACAGGCGGTAAACGCCGTAGCGTGGAGAATACGCCAATGTATGCGAGAAGTGCGACAACTGATCTGTGCGGGGGTTTAATATACGTTAGCTTCGGCAAGAGACGACCAGTTTCCAGAAGAGAAATGAACCCCATCTGAATGCTGAGCCGGAGACGTCTCCGGTGATGCGAAGACTAAGCCTCCCCCACCCCCTCCCTCTTCTACGTGTTTCATTCCTGGAAGCGAAGTCTCTCTGATCAGAAGCCTCTTTGTATTCTGTCTGCCGCTCCGTCGGGATCGCTTTGTGAGTGACGAACGGTCGCGAATGCGTTCCCAAAGAGGTTGACATCCTGACGTGACGCTGAGTCTGCCGCAGACTTTAAAATTTCCCGCTGGAAGTTCACAAAAAATCCCTTCACGATTTAAAAATTTCCCTCTGTCGTTATACAGGGTAACCCAAAAATAGGCAACCCGCAATCCGATGAATCTACCGATGTTTTCGTTCGTCTACGTTGGCAAAAATCGTATAGGACTTTAACAAATCCCACAATGTTTCCATCTATTAAATATATAAATGTTTATCGGGATCTAGGAGTTCAAGATGTATAATAGAAGGGGTAGCGAGAAATTATTACATTATAGGCTCAGACATGTGATAATACACAATCTTAATTATTATCTAGTCCTTTTCAGTTAACGAGATTTGTCAGCATCAACTTGAAAATATACACCGATTCTCAATCTTCTTACATCGGTAAGGGTGCTTAGATACAAGAATTCCAGTACCTGTCAATTTTGTAATTGGTATTGTGCATTGAGTAATTTCAAGCACACAGTGACTCTATATGCAATGATTTGGAACAAAATAACCATTTCTAGCCATTATCCGTTACCAAGTGCCATCTACAGGACTTCTGGAGAAGCTCATTCTTGTGCTAAAGTTTATGACAACGTAGGATCCGAGCACTTCGAGTTCTGCCGGTCGCGGTGCGGGGCTTCTTGAGTCAATTGTCAACATAGTGCCAATCAGAGGTCCTTCCTGCAAAGGTCGTTCCTGCCTGTAAGTGTTGCCACCTATGAAACGGAACTTTGATATTGTTATCAGTCTCTTCAGCCCTAGTGGCAACGCACATGTTGCACCGGAAAATTACCATCTTACATGAGATGAAACCTGTAAAACATCCACAGATGTGGGTGGTCCCTTTGATAAAACATGAATATTCTCATAATTCTTCGAACGGACTGTGTAAAGTATTGTAATACTCCAAGAACTGAACCTGCTCTGCAACACAAGAAAAATGCCTCATTAAGTAATCAATGTGCCTGTGTTAAGTTGTTAAGTTCAGCATGGCACAATATTTTCAATAATGCTGATGGAATAAATCAATAAAGTTTGTTAAATGACAACGACTTCTTACCACAATAATATAATTTTTCTTTAGATGCCTAAATATATGTGAAACCACACATATATGTTTTTCCAGTGACTTATTGTAAGAGTTGGCTATTGTGCTTGACTCAATAAAATAAACTTATTGAGCGAGGGAGATTCATAATAATAATAACCGAGTGGTTCGACAGCCCTTGACCTATCTCCTGACTGCCAGTCTCCCTCCCATAATCCTACCTGGACGTGTGGATATATTCAACCGGTAATGAAGTGACGTGGGGTCAGAACGTCGACCTCCCCCCCCCCCGCCGTAATAAGATATTTTTAGGACCGGGTTACGCTACCCAATCGTAGCTCCCCAATTTCCTCACGATGGTGGGTTGCCACCGGCCCTATACACAGGCTGAGAACCCAGAGACTGAACCCAGGCAGACTCGAACACATGCCGTCCCGCAGTCAGGAGTCCAAAGCACGGCCACGGAGGAGGACGAGGTAGATTCATATGCACCAAAAATAGCCCAAAATGATAATTTAACTCAAAATCAAAAAAATGTATTTGCTTGTTTAATTTTTTATTCTTCGCAAGGTTTGTTAAGGGGCTGCGACATGATTTAAGTCCACTTTATGCACAGTAAGGCTAATCGGGACGGTTTAAGTGGGATCCGAACCACTTCACCGGGTATCGAACCCGGGACCCCTTGATTACAAGGCAACGACACTACCACTGCGCCTTCACGAAGGCATCGTTTGCTAAGGAGGATTCTCAAAATCGGTCTTCACGAAATCGAGAAAAATAATGTGCGACTCAAGAAATCGTACAGTTTGTGAAGATAATTGCTTTTAACACGTTGCGTGTTTTAGGCTGTCTCAATAGTAGAATAGTTATTTGCTGCGAATAATACTACTTGCCCTGAGATATGATAATAATCTTCATAGGCATCCCGCCACCATTATACTTATTTTAGTGTGTATTGCGCTCTGATTCGGGACGACTTGTAACTGTTTGCATACAATGCGGTTTACCGCCGCACAAGCGGCCATTCTTCAATCTGGTCACAAACTACTCGAGCTGGAAACATTGCTTGGGAGCAACGGCAACACTCAACCTGCCTGCTGATGACCTGCGAGGGGTGGAAAGACCGCTCCCTCAAAATTCCGAGAAACATCGAAGTGCTCGGTTCCTACACTGACATCCAGCATAAAGTGAACGTCAAGGATGAATGCTGAGAGCAGAAAAGCGCCAAGTGCGCGAAAACCAACAAATAGCAGTCGAGTCTTGTTTTCAGTTTTTCAGCTCTGTTTATTTCTGGGGAGGGGGAAAGCTGGTCTTGGGTCAGCTCGTCGTTTGCCTGGCGGGTAGTACTTAGCCAATGAAATACACGCCGTTTGCCTGGCGGGCAGTACTAGCTAATGAAATACACGCCGTTTGCCTGGCGTTCAGTACTTAGCCAATGAAATACACGCCGTTGGCCTGGCGGGCAGTACTTAGCTAATGAAATACACGCCGTTTGCCTGGCGGGCAGTACTTAGCCAATGAAATACACGCCGTTTGCCTGGCGGGCAGTACTTAGCCAATGAAATACACGCCGTTTGCCTGGCGGGCAGTACCAAGTCCCCACACCCCCTCCCCGGAGACCGTCACAATCGCGTCGGGAGCAGATACCACAGGAAGAAGAGGAGTCGGCACCGGAAGATTCAACCCGAAGGAGAAACTTCAGAGTGTCCACTGGGAGACGAGGAGCCGCCGCCAGGAGAGGGTTACCCCCGTCCAATCAGCCTGGAGAGAGCCATGAAGGTTGCCCGGAGAGAAGTCGTCGAAGATGAAAATGACCTAAAAACCATCTCTAGGGATAAAATAATACAATAGCATAATAACGAAAAAAAAACAAAAAAAAAACAACAACTTTAAAAGTAATATCAGAACCCCACATTGAATCGTGACTAAAGTTTCTTTAATAATACATCCAAGATGAGGGGCCATAAACTCTTAAAAAAATTTAACTTGAAAATTGCTAGACTTGGAATCTGCTGGAATCCAGTAGGTAACAAAGAGACTTAATATAAAAGGAAATTTCGAACAAACAAATTAAATTAAAATTAATTTTTTAACAATGTAAGTGTAGTAAAAACCATGAACATATATTTATATACTTATTATTAATTAATATAATCTAATATAAAAGTTTGTTTATCTTTTCCCTTTTTTAAAAATTTTTTATTATTATTATTATTATTATCAAGTCTACATATAATTATTTGCGTTTTTTATGTCATATTTATTTATCTATTACATATCTAACAATTACAGTTTCCGCATAATTAGCATTCTATCAAAACTTAGTACCCGTTAATTCACGTTAAATTGTGCGGCTGTGATTTCATTCTGAGATCTCATAGCAGCCTCAGTCTGCACGGACATTGAACCTCGCACGGCCACTGTCGCTAGCGTGGAATGCAGAGTCAGCTTCGTGTCGCATAACCAAGTTGACACGGAGTGCTGACGCCGGTATCTTATCGGGCGTGTGTCCTCAACACATAAATGAAACAACGGCGAGATAAATAAGGAACTACAAAACCTCTTACAGTAAGTGTATATTAGGAATCGACATCCACTAAATTAATGAACTAGCCCAGTATTTCAGTGCATTTAACTTCCAAATAGCAAATTCTCCCCACACACTACAATAAAGCCTGATCTGGAAACCAGACAGGGAACTTGCGTCCGTGCAGACTAATCCAAGCAATCATTCACCCCAATCTAAACTCTCACCCCATCATACTCTCCCCTCAAGCTTAAAACAGTTCTGGATACCAGAATGGTTGTCCCTCCTGTACATAGCATTTCCTATAGTACTATCTATACGATAACTAAAACTAACCAATAAACTAACATAAACTAATCCATAACTACTATTAACAAATTTAATTAACTACCAATCATACAAATGCACAGTAAATTTACAAGAAATCTTTAAGACTTGTTCCGGTCACCAGAACGGTCTATTAAAATAATACAAACTAAAAATTATTAAATGTAGCTATGTATAGAATCTCCATGTATTTTATTTTATTTTTTTGTAATTGTATTTTATGTATGAAAATAAAGATGAGAAGAAGTAGGATAAAAAGGCGGGGGAACCGTTTAAATCCAGGAAACTGACGTCCTGGTTTATTTAAAGGTACCAGGACATTGAGAGCATACCCTCGAAAGTACGCGGGTGGAGGCGGGCTACTTCGGGAGGTTTCCCCCTTTAGATATGTATATGTGCTGTATGTGTATATGTGTATGTATATATGTATGAATATGTATGTGTGTATACATTCTAAAGGCCAATAAATATATAGTGAGTACTTAGCCAATGAAATACACGCCGTTTGCTTGGCGGGCAGTACTTAGCCAATGAAATACACGCCGTTTACCCAGGCCCGTAGGCAGGAATTCTTAGTAGGGGGGGCGAAGTCAATCCTAGAGGGGGCAAATTTTTAATATATTGTGTTGCATTGGCACATATAGCAGGGTACACAGGGGCACTTGCCCCGTCCTTCAAAAGTGATAAGTGACAAGAAAGGGATGATATCTTGAAACTCCAACGAACAAAACATCAAATAACAATATTTCGATAATGTCTTTTCGGACTACCAAAGAATAAAAAGATAAAGTTTAACATAAATAGACTAATCTGGACTGTATCTACTTTATACGTATTTACAGGTCGATAATGTTAATAGACGATTAATATGTACCAACAGCTTTTGGCTTCTCTGCAGAACTGATTAAAAAATCCTTTATAAATCGTGCTTCACAATGTTTCCTCTAGTTTCCAGTATGCAAGATTTTTACGCACAAAGCAATCTAACGATTATCCAACAACAATTGTCTTGTGTTATGCAAGAAAAATCGAATTAATTAAATAATAATGGTTACATATTTTCCACACTTTGATGAATTGTGTAAAAATTTGTATTACTTTTTTGTAGGCCTACTTGCTAAAACATTAAAACATGGGTCCCTTATACTCCACCACGAATTCTATTTGCTTCAAATGAAAGAGTCTTGCATCACTACAGACAATGTTTGTCTACTGGTTACGTTAATCATTTTGCAAAATATTGTGTTGTTGAAATACATGTGTTTGACACCCGACAAACAAATAGGAATCCCTTGATTGATCAATGACTTCTTGGATTATAGTCTCATCAATCATTAATATTTCATCTCAAGTTTTATAGAGGGAAATGTTGTATCCTCTTTACATTATGAAAAAAATACCTTCCTTAATGACTAAGGTACGAAACGGAACGATATAAGCGGCCTCCTTCACCTTAACCCATTTCCACGGCATGAGGTCTCTAGGCCGCTTATCGCCACTACTTTTTGAGCAGAAGCGTACAAACCCCAAATATCAGTTTTTTTTATGATGATACTAATTTCGGCCAGTCACACAATGGCTTAAGATATATGAATAAAATTAAGAGAATCCACTCCACAGCAGAAGAATTGACATAATTATTTGTCAACAAATTAGGTTGTGCCTGAGATACTTTAACAGACAACGTCTGCTACAGACACAATGTAATATTATAAATATAATAAAATAAATATTTAAAAAAATTAAAAGATTTTCAATTGTATTTATTTCACTGAAGCTTTTCTCTACTTGTCATTTTCTTGAACTTATATTCATAGTGTGCCGTCTGATAACACCGACAACTTTCACAGTGTGTACAGGACATCAACACAAGCAACTTTTCTCAGTCACTATTTGCTCGTCTAATTCTTGTTTCGATGTATGGCATCTTCTGTCCATAATTTATGCATTCCCATTGATAGCTTCGCAGTTGCAAATGTCATTTATTTCTATACTGCCGTTTAAAATTCTGAGAGCAATGGAAATGATATCATGCAAACAGTCAGGGTTAAAACTTAACTTTCTCTTTATAAAATGGATATCATAACACACACCTATATTGCTTATCATATTTGATGCGTTTGCGTAGAGAAATGATTCATAAGATTTGAAATTGATATTTACACTCCATAAGATGCTTAGTGTAACCCGTATCAAAGTACAAATTTTATCGCTTTCTAACCGAAATAATAAATGTAAAACATAATTTGATAATAATTTGAGCCAGTAAGCTGTCCTACATCTTTCACTAGCCGACCTCCATGGTGGGATGGTTACATAACACACTATGAAGCCATGGGTTCCAGGTTCGAGCCTGGGCATGAGTGTTCTTTATGAGCGGAGGCGAAACCACAAATTTTTATCTGTAGAGGGGGTTAAGTACCAGGACAAATGTGCCAATAATAATAATATTAATATAGTGCTGGTAGTGGTAGTAATAATAGTAGCATAAAAAGACGTTATTATCGTCGTAAATCATGCAAAAGGGGGCAGAAGTTGGTGCTAAAACATTTGTGTTTGAACAAATGATTTCAAATATTTTTTCAACACGTTCAATTTCATATTAGCTAATAATAGAAAAGAAGCACACAAACTGTATTTTTGAAAGACAGAATATGCATGCATGACGAGCATTATTCTTTTTGTACATTTTACACATATGCAACATAGAGCGACGTAAAATAAGAAATACATATGCAACGCTAAATTGTGTTTGTGTACGTATTCAAAGTTTCTTTAAAATATATATATTATTTAAATACATTACATGATCAATTCATACACCAAATTGTCTCTCAAATGCTCAAGCATTTAAGCAGCAACAATCTGAGGTATATATATCTGGCCTTACTTCTCTCCCGGGTAATTTAAAATGCATTACAGAAATAATCATTGGGATCGAAGCGAGCAGGAAAATCTTTAGATCCAAATATTTGCAAACTGAAAACAATATTGATTTAATAGAGCGCAAATAATTCCACGGGGTGCCATGGCATTCTCTTTGACATTTCTTTTTCATTTAGATCGTTTTGTCCCCCAGGGCTGACTCCTCCCCCCCCCCCCCCAGCTATGGATCTGAACTTGCACTATAAGAATAGCAGATATTGAAATTGCGAGCGAAGCGAGCAAGAAAATTTTACGAAATGTACTTTTATTTGTATAAAATTTGAAATCGAGGGGGCAATTGCCCCTCTGTGCCCCCTGTAAGTGCCTTTAGCCGTCTGGAAGAAAAATGCAAGAAACACTTGAAAATTAATTCCATCTTCAGGATCCATTTGTCATACTATTCTTAGATTCTGCTAGTCATGTTTCTTTACTTCAATGTTTGCCCCCCCTAGATTGTACTTCAGTCCAATTCCTCTGCCCCTGCCCCTCTGTAGTTGCAGCACTGTTTGTGAGTGTCTCTTCATCAATTTCACGTCATCACTCATTGTCACGATTAGCTAGATGTGGCAGAAAAGCAACGCTAAGTTCTAACTGTTCTAGATACTGAAAATTGCGAAAACATTTCCCGAAGTCTGAATCTGGAAGGGAATTTTTTCCTCCATCATGATAGGACATTATACGGAATCCCACACACCTTCATAAATCACAAAATCAATAAATGTCTTTGTTATGTTACTAGAGTAATACAAGATATAATTGTACAGATTAGTGAGAATTCCAGGTAGGAATATGTTCTGAATTTTTCACAGGGGGGGCAAAGCAGGCTCTCAGGGGGGGGCAGTTGCCCCACCTGCCCCCCCTCTAGCTACGGGCCTGCGTTTACCTGGCGGGCAGTACTTAGCCAATGAAATACACGCCGTTTGCCTGGCGGGCAGTACTTAGCCAATGAAATACACGCCGTTTGCCTGGCGGGCAGTACTTAGCCAATGAAATACACGCCGTTTGCCTGGCGGGCAGTACTTAGACAATGAAATACACGCCGTTTGCCTGGCGGGCAGTACTTAGACAATGAAATACACGCCGTTTGCCTGGCGGGCAGTACTTAGCCAATGAAATACACGCAACGTAGCATACGACAAAATTCGGCAGTTTCCGTTTACTAACTGGGACGAGTGTACAATCACGTCGCTGTCAATTACTGAGGGAGCTACCGTATATGTAACAATATTAAATAAGTCCAACGTACAAACTCTGCTACTTAGTGCTATTTTAATGCGTAGCTCTCCAAATATTTACTATAAGTATATATATATATATATATAGTATGTGTATATGGATTGATACATGTTCCATTCCTGCAGTACTTCACTTATTATATTGTGTGTATAAATGTGTTTGTGTGTGTGTGTATGTATGTACCCTACACTGTTATATGTTTATTAATTGGAGATTCTCTCTGTTGGAAGCAAACGAATAAAAAAATAAAATAAAATTAATTTGAATTTATTACTTCGTATAAACTATTGGCATACATAAAATACATTGGTATTTGTAGGGTTCAGTACAGTTCATCTTTTCATTACAAGCCGAAAATGTAATTAATTACAAAATTTATATAATTTACAATCTAAGTATTCACTTATGCTATAATATTCCTGATTAAAAATAGATGTTTTCAATTTGTTTTGAACCTTGTCAGGGGCGTAAATATCACCCCCGCAAACCCCGCGGTGCGGGGGGCGCAATAAGAATGATAATTTAAGAAAGACCGATAGGTCACAAAAATGTCCATTGGGCATTATAATATATTTTCAGCCAAACATATACTTTTTTACTAGATTAGAAGAAAACGTTCAGTAGCTAAATAGTTCAACATAGTTGTTTCCAAAATCCCAGCATATTCCTTGATGAGGCATGCAGCCTTCAAGAAAAGTCTGTACGTGGTATTAATGAGCTTCTAAATAATTTTGGGCGTTAGAAAATGAACGCCAAGATAGGAAGCGAGGATGTATATAAGCTAACTATTGGGAAGCATAGCTTACACGTAAACTGTAATGAAAATGGAGAAAAAATAGTCGATTTTGCTACCAGTAAAAATATGATTGTGAGTAGCACGACATTCCCACACAAAACACATAAAGCTACCTGGCAGTCTCCAGATGGTATGACAAACAATCAGATAGACCATATATTAATAAACAGAAGACATGGCAGTGTCTACGAAGCTTCAGAGGAGCAGATGTGGACTCCGATCATTACCTAGTAACCATCAGATATAGACAGCGGATCTCAAACACAAAAAAAGAACAAGGGATTAGACAGACTAAATATAATGTGAAACTGTTGATAAAAAATCCAGAAAAAAGAAGAGAATATCGAGCCAGATTGAAACAAAGTTTTGAAAATATACTAAATCCCGTAACGATAGAAGAAAAATGGAAAATAATAAAGAAAAACATTCAGAAAACAGCAGAAGAGACAATAGGATGGGAAGAGATAACCAAAAGAAAGGAATGGTTTGACGAGAGTTGCCAGAAAGCATTAGATGAAAGAAACATAGCTAGAAATAAAGTTTCCAAAGAAAGACCAGAGCAAGTGTAGAGATTTGGATACTGAAAAGAAGTGAAGCCAAAAGAGAACGTAGAAGAAAGAAACGGCAGTGGGAGAAAGAAAACCTAATAGAACTAAATGAACTACATAATAAGAAAAAAATAAGGAATATGTATCAAATAACAACAAACTATAAGAAAGGATTTAAACTGCGAACAAATTTGTGCAGAGATAAATAAGGAAATCTTATTGGAGATAAAAAGAAAATAATAAGTAGATGGGCAGAATATTTTAAAGAATTATTAGGCTTCGATGAAAATGAAAATTAGAAGTAAGAAATGACCAACAATGGGATGAAGAACAAGACTTGCCTGAACTAAAGGATGTCACAAGAGCCATACAAAGCTTTAATAATAACAAAGCACCAGGAGAAGATCAAATTACTGCTGAAATGCTCACATATAGAGGAATAGAGCTAAAGAAACAAATCTTTGAGCTTATCAAACAGATCTGGAAAAAAACTGAAATGCAAAAGCAGTGGACAGTAGCAATAATATGTCCGATACACAAAAAGAATGACAAGACATGTTGTAAGAATTATAGGGGCATATCTCTCCTTAACGTGACATACAAAATATTTACAAAAATTCTGGCAAGGAGACTAGAACCATACGTAGAAACACTGACAGGGGACTACCAGTGCGGATTCAGAAGTAATAGATCAACAAAAGACCAAATCGTTGTATTAAGAATGATATCAGAGAAAAATTTTGAACACAATAGTAACATACACCAATTATATGTTAACTTTCAACAAGCATTTGACTGTATACGAAGACAAAAACTCTATAAGATAATAAAGAAATGGATATCTCAGAAAAATTAGTAAAATTGACAGAAATGATCTTAAGAAATTCGAAATGCAAAATTAGAATCCAAAACCAAATATCCGAAGAAATTCAAATTGGAAAAGGACTACGACACTACTGTTTAACATAAGTTTGGAACATGTAATTAGAAAGATTGAAATAAATTCTGGAGGAACCATCTTAAATAGGACAATACAATACCTTGTATTTGCGGATGCCGTTGCCTTACTAACCAGATCATCAAAAGCGCTAGAAGATGCCCTGAAACAATTACAACAAGGTGGACATGAGATTGGACTAGAAATAAACCAGGATAAGACAAAATACATGATAACAACAAGAAACAAGATCAGATATCAAACTATAAATGAGTTTGCAACACACAGCCAAATGTTTGAGCGTGTTGGAAATTTGAAATATCTAGGTTCAACAATAGCAGAAGATAATAACATTGCCGAAGAGGTAAAAACAAGAATAACAGCAGGTAACAGATGCTATCATGCATTTGGAAATGTTTTAAAATCCTAACAAGTGAACCGAAAGCTGAAACTAAGACTGTATAGAACCATAATGAGATCAATAGTGATGTATGGGTCGGAAACCTGGTGTCTGACAAGAAAGGAAGAAGAAAGGCTAGATATATGGGAGAGGAAGGTTTCACGTAAGATATATTGACCAATCAATGAACATGGCATCTGGAGAATTAGGACAAACGAAGAACTAGCAACACTTTACCAGAACCTAAGTATAACAAGTGAAATAAGATCCAAACGCCTTAGCTGGCTGGGACACTTAGAAAGGATGCAACCAGACAGAGCGGTCCATAATATCTACCAAGGGACACAGGAAGGCAAGAGGAGTGTTGGCAGACCCAGGAAGAGATGGTTCGAACAGGCAAAAGAAGACCTCAAACGAATGAGTATAAGTGGATGGAGAACTGGAGCGAAGAGCCGAGATGAGTGGGCAGCTATCACCAAGGAGGCCAAGGCCCTGCACGGGCTGTAGAGCCGCGGAGTAGTAGTAGTAGTAGTAGTAGTAGTAGTAGAAAATGAAGCTATGAAGACATGGCCACAAGGTGGCAAATAGAAACGTCAATTTCTACCAAATGGAAAAGAAAAGTAAAAAACTTCGACGAACTGACAGAAGATGTTGGCTTTCTCGACCCATTGGATTGTTCTAAAGTAAAGATTTTCTACCGTGCTTTACATATTATAGTAAATCAAATAAAGAATAAAATGAAATAAACCAAATAAGCCATAACGGAACACACTGACACACAGTTAGTGGAATCCGCTACTAAATTTTGGGAGAAATATGAAGAGGATGTATCTTGCATTAGCCTGTAGTTACAGACATTATTTGTTTTCGGAATTGTAGTGTCCACTCACGTCAAAAGAAGAAACATCTGGAAAATCAGCGAAGTTGCAGAATTCCTCTTGATAGAAAACAAAATTCTAGGTAGTAGCATTCCTGACGTGTGCACCGCTTATATGCTGTATTTGACCCTACTGTGACATCATCACCAACCGAGAGGTTGTTTTCGTAGTTAAAACTGATAAAAAATTACTTGAGAACCATAATAACAAGAGTGAGATTGAGTGGACTGGCGCTGCTGTTTAGCATGGAAAGCGATCGGGCTCTAAAACTGGACTTGACCAAACTAGCAAAATAATTTTAGCTTCCATTAAAAGACGCAGAGGACTGGTAATGGGCATTTAACAACATCGTAATTTTTTAAGTAACAGTGTATTTTCATATACAACATAATTATAATACATAATTTTTTTAGCTTGTCTGTTGTCATCTTAACTGTTCATATCAGATTTTTCATTGATTCAAATTACATGTATGTATTTTCATATTTGTTGTAGGCGTGAATTAATATTTTAGAAAAGAAAACATTTTTTAATTAGTAGGGGCGCACAACTGAAGGTTGGGGGGGGGGGGGGCGCAGAGCGTGTTAGTTACGCTACTGCTTGTGATCTTAATTTCTGCTTTTCTATCATTTGGTAGGTTATTGAATATTTTAGCTGCCACCTGTTCGGATCCTTTTTGAACTAATGTTAATCTGGTGAAGTAGGTTTTATAAGCTGTATTATTCGAATGTTATGTGTGTGTATATGTTCTGTTCAGCTTTGTGTTGTAATATTTTTCTCTCATATAATGCCATTTCCTTTACCATATTTGCCGGCGTATAGGTGCACACCTTCTTTTGCACACATATCTGAGGAAAAAAGCTTTATCACTGAATTTATAATTAATTTACAGTATTTTAAATATAATGTAATGCGAGGCCTACTTTCAACAAAGAATACATTTTAATCTTCTTCGCACACTGCAAGGAAATCGTCTAACTCAGAACAGAGAAAGTTTCCAGAAATGAATGTAACCAAAAACTGAGTATCGGCATATAAGACCCCGTTCTTGAGACCTACTTTTAGAAGAAAAAAGTGCATCTTATACGCCGGCAAATACGGTATGTACAGTGAAGGCAGAATTAATATTTTGCATTTCCTAAACAATGTTTTGCAAGATGATATATTTTTTATACCTCCTACAATCCTAATGGCTTGTTTTCTTTACCTAAATGCTTCTAAACTTACCAATGAGGAACATAAGTGATGCACCAGCACCATTTTTCTTTACAAGTATTCTAATAACCCGTTAAGATTGTCTATTCCAGGTGGCAGAAGTGGAATAATTTGAAAACGAACCTCAGCATATTGGATTGTTAGAGGTGTCCCAATCGCCTGGTCCCTTAAGTATTCTAACATTACAGTCCTGAACTTCTGTCAAAGAACAAGCGTACCAAACTCTTGAAAGTGATGTGATCTATTTGAAGACCAGAATAACCAATGCCACTGCCACCGTTGACGGGGGACATGCTATTTCGAAGATGGACAGAGCCGGAATACCAATTAGATGTTGTACGTGCCACCAAAGTTAACATGTTCAAGTGTACTGAACAGAAAATATTTTTTTTTGAGTTGGTGTATCACTTGGGAGAGGAAAGAGGAGTTTACAGAATTCTTGTTGGGAAACCTGATGGTGAGAGACCTGTAGGAAGGCTAGGACGAAGATGGTAGAATAACGTTGAGATGGACCTGAAGAAATCAGTAAGGATGGAAAAGATTGGATTGATCTTGCACATGATAGGGACAGATGGAAGGCTTGTGCTGCTGCAGCCATAAACCTTCGAGTTTAAGAAGGCTAGAGAGTTAGTTTAATTGGCATAACTTAAGGCAGTTAACAGGTTACTAAATTTCGAAATAAATTAAATTTATAGATACCCTGTTTATAATAATGGTCGAAGACAATTGGATTGGAAATAGAGGTCACAATAATACATGTGGGTAATATATTTTAAAAGGACACGAAAATTGTCAGAAAACTGATAGCAACAATAGCATTGCTACTATTCACCAGGCGAGAGATAGGCTAGGGGATCGAAGCCTAAGATGCCATTCAAATGTTTCTTTTAAGACAATAAGTGATAATATGCGACGGAGAAATTTACACTTGGCAGAGATAAGGGAAGAAAATGTGTTACTCGACGCTTGTTCCCATTGAAGATTTTCAAGTGATAAAGATACTTCCATTGGGAGGGTGGGTCCCATGCGAAATAGATTTCACCACTCAATTTGATACATGGCGTTTTCTCTTCCACAAAGTCATAAAAATATCTCTATCATAAATCCTTTTCGATAAATTAGGTTGAGAAGAAGTTACAGACTCACCCTGTATATATACGAAAATTTAAATTATGCTTACCTACTGGCATTCTTAACTTATTATTCTTGTAATATAATTAAGCCTTGTTTCCATATTAAAAACACTAAGTTGCTGACCAAGGCAGTTTATTAAGATAAAAACAACACTTAACACTTATCAGGAAGACCCTGATACAGGGTTGAAACGTTACGTGTTAAGTGTTTTTATCTTAATAAACTGCCTTGGTCAGCAACTTAGTGTTATTATTCTTATTTCTTTCTTCTATTACCTGTAGGCATATACTGGAATTTTCTGTTTCCCAAAGTAGAACTAATAGTACGTTTTTGAATATGTTCTTCAGGCACTAACATAATTGAAATATTCTTCAACTTCAATATGCTAAACTTTTTTCATCAGAAGGCAAACTACGAATCTTCAAATATAACCTGTATCATTTATAATAACTTTGGAACGAGTTTACAATACCGGACCACTCTCCAATTTCTATGAAATGTCACCTACTTACTAATTGTGAACTCCTAATCACGAATCTGCATGTAATAATTGGCGGTCGAGCATGGAAATCGAGAAAAATACGAAACAAACTATGTTTTCTTAACGTAACGTAACCCTAGCATTCGTCGTCTGACGTCAATATTCAAGGTAGCAAGATTGTTGTGCGTAAAGGAAGACCATTAACGAATTGCGAAAGAAAGATGATTCCGAATTGCTGTGTATGGACAATGACCGTGGTAAATCGAAAGGTTATTTTACAAGTTCTACACGTAAATGTACAATTTTAACAAGTGACCGCCAAATATGAACTACAGATACGTCATCAGGACACCGAAATTAGTAAGCAGGCGAAATTTTATAGAAATTGAAGAGTGGTCCGGTATTGTAAACTCATGCCATAACTTTTTCCTTCTTTCCTCATTTCAAAATTTGGAGGATGTAAATATCATAAACCACGACATAACAAGCAAATTCGAAGGGCGCGCATAAAATATCGGTGCGTGGTAGAGCGGAGGGTGGTTGGGGAGGGTTGACAAACCACAATCCTGACTAGGGCGCAAAAATATCTAGCTACGGGCCTGCTATTGTCATTGATATTCACAGAAGAGTCATTTTGCAGGAATTACGAGAAGGCAATACGTGCTGCAGGCATACAATTTCAACAAATTAATAGGCAGACCCTTTTAGCAGAGTCGTTAGTACAACGCGCTACGAAGTATAGGGGCCCGAGTTCGAATCTCGGTCTGGTCATGGATGTTCTTTGTGAGAGTCCCTTCATCACTTTCCTCATATCATCACTTATCCTCGTCGCCGTTAGCCAAAAGTGGCAGAAAAGCGACGCAAAATAACAAAATCAAATCACAATCAAGGAATTAACGTTTTGCATCCAAATGACAGGGTCGTTAAAGAAAAAATGCATTTCTTCCTGTACGTACAGTGATTGATTACGTTCGTTTTACTTCGTTTTTCTGCCACTTATGACTAATCGCGAAGATGAGGATGAGTGATGAAATGATGAAACGATTGAAAGGAACTCACCAAGAATTGAACCCGGTACCTCTGGAGTCGTAGCGCGCTGCGCTAACCACTCCGCCAAGGTGCTACGTCTCCATGTACTTCCATAGAGGGACGATGACGCTTATTCCTCGATATGATTTTTCCCTCAATGTTTCCCATTCGTGCCATTTCCTCCCTCTTGAATTGTCAATTCCTGTAGAAAAAAGTTCCCTGCAGGGAAAAACATCGGACAGCAGCTGGCATTTGACATCCCGCGGGGCGAGACAGGAATAGACCTGGAAGGTCAGAAGTTGGCTTTCTCCCGTCATGCATTGCGGACGTTGACAAGGAGCTTTCCAATGGCGGTCACGTTTTCACCATTTTGCAGGGGATTTCTAACGAACCTCTCTTTGCTGCCCGACGCATCGATTAGCGGATTCATTCCCTTCGTGTGAAAAGTGCTAAGCCGGCGCTGGAGTTTCATCCTCCTGTAGTTAAAACTACCATATTTTCAAAGCATTAAATCTGTTTTTTTTTGGGGGGGGGGAGGAGGAAGATGGGGAAGATCAGCTTCAACAGAGGGTGGTGGGCATAGGCGCCGACTCCATGGGGCTTGGGGTGGCTCGAGCACCCCCCCCCCCCAATGTTAATGATGTGTGGGCAGAGCCCCTCAAATAATTTTGCTTAAGAGGATCTAATGTATTATTTTGCTTCTCTTGTAAAGTTTACTCTGAATTGTGCAACATGAACTTAACTTTAAATACACATTTGAAATGTTCTAGACCATCAAATTTGGGGGCTAAAACCGCTAAACCATCAACTTGGGGGGGGGGGGGGCTATGAACGGAGACAGCAAAACACATGACTTATTACTAAGTATATAATTATGAGTATTGTTAACATTTTTACTAAAAATAGTTTCAAAATAACGAGGTGATATGACAATTATACCAGTATGTTGTTTAGTGAATTCTGAAGAATTTGTTGTCGTAAACACGACTTTCAGGCAATATTGATATGTATGATATTTAGTTATCCTCGAAATCTCTTCCTCTAGTCCAAAGAATAAGGGGAAAATAATTCTAAAGTCTTTGAGTTTATTTAACACTGGCTTGCAGTTTATTTATTATTAAATTTAAATATATTAAATTTAAGAAGTAAAATATTGTAGCAAGAACAAAAAAGTAAAAGTATTTGCCTGGGTATATGTAAATAATTAAATAAAACTGTTAAATATTGTAAATATTAGCTACTTTTATGGGTACGTCAACACTAAGGTTCTTTGCACCCGTCACATTCAATTTCTTTACAAGTCTGTTGCGGACATTAAAACACACCCATGCCCTCGCTGGTACTCGAACCCGAGACCTCCGGATCAAGACTGTTATGTTGGCCTATTAATGTAAATACATAGCCTACTTTTAAATAAAAATGTTAATTGTTATCTAAAAAACAAATCAGCAGACACGTTTTTCATGTTGTATTTCATTTGCATGAGGAATATAATAGCTGCTTAAAAATTGCTATACGAAGACGTAATTTTTATTTTTAAAAAAGAAGGGAGTGAGTCATTCATTCATTTATTTCAGTGATCAGAGCCCCCGCCCAATAATTTTGACAAGTCGGCGCCCCTGGTGGTGGGTAAGTGTGGAAATACACACTTAAGGTGGTATTCGAAAGCTGCAAGACCTTACTTTAAGCGAACATACTTAGAGAATGGTGTCACAGTTCAGTATCGAAGTTTTGGACTGGAAGAATTGGAAACTGAAACTGGACAATATTTCGAATTACAGTTCGATTCCTGTGCAAAAAACAATATTTCGTTGTAATAAACCTATTATTTTAAAAGCTATAGGTTTTTAGAATCCTGCAGGACTTTTAAAACACACAATTAAAAGTTATATTTACATGCATTTCCACACAATAGAAGAACTACAATCAACAACTGGCCGACTTTCGACTTCCATGATTTCAAACAAGTGAATAACGAGCACACGAGTGAGGTAAACAAGCCTGCATTTTCGAGTCGTGCGTGCTGAGGACTCGATTGCTCGTTTAATTGTCGCTTTCGAACTGCACTATACCGCGCTTGTTACAACCTGTCCCGGTTCCCGTGCTAGCTGTTCGCTGGCTTTTCTCCGTGCTGGGGAAAGTCAAAGCCAGGCAGCCAATTAAAATACGCAACTTCGCAACAGCGTCTACGTCAGCGCCTCTCTTCTGGCTCCCATTCGCTCCTCGCTGCCCAGCAGACGATTTTTTCCTCGTTTCTCATTGGCACCGAAACAGTCGAGCGATCGCTAGCGCGGGAAAGGGGACAGGTTCTAACAAACGCGGTATAGTTGACGTCACTTCCGATAAGACCGTACTTCAAGCCTGCTTTATGGACCTTTCGGACAGCCTGAGAAGTGTATCTTGTCCATATTCCTTAGTTTATCTTCTCAGCAAACAACCACGTAGTTTACTGGACGAGCAGCTAGTGACAGTTATCGAAACTTGGAGATTTCCGTATGTTAACAGCACCAAACCTGATGTACCTAACCTACTCCCGTATGAATCTAATAGCAGAAATGAAAATGCGAATAGGTTAGGTAGGTTAGGTTTAGAGCTGTTAGCATAGCTTGCTCAGTAGAGACAGTAAATACGTGTCGTCATAACATCACTGCTTCCTAAGTTGCTAAAAGCTAAAGCTGACACTAGCTGCTAGTGTTTACTGGAGCTGAATTTCATCATTTCCTCCGTGATGGTGTAGCTATACATAACGCAGTATTACCAGATGTCATCTTTCCCCCCCGAACATGCCCACTATCTGAGCATCACATAATTGGAGAAAATCAGTCTTAGAAATATATATATATATATAGTGATTTGAAAATGCTATATATACGTGCAACAAAATTGTTCATGCTGACAGTGCAGGTGCCAGAAAAATTCTAGTGTTAATGATGATTATTGTATGTCATGCAAGTACTCACAACGATCAATTTTCAAAAAATAAGATAAGAATAATGAAGATAAAAATTACATGCACTAACAACACTACATTATTCAAGTCAAAACTAATTTGTGCATGGGTGCAGATTGACATGTTTTATTTCGTAGATAAATAAATATATTAAAAATTGTACTATGCTATTTGTGAAAAAATAGTGCAAGAAAACAATACATGACGTTAACAATTCGTGCTCTTTAAAATTCACATTCTGGTAAAATTGTTTGCATAAAATCCCTTACAAATACTCAATATAGTCATAAGATTCAAAAGAAGGCTTAAATACCTTACAAATATGTAGCATATATCAAATGTTGGAAAAATGAACTCGTTATGTTCCATGGTAGTCTTACATTACGAACAGTATTATTTCGTAACATTATGTCTATGTCATTTCGTGTACAGCAGAAGGATATCGAATGAAATACAATGATCTGCGCGGTTGGATAACAAACATGAAAATAAACCCTGGTCTTGGGATTTGACGACGCATAACACTGACTGCAGCATCTACAAAACCTTATCGTATATATTTCTGATGCATATCTGTACATGTTAATTTTCAATGCATTTTTTTAAACTTTCTTATGGTAAAAGTGCATCACATGCCATTTGTAGTATTAGCAAATAAAATTCACTTTGAAAGTAACAAAGTACTTCGTTATCTTATTTACACAAAAGCATACCTTTACAAACCTATTTTTCATACATAAAAACACAAATTGTATGCGCTCTTCACTTACCAATGAACAGAAATTGTATTAGTCAAGTTTTGTGTTAGTAAGTGGCATAGTAAGTATTAAAACACTGTATGCTAAGTTGCAATTGATCATTTGGGAAAGCGAAAGAGACCACATTCTTTAACACAAACATGTTCATAAAAAACACGTTAAGTCAAAAATATTTTTTTCTAGAAACTTTCAATTCTTTAATGATGCTATAATATTCAAATCTTCTACTTTCTTATCAGCTTCTAGTGCTCCATTGAAAATGGAATGTGTTTGAAAACAGATGCTGCAGGTTAGTAACATTTATGATGTAC
The DNA here is from genome assembly GCF_977018435.1 of Lepisma saccharinum. NCBI lineage: Eukaryota > Metazoa > Arthropoda > Insecta > Zygentoma > Lepismatidae > Lepisma > Lepisma saccharinum. The sequence goes on from NC_139235.1 coordinate 9,952,087, forward strand.
TTTCCTAGAAGAGGTTTAGAATGTTACTTGGTTCGTTCTTATGTACGAGACTTGGGAATACATATGCATCTGACTTTATCCATATCCAATGAGGCTTAAGAATCTGTCTATGGTAGAGGCATGCTAATTTGATTACATTTTAACCACAATTACCGAATTAACACCAGAATTATATTCAATGTAATACATAATAATAACCTGCTATATGTTTGACTTTGCACCTCTGCTAAGATGCAATAGGTAGAGGTGGGTATCTCAAGACAGTTTGTGTTCGGGTATTTTCGGCTTTTCTCGTTTATCACTGATGTTTCTCACAAAAATGCACGAAGCTAAAGTCCTAACCAACAATTTTTAGAGTTAAGACTTTCCAAGGATATCTCAACATAACATAATTCGTATGTGAAAATTATTCGCATAAAAGCATTGTAATATATCGGGTAATCCGTTTGAGATGTCATAAAAGTAAACCGTTGTGTACAATAGGTTAATGTACGTATCTCTGAGCAGTTTGTTGTAATATATGCAGAAAGGATGTAAGTTTTGAGTGAGTGGAGGTTTACAGACTTCAGACGCGTGGCGCTAGCGTTCATGGTGGACAAAGATAGTGGTCACGCCACAACAGCGCACAATGTATCATAAAGGATGTGAAATTTTCGAGTGTTACATGCACACTAGTACAGCCACATGGCTGAAGTCTGTAAACCTGCACTCACTCAAAATTTACATCCTTTCTGCATATATTACAACAAACTGCTCAGAGATACGTGCATTAACCTATTGTACACAACGGTTTACTTTTCTGACATCTCAAACGGATTACCCGGTATATTAATATTTTTCATTGCAGGCGATATCATTCGTTCCAGACGACCTCATATTTATGTCGTATATATCTATACCTATTTTCTCCACGGAGTGGAGTCAGTTATAGAGACAATTTGTACGCCAAGTAGAGTCAAAATAAGTGAATAATTAGTAAATCCGTAAATATTTTGAAATACATATACATATACATATAATGCTTCTATTATTGCACTTGTAAGAAACAAATTCTGACACGCCATACAATTTATTAATTTGCGTTTGAACGTTAATTACTATACAAGAAAAGAGAGACGAGTGGGTTTCCCAGTTATGTACAACACACACACGCACAAACAAACAAATAGCTACATGTTTGATTTTAAAAAATTCATGTTTAGTCAGTTCGTAGCATTTGTTCCTTAATTTTTAGTATTGGTAAAGAACATACCATTATAGAGAATAAAACTATAAGAAATCACTATATTATTAAATGCACTAATAATTGAAAAATTAATGAAGGGTCGTATGATTTTCAAGTCGCATGAATATGCATGGATGCAGATGATTGAAAGAAACGCCTTCTAAGAATGCAGGTCATGCATTGTGATTGTGTAGCTGCATTTGGAAGCATGATTGTTATATATATGCATTGAGGATATTCCACCGTAAGCGCTATGTTGTAAAGACCAGTAGCGTTGGTTTCAAATAAATTGGGAAAAGGTCTCTTGGTCCTCCAAAAGGGGGCACGTACGGTAAAGACATTTCGTTTCACGTTGAAAAGCAGAGAGAGATGTTTTCTCAAGTTAATGATATGGATGTATGTGCAATGTATTTCCCTATGTTGGTTTCGGTAACATGCATGTCTGTTCCCATTGCTACACCACGCATGTACAGTAAGTTCATTTTCCAAGGAGTTTAGTAGCCGGAGAAAAAAAAAATCAGGTTAAAATTTATTACAGTACAATCACATTAAAAACTTTTTCAACTTCAATCCTCTCCCCAAAACCCTTCTTCCTAAAGCAGTCAAAGCAAGAATTTCTGTTATCAGATTACTTAATCCAACCGATTCCTTAAATATCCTGATAGTTGTTCATTAAGTTTAGAAACTAGTCTATTCATAGATTTGAATATGTATATGTACACGTATTGTATATATGTAAATATATATAAGTGTGTGTGTGTGTGTGTGTGTGTGTGTGTGTGTGTGTGTGTGTGGCGACCTCCGTGGCGGAGTGGTTAGCACAGCGCGTTACGACGCCAAAGGTCCCGGGTTCTTACCCCGGCCTGGGCATTGGTGTTCTTTGTGAGTGTACATTCATCAATTTCATTCATTCTCATCTTCGCGATTAGCCAAAAGTGACAGAAAAGGAAAGTAAAAGAAACCTAATCTTTCAGTCACGTATTATGTGCGTCTGTGTGTATATATATATATATATATATATAGTGTGTAAATATATGTTAGTTTCTTGGGTTAAGATTTCGTCCCAGGTGGAAATGAAATAGTGATTTTTCCCTATGTAAAAACACTGAAAAACGAATATCATATATCACTTGCGGGGGGAGGGGGTGGAGTTCCCTTGTCCCAGATGAATTATGGTGGTTGGTGGGCGGTGTTCGAATATGACAAAGAACCCACCTAAACTTGAAAGACTTACGTGGTGTCTTAGCTGCAGCAACATTTTAAGAATATAAATATGTTTTGAAGACACACTGAATTGTTGAAAGTCAAGAATGTAGTGATCGATGGTTCAATTATGACAGATGGAGTTAGGGAGGAGGATTCAAGAATGTTACTTAATCTCCTACTATGGTGTATGTTTGGGTATGCTCTGCTAGACTTGTTCTTGTTGAAAGAATAGCAAAACACACAATGTTGTTTGGCTGTAATAAATTCTGAAGATACTTGCAGAGTACTGCTGAATTAAGACTTCAAGAATAATATTTCTTAGGTATTCTGTCATTCTGAGAGTATTAAATGAATCCCTTTTGTGTTTCAGTGGTTGCCATGAAGTGTTTATGTATATTCGAACAAGTGTTCTCGGGCAGCCAGGCTAATTTGGCATTAGCGTCCAACATTTCGAGCGCATACGTTTATCTCATCATCAAGATGTGTTGCCATGTCAATCGTCAAGCGACAATTGAAAATAGTTATATATTGCCTACAATTAGGAGAAACAAATAGAGAAAAATTCAAATGTAATTACAAATATTAGTATTACCAGTGTGGCATGTAAAAAATTTCCAGTGGAGGAATTCTGCGGCACCGAAATAAAATATGAAAAATATAGATGTTTAATCTTCACCTTACAAGAGCACAAAATTGACAAGCTGAAGGCGATATAGGAACAATGAGAAGGTAAATCCCCCTCACCACCTTCACATATCTCTTATTATTGCGAAATTTAATCTTCAGAAAAAAATTTCCATAGCTTTAAATTCCAAGTTTTTTTTGGTCATAAATATGCGTATGTTAAGACCAGCGAAACTGCTTGGATAAGACACATTACCTCAGTTAACATTATACTGAATAAAAGTGAAGGAGATTATAATAATTTTATCACGACAACTTTAACACAGCATAAGTTTAAGGTTCGTAATTATTGTGGTGCCAAATGTGAAGCAATATAACCGAATTCTGCAAATGCACTTATCAAATGAACTAAAACTGGCAAACTCATTGATTAGTATTCTGGTCGAAATCATCATTATTGCTCACGAATGCACACAAGAACATGCTCTCTCTTTTATACACATTGCTAAATATGACAGAAGCTGCAGTTCTGTATTCGCCACAATGCAGAAAACATTTTCAGTAGCATCAGCTTGTCTCACTTCATTCCGAATGTGGATGGAGTGTTTTCTAAGTGTGTGTGAGCCAGCATCTATAGTTTCCCCTTAAACCCCAATTTGTTTTAACAATAGAAGCAGACGAGCTGAGTGATCGCAATCTTAACTCAATTTTCCAACCCACTGACTTCCATCATGATGATAATGGTGTCGCAAATTGCATTTGCTCATGATCAGTTCTAATATTTCTGTGGCCGACAGGAACCTGATTGTGAACCTTCTCTCGTTTCGTAATCTTGTCTTATCTGAAGCTGTATTTGTAAAACCTTGACAACAAAACTATATGGGAAAATATACCAGGAGTTGGACAATAACCAGTTTTTAAAAAACGAGAAAATATGTACTGTGACTGTCCTCTGCGACAGCACAAATTTAAAAAAAATATTGTAATTTCCTTTCAAACTTTTTGTGTATTATCCATAAACTATCTTCCAAATTAAATTTGTATATTGACTTCACGTACAATATACAGTGTTCAATAACGTTGCATACTACTTATGCTCTTGGCAACACTGACGTTGCTAGTAAAAAAACACAGTTACTTTTATGGTTCATAAATTGAGTATACCAAAACTTGGTTTGAACAGAGGATATGACGTAGAAGATATAGGAAGGTCATCTTAATTGAAATAAGGAATACTAAAAGAGAATGTTAGCACCAGAAAACGGATCTATCTATGTGTATAAAAAAAGTGTTATATATGTAAATTTATATTTAGTCACTTTAATCAAAATATGGAATTAAATGTGGATTTGCAATTGTGAAAAATTGCAATTTTCTTTAAGCGAGAGACTCACTTAGGTAAATAAAATGCATTAGGCTTACATGACATTAATTGCAATACTAAATTCAAATACAAAATGTGCTTTATTTTCTGTTAATAAATTAGTGCTGAAATGTGAATCTCCTACTGTTTCTAAGTTGACCAAAACTGCGTTCAATATCTCATGAAGTAATGGGAGTATATTAAAAATATACAATGAATTTCACCTCAAAAGCTTGAATTTACATTGTATATTGTTGACAAAAATGTTAGAATAACGGATGCAATACAGATGAACGTAAACATTTGGTAATAAATGCAGTAATAGTATGAATATGGAATATAATTCGGCAAATGTTTGAAAAGATGGAAATTACATGTAAAAATAACTCAAATATGTACAGTTATATGTAAAAATATGATAAATATAATGTCACTCTTGAAGTTTCAATAAAACAATACAAAGAAAATACAAAATAACATTGATTTGATCATCACACGAAGATATGTATTTACACATAAACCCACTCCCTGGTCGCTACAAATAGCGTGGAGAACATATGAATAGCATGGAAACTGAGGTGTATAGTGTGGAGGAAACGTTGAATGGATATGGTGCTCATATAGAAGAAACACAGAGATTGGAAAAGCGGATGACACTTGAAGAACCCACGGTCCATCACAAACTATGTGTAACAGGCGATGAAACTAAGTGATTATAAACGGTGTCTCGAAGCTAGTAATGTGAAATCTTGACTAGCTAAGCGTTGATTATATAGCAATCATGCTCGCTGTTGACAGTGGCGCCAACTTTTGCAAAACATTCGGCGGGCTTTAGTCGGATATATGATTTAAAATTTTACGCAATGAGTCGTAAGTAGGCTGAGGATTTGCCCTAAATTTCTTTTTAGGCCAGTATCTTTTACTTTTAAAATCCGCTTGCTTCAGTTTATTTCTGAGAGGAATACATCAATTTTATAGTGGTTGTTTTAGCCTATTATAGTGCCTATTTAGTGCCTAAATCTGTTGATGTTTATAAATTTTAGTGCTTATTTTGCTTTTCGGTGCCTATTTAGAGAGATTATAGAGCCTATTGATCCTCAACCTGGTTATAATACCTAATTCTCCCTTGCTTTCCTAATAAGAATCTGACCACGGATAGTGTAAATAATATGGGACACTGAAAAGTTTTCATATTGGAGATAACACTCAGCTGGACCTTTGGCGCTGCCAGGTCAGCTGTTTTAAAATGTTTCTCTCCTCTCGAAAAACCGTTACGATATTACAAAATCTGAAAAAGTACATCAGCTTATAATTCCTTCTAGAGCATTCACGTGAATTTTGGCGTGGTTTGCTTTCGCTTTTTCCTAGATATCATCAATAGTTTAATAGACTTACATAATCACGAAATGATTGAGAATATCTAGATAACAGCGAATGCTCACCACATCAAAATTAAGGCCAATGCTCTAGAAGGAATTCTAAGCAGTGATGTGCGTCTACACGTAAACAACGATAGTCTACATTCTACACGTAGACTATTTTGTACACGTAGACGACGTAATCTATGTAAACAACATGACGAAAGGTGATTACTAGCAAAGGCCGCTGTGGAATTAAAATAAAATTATACTGCATATAAGTTGGCAACGTGTGAGGAGAATCTTTCATACTGTTCTTTGCAAAATGGAACAATTTCTCACCTAGGAAAAACGTAACATAGGAAATATTCTAGTGTTTTATGGGAAAAAGACCACTTTTGCCTCACGACTGCCATCTGTTATTCTTTTCTTTTCTTTTTTTCTTGTTGTTTTCTTTTGCATACGATATATCTTCTTTCATAGTTGATGATAGAAGAGAAATTTTGTTGTAAATAGCATTCTTGTTATTTCGTTAGGAACCAATATAATTGAAAATGTCACTTTTCTTTCATGCAAGCCTAGAAAATTAATTTTAATGTACTTTATATTGCCTACGTAGTCTATGTAAACTACACGCAAATGTAATCTACGCGTAGATTACTTGTAGAGAACGCATGTAGACGTAAACGTATAGTGTACGCGGCACATCACTGATTCTAAGCTGATGTAAGTTTTCAGATTTTGGAATTTCATAACGGTTTTTCGAGAGGAGAGAAACATTTGGAAACAGATGTCTTGGCGGACCCCATGTGCAGTCTGATGAAGCATACTTTTCTCTTAAGAGCGCGGACTTAATTTCTAAAATAAAATGCAACACGCAAATTATTGTGGGGGCTCGACCCCCACCGGCCCATATAAGTTGGCGCCACTGGCTGTTGAGATGGTGATGAGTTCGAAACGGACTACTAGAAGAAGCCTGCCATGCACTGAGATCAAAATGCGCAGTAACGGAGCTGAGTACTTGTTAGACACTTACCTCCGCCTAAGGTAATTGACATTGGAGGTGAACGACTGCTTGAAGCTTGAGAAGGAAATCTTGGCGGTTGGGGGACGACGGCAGTCACGAAGAAATCCTGGAGGTCCTTGGCTTCACCCTGGAGGTCGTCTGCGTTTCCTTCAGAATTCGGTCGTCTTCAGGAGGCAAAGTCTGAGGAAACGGTGTCGGGCTTCTCTACCTAATGATTGTCCTAAATGCCAAGTACTGCACCTGCAAAGGAACAGAATAATAATAACATTATTTACTTATTTATCTGTTATGGATGTTAATATTAAGTTCATAATTACTGTAGTCACGTTATTGAAAAATTTTCATTATATACAGGGTGGGCCACAAAGGATAACCGAATATAACTTTCGTTACCTTATGTTTCGGTTACCTTTTTTGGGTCACCCTGTAGAACAGAAAGAATAAAGTTGACACTAACTGCCTGGCCGAATTTTGCATTGTCTTGTGGGAGGCTGGAGGTAGTTTGATTGTGTGTATAACAATTGAAGACTAAAATTGGTAAACGCTGTAAGTGCTACAATAATTCAAACACCGTTTTCCACGTTAAACTGTGAAATGTTGCATGATTTATAATGTGGTAAACGTGAAAAGTGGCTGGTAGCCCTCTAAGTAGTTCAAAGGGCGTGTAAAGAGGTCACTAGTGTGCACGTTCTTACGGGCTGATGTGCGGAAAGATGCGATTTCCCAACACTTTCGCTTTTGGCACTTACAACGTTTACCATTTTTAGTCCTCAATTATATACACCCTGTAGAAACTTAAATGTACAATACTAAGTAAAACAGTTGAACAGAATGCATTATTGTATAAGGTACTGGCTTTCAAAACTTGACTCTCACGCCATCTGTGAGAAAACTCCGAATCCAACACTGCACAGCTTTTCCGAGAGGCCAAAGAAACTTGTACACAAATTTGTTTTAAAAGGAGATGTGTATAATGTGTGTGTGCAAGATGTGGTAAAGGTGTTGACATAGAGAGGTGAATGATCGAAGTTTTGGAGGAAAGGAGAAGACGAGAAGGTCCTCACGAAACTCAGGTAAATCCTAGCCAACCTAGCACCTAAAGTTGCGTATCTGTGGTTATATTGGTCTGTTATTACTATAGGAATAAGTAAGTGTTATAATTCGTTTGCATGAATTCATCGGCGTTTATTCATTCCATTTGCCAAGAATGAATGCCGCCGAACACATCCTCATTGAGGTAACGTTTACTTCTCGCAGCCGTTTTTAATTTCTAGGAACGTTACGATAAGAACTATGCACACTGTCTTCAAGTTGTGTTAAAATCTGATACACATGGCCTGCGACAGGAAACATCCTGTGTATCAAGCAGTTTAAGTGTTAAATTGCCGCAATTTTAAACAAAATCGGACTGCAGGATCCTGAGTTATAGCTTATGACAGTTTTTGGAGAACCTTGAAATATAAATATCATCATGACCCCAGAAGCTTCCCAAACTCGATAGATTTTACTAGGTTCCACATGTTAGAAACCAAAACAAGCCCATTGTCATCACAGGCAGGGCCGGCCTCAAGTGGGTGGGATTTGGGGCATCTGATCTGTAAACAAGATCAGAAGTTATGAAAAAAAAATCAGAGATTTCAGTTTATTATTATGAACTAAAGATGTCCTACACTGTCATATTATAGAAATTATTACAATTAATAAACGTTCATTTATATTTTCCTATTATCACCTAAGAGAAATAAGCAGATCATGTTGAATATTAAAGCCAAGAAATATGAGAGGCTAGAAAGTATTTCTAAATTAGTATTTCTTTTCATTTCCAATGTGCCACTGGTTCGACGTTCATTTCATTTAATTATAAAATTGAATATGTTCACATTTTACGTATCAAAGTGTTTATTTGTCTCCGAAGGGAATTTACATTGTTTCATATAAAATAATATATTTCTGTCATGATTTCACTTTAGAATTAAACGAATATTGTTTATTACTATTTTTCATTGAAATATTTGAACAGGATTTTCATATAGTGTTTTGTTTAGAATACGGTTTCAGTAAATTTTGATAATTTTAAGCATGTCAGAACATTCCATGAAGTGAGGTAAAACTAAATTAGTTGCTTAGTTGGAAGGACCAGTGTCATAGGCGTTGACTGTAGAGGCAAGGCACTTTCTGCCCCCCAAAATGTACTTGAATTGTTGTTTTAAGTCCACTTTATGCACAGAAAGGTTAATCGGGACTGGACCTCCAGTTTAAAGTGGATCCGAACCACTGTGCTACGTGAACCAACGGGTATCGAACCCGAGACTTATTGATTAAAAGGTGAAGACATTACCACTATGCCATCGGGGAGGTCCTTTACGTAGATGGGCAGATATTATATATATTTACATATAAAATATTGTTTTTGCCAACCTTGCTTCCAAAAAAATGATTTTAAATTGACACTTTTGACACGAGTTCTATAAATTCGTAACAAACTGCAAAAAACAATCATTTTTATCTCGCATGGGGCATCTTGAAACATAGGGCCTCAGGCGAGTGCCCGAGTTGCCCCCCCCCCACTGATCGCAGTATACAAGGAAGTAGGCTGAAGGGACAATGTTCAATAATCACTGTAGTTCGGACAAAACTCTGAGCCAGAACCAACAAGTCTGCTTGGTGAAAAGCCTTGTCGCACCGACAACTTGTCTATGAATCTAGTGTGTGTAAACCTGAGCCTATTTCCGGATAAGAGAAGCTTCCCAAACTCGATGGATTCTAGAGTCCAGCACAGATATTACTGCCGTGCGATGCGCGACACAACTCAAGAAGCAGTGTTGCTAATGGAGCAAATAGAAAAATCGCTGCAGGTCGCCGATGCACAGCTGTTACGTACAACAAGAAAATTAGAAATTTCAGGTCTATCTAACGTTGAGTTTTAAACGTCATGCATTATACCAGGACTAGGATTAATATGTACTAACAAGTGGCTTTGTATGTAGCTACATACACATGGACTAAAAATTCGTAAAATATGAACTAACACATACGTAAAAGTACCAAAAATGCTGCAAAGAAGACATCTTCATACGATTCCTTATTTGAGTGACTTCAAACAAAATTAAAAAAAATATTATTTTCCATTGGATTATTGCACTGGTGGCGTTCTAACTGTTCACTCCCAAAACCCGTATACACTGGTACGGAACAGCAACGGAAGATAATAACATGCCAACGTGTTAAACCGCGACAATTGGACCACAACACTCCGCCTCAAGCAGTATTATTATTTCCTCTCTGTGATCGGCGACAGTCGGTTGCCTTTGTTGTACATTTACAAACGATACCGGCTTCCAAAACAATAACAACATATACTGCCACTAGACGATAAGCTGCGCGGCTTTTTCTTTTGCTATGAACCAGGGCCGGCGCTAGTCATTTTGCCTCCCTGGGCGGTGGCGGCAGATGCCGCTCCATTTCGAACCCCCCCCCCCCGTCATTACGCAGGAACGGGAAATTGAAAATCAATATATTCCTAAGTAAAACATCAAAATATAAAATAAATAATGAGACTTCTTATGCTATTTCAATACTATTAAGCGCAAAAGAATATCTCGCTCGACCACAGTTTTCAATAGGCTTATTTTTTTCTTCTCTTCAAATTTTGCCGCCCTGAAAATTTGCCGCTCTGGGGGGGGGGGGGGTGGCACGGTTCGCCCTCCCCTTCCGCCGGCCCTGCTATGAACTTGGTCACCCATCAAAGCATGGCAATTTTAACACAGAAAACAATATGCATCGCATTAAGCAGCAAAAATGACAGCCTCCTCTATGCCATTTCTACAAGAACACGTGCCGGAGCCAAGAGTTGAAATGCTGTTGGAGCCACATAATTTATTTATTTTGAACAATTCCAATATTATGAAAAATGAATAATTTGTGAATTAAACCTGTTGAAATATGTAAAATTAAGTATATTTTCCTTAAATATGTAAAAGTAAGTATTTATTAAAGTTAGAAATATGGAAAAATATTGACAATAAAATGTACCTTAAATCACTACAAACATTACTATTCGCAAAGGTATCACAAAATTTCAGCGATATTTCGTCAAACTAAAAGTATGTATTTATCTATAAATCCTAGCCCTGATTATAACCAGTAGATAACATTGAACACAGCTATGGGTTCGGTAAATTGTCTACAGTTCAGAAGCACTCGCACACTACGTCAAACCGGTAAAATACTTAGTATAAAATAAAAATATGGTGCTTCCAATTCAACAAAACTCACCGTCACTTTACCTGCCTTTCCCCTTCCGTGACAGAAATAGTGCTTCATTATTACAGTTGGCAACACTAGTTACTAGCTAGCCAATGAACATGCACTGCATAAAAGAAGCAACCACTACGCCGTGCTATATTGCCACATTACCGTCCCTGCCGAACGGTGTGAACTGCGAGCTGGAGCGCTATTCAATTGTTTTCAATGATGTTTGCGCGAGTGTGTCCAGGAATGGAATGACAATATGGCAACAATAGCGAAGGTTGTCGAGCATGGTAGAACACGTGATGCTAAGAGAGAGGGAGACGAAACGAAAATTGGTATCTACGCAACGTCAACGATATGTGTGTTGCACTCTACTAGAAAGTTCCAGATGTTAGCAACCGAACTGGTTCAATGTTTTCGCACTATCCAAGGAATCAACAGGTGGTCGTTAAGGAATTAAGAGAGGTGCGACATGAAGCAGCGTTACGTTATGGTCTAAGGTTTCTGTCCCTGAAGACTCAAACGAGGGCGTTCACCTTAGTGTGACCGGACTTCACCCTCTATCCCGGAGGGTAAGTCCCGTTGAGCAACGGACGGCGAAACATAAGTACAGTCACCTGGACACTTAGGTCCAGTAATACTCGCTTACCTGCAAGGCGTTATACTATTTAGGGTGTATCATAAGTAACAGCGCAAACTGACACAGGTGAAAGTACACGATAATAGAAGCCAAAAAGTCTCAGTAAACATGGGTCTGCAAACGTGCCGTTTTCGAGATAATTGCAAATGTGTGGTTACAAGTCGCCACTGACTACATTGTTTGTAAACGTCGTCCTAGTTGGTAAAATGCTAATAATACAGTAAGAAAGTCATTGGAGATTGAATTGCTTTCATTGAACATTCTACTTACTTTAACAAGTAATACAGTACTACGTTAGTATGTTACAATTAGATACTTTACACTCGTACCTGGTAAAGGAGGTGTTCAAAGTGTCGTCTTTGTATCTGGTCCCATTGTAAGGTTCCATTTTCACTTCGCAGTACAGCACAACTGACGTGACGTGACTGTGTACTGATTGTATCCATCCTGTTTGATTACAACGCCACCTCTCGGAAATGTTCTGTTTTGTAAACAAAGAGCAAACCTCGGAACGCGCAAGAAGTGAAGCACTCGGTATTTACAAAATGCAATCAATGACGGCTTCTAACCACACATTCGCACACATTATTAGCATTTTACTAACTAGGACGACGTTTACAAACAATGAAGTCAGTGGTGGCTTGTAACCACACATTTGCAATTATCTCGGAAACGGCTAGTTTGCGGACCCATGTTTACTGAGACTTTTTTGCTTCTATTGTCGTGTACTTTCAACAGTGTCAGTTTGCGCTATTACTTTTGATACCCCTGTATGTTGAGTAACCCTATTGCGGTGATAGAAGTTTTCATTGGATTTCTTGCTATTAAAATCCATTTGTCGCCATAGAATTAGGCTACGCACAGACGTATTGCAGGGAAGCTAGTGTTTCAGGATCTAGTTGTGACATTTATTGCTGTTGACTGTACGTTACCCAGTTTCCAATTGACTATGTTTATTCCCGTTAGCAAACTAACAGCATCCCACTTACGTTCAACTTAAAGGAGTAACATACCATTCGGTACGTGGGATCGAACTATGGGTGTGGCTCATTCATCCTGACTATTGGCATACTCGCTGTTCATGGTTAGCTTGATGGTAAGGTGCGAGAGGTAACAATTATACACTTAAATGAATGACAACACATAACACTTGAGTCTTAAACCCCCAAAGACTGGATCCGAAAGGCTAATGGAAAACGGTATACCTGTCTCTGTATGGCAACTGAAGTTCTGCGAAGGATGGTTATGGTCGTGACTGTACAAAAGAGTCTGACTCTCGACTCGTTCCAACACGGCCTTCCCCAAATCATACTTCTGCCTCTCTTTCCACAATGCTTGTAACTCACTGCCTGACTGCCTGGCCATTCACCTCTCTCCTCCCAGGCATTTATTCCGATCGAATTTACTAAATAATGCCGAATCAGTTACCTGTAGTCTCTTCCTTGATTGCAATTGTTTACACCTGTTTACAACGATGGCGATCAAGGAAACTCGGCAATGTCATGACAAGGCATTCCCCAGATGCTTGTAGATATTTCCTGTCTGGAAAGGTGATGGCTAAATGTCTGGGATTTGGAGGTATTTGTATATTTCCAATGATTTTATAGATTGTTACGAAGAGAGGTGGTTAGGGGTGAAGGGGTGAGCATCCTAAAGGGGTGGGTACTTATCTCTGGTCCCTGAATCTACCCAAACACTGGAACGGTCGTCTGGGCACTGGTCCCGCTGACTGGTGTCTTGCCTCCGGATAGGTTATGGCTTTGACCCCACGGTTTCTGGCGGCCCTGTAATGGACTTGTTCCTCACAGTGGCCGGCAGCGGTCGCCCTCTAGACGTGAACCGTGTGACCTACTTTCCGCCCTCTGGCGGCCTCCGTGTGTTGCAAACTTCTTTAATAATGTTCTCTGGAGTTGGGTAATGTTGAGGATATGGTTCCGTGCATGCCCGGTAACGTTAAGAAGAGATAACAACGAGATCCTTACATTGTAAAGCTGTTATTATAATGGTAATAAAAGTTTCGATAAACCTTGTGTTCAAGCTAAGTAAACGGCGTTATCATTTTCGCCCGGAGAAGACAGAGCAGCCACATTTTACAATTTTGTCGTATAAGCGATTGGGCAAGTTGCCGTGACGTGGTAATCCTTGTCCTCGGGGGTGTGAAGATTTAACTTGTTGCGCGAGAGTCGTCAATCTCGACCAGGGTTTAAAGGATGAGCAAGATTGGTTGAAGGGACAGGGATCAAATGGTTATTGAAAAGGACACACTCTCACTGATCGGCTGGATATTGGAGTGGACAAGGTTATTTATTTATTATTTACAGAGAATTGATTGATTGATTTTTGTTATTTTCTGCCACTTTTGGCTGAACACGGCAATAACAATGAGTGATGATGAAGCTAATGAATGGACACTCACAAAGAACTCCCATGCCGAAGCCGAAACCCTTGGCTGGCGTCGCATCTCGCTGTGTTAACCATTCCCCACGGAGGTCGACAATTTAGTGAATTAAGCAATCTTGGGAATGTTAGTTTCTAAAAATAACTGAGCTACAGTTACAATTACTTGCTTAAGAAGTTAAAGAGCTACTCATTTTAAAAGTAACTCAGTTACACATACTTCTACGTACTTGAAAAGTAACTGTACTTACCTTTACAGTTACTTTCTGGTGTTGCAAACAGGTTATGCACAATCAAGGATCATTATTAATTGTAATAATATAAATGGGCGGGAATACAGAATACCGAAATTTGGCAACACTGTACATCGTTAGTATTGTGTTGGAAAGCGAGGAAGTGCAGAAGTGGTTCTTACAGAGAACAGGTATAGTGCAGGGCGATGCTCAATGGCCTCGAGTATTCGAGAGAAGGCGTTTGTTGAGGAGACTTATTCCCGTTCATATGGAAGTTGCCGTTGAGGTGGGCTATGTTGGAGGAGATTTCTGGAACTTCTGCTGGGAAGTTCACCCCACATGCAAAATGCTGTCCAACGCCTTAATCAAATCGCGGTACTGTTTGCCAAGTTGCAGGATCGCTAAGAAAAAGGCTTTGTATTGGACAGACCATACTTGGCTGTTCTGTTTATGTTCAAATGTTGTGTACAGTAGCTGTTGTGTTGATCCATACAATTAACATTTTTCAGTATACTTACATTATACTTACCAAATTAAATAAAACATTACCTGCTCTGCATCTCGACATAATTTATTTTCGGCCATACTGTATATTAAGACTTTCACTTTTATATAAGTCTCTATATATTTGTATTATTACAGAAAATATATGATGGGACAGGGAGTGAGCTTCCCTGAAATGATTTTAATTCGAAAAATCGTCCGTATCCTCATCGACGCGATTAGTCAAAAGTGGCAGAAAAGCTACGCTAAATAACAAAAATACACATACAAAACTTGGAGAACATTAAGCAAAACATTTTTTTAAGAGGCTTGCTGCGGCACGTTGTGACATGTCGGTGTCGGTCAACTTGCATGTGAGCAACAACAAAGAAAGGGAAGGAGAGAACACGTTGCTGTGGAGACCAAAAGCCCTTCAGGCTCGCCGAAAGAACCTTAATACATATCTGCCTTGTTACCGGATCGATACTCGAGGAGCGGAAAAAAATGTCCATCAACTCTTTTCCCATGCCTTGAAATGTATAAAAAGGAATTGGAGGAGAATCCGTGCGACCATTCCCTCGGGAACTTCAAGCTCCCCGGGGAAGGAAAACCGATGTTCAAGTCGCTTCCACTCCCTCAAAACAATTTTCAAACCTTCCTGAAAGGACTAAGGACAAGAGGCTTCATCTTTGGTCAAAGATTCGCTTCCTTCCTGTCTTGAGATGCGCTCGACATTTTGTACGAGACAAGGTCCTGCTAAGACTTGAATGGTGACTTGAATGGCGAGTTGAATCGCTACTTGATTGATTGATCGATTTGGTGTCTTAAGTCCACTTTATGCACAGTAAGGCTAATCGGGACTGGACCTACAGTTTAAAGTGGGATCCGAACCACTATGTGCCTCCACCAGGAATCGAACCCGGGACCCCTTGATTACAAGGAGACAACGCTACCACTGCGCCATCGGGGAGGCCTTGAATCGCTACTTGAGTGCTAAGAACTATATCTAGAGTGTTTTACAGCAGGAAGTTATTTATGTGTATTCTTTTAACAACAAACATTACAGACCTGATATACATGTTCGATCATCACTGTTTAGAATTGTTACATATATCCAATATACGAGGGCTAGTCAAAACAGAGAGAATGATTTTTTTATATATCACACTGAACATGCAGCGGTGATACAAATTTGCGCGAGAAGAACGTGTCTCGTGGAATCGACAGATAAAATTGCAAGCGCGTATGCGCATGCGTCTGGCAACACTGCGCAAACAAAACACGAATGGTCAGAAGTTGTATACGGAAAATGGAGTCTGTTCGTCAGGAGCAGTACGCGGCTTTGAAATTTTGCGTCCGTCTGCTTCCGCCGCGGAAGCATATGAAATGTTGCAGTAGGCATAAGACGAAGATGTCCTTCCACAATCAACCGCATTTTGATGGTTCAAACAGTTTAAGGAGGGCCGTGTTTCGACCACAAAGCAGGGCGGTTCGGGCGCTCCGAAGTAGTGCAGTAAGGCCGGTACCACAACCGAAAATGAGGTACACAACCGAAAATGAGGTATAGTGAGGTACACAGTGTTGCCAACCTCTTACTTGAAAAAATAACCAAGGTTTTTCTTTTTCGGTCTAACCTAACCTCAAACAAGGAGCTGGCAATCTTGCTTGAGGCTTTTCTCGCAGTGTTGCCAGCTGGAGCTCGGTGGGGCTCGGTGCCAACCTCTTACTCGAAAAGTTACCAAGGTTTTTTATTTCTTGGGCTAATCTAACCTAACGCGAGGAGCTGGCAATCTTGCTTGAGGCTTTTCTCGCAGTGTTGCCAGCTGGGGCTCGGTGGGGCTCGCAGTGTTGCCAACCTCTTACTCGAAAAAAATGACCAAGGTTTTTATTTTGGTCTAACCTAACCTCAAGCAAGGAGCTGGCAACGCTTGAGGCTTGTCTTGCAGTGTTGCCAATATTTTACTCGAAAAGTTACCAAGGTTTTTATTTTGGTCTAACCTAACCTAAAGCAAGGAGCTGGCAATCTTGCTTGAGGCTTGAGGCTTGCTTTAATTAATTGCATAAATCAAGGTTGCCAACCTACTGGTATTTCTACCATGGTTTTTTTTTACAAAAAAAAAAGAGAGAGAGGGAAGAGTTAAACAACCGACAATGCTGCCAACACCTACCTATAGTTTTTCTTACTTGATAAGGGTTTAGCCAATTTATACACTGGCGTAACATACACACACTGTGCAATAGAGCCGGCAACAAATATATACTGCCGTAAAAGAGAGATGGCAACACAGTATGTGTGTGCGTGTGTGCGTGTATAATATGTAGCATTATTAACTAGAGTGTGTTGGCAACCCACCTGCAATTAAAAAAAAAACTAGAGACGTCAATGTTGCCGTAAGATAAAGAGGGAGACTAAGCTGGCAACAGTGGTGAGCGAATATGCCTTATTTCCAAGTCCCGGGGCGCTAATGTATATCGGGATTTTTGTAAAAACCTTATCGCGGGAACGATGTGCTGCACATACGCGCGCGCGCACCTGTATTGTGATGCAAACAAACAAATAAATAATTGTTGTTTTTAGGATGCCTGGCCCCTAACCCCGCCAGGGTGCGTGGTGCCCAACCAAAAAAGGTTCTAACGGCTGCGGCTCTAGATTACCGCACCTCTGTAGAGTTTCACGTGTTTTTTTTTTTTTCCCCCCCAAACTTCCATGAAACCCTACAGAGGACCTCCGTAATGCATGCAACGTGTACTAACGACTCTAGTGTTATTTTGATGTTGTAATATTTTTGGATATAGAGTTTTATTGTGAGATATAGATAAAAATAATTATGTTTATTATAATATTTTTTGATGAAGATGGAGAATGTATGTGTGTGTGTTACAAATAAAGTTGCATGCTTTTTTCTAGTGTGTGTGTATGTGTTTTTGATGTACGACAGCATCTGAAACGATAAAAAAATTTTATTGTTAATTTTCTCATGTAAAAACAACAACAACAAAATTTTTGTGCAAATTTTCTGATTGTCTCGTGCTATAGTGCAAAAAAAAACTGATGAAATTGATATTGTAATTGATCTTGAACTAGTGAAATTTTCGTATTGTGCCATTGAAACTGATTGTGCTAGTACAAAAAATTCTTATTGTGCAAGAAAAAAACGTTAAAAACTTGTTAAAACTGCTCTGTGACCCTCTCGTTCTTCACGTCGTGGACGAAGGACTTCTCGGCGACCAGGATCACACTGCATACGGTGTCCTCGGGCAACGGACTGTTGAACTCGCAGACGATCTTGATGTTGGTTCGATCGTTGACCACCACCTGCTTTCTCTTAGATGTGTTGATGACGAACATGGGTCTGCGGGTTTTGAATTCGCTGGGCGTGTAGTACATGTCCATGCTTCCCTCGGTCACGCGTTTGAAAGAGGTGTAAGCTTCGTAAAGTTTGAGGTAATCGTCTTTGGTCATGTCGAGGTTGTAATTCTCGCGCGGGAAGACTTCGTTGCGTCCATTCTTCAGATAAACATTCTTGATCTTGCAGTCGTCGAACATGCTGGAATTTTTTTCCTGGTTGTTATCGCGCCCGGTCTGAAAGAGCACCACGACGAAATCTGGCATGTCGAACTGTATGTTGTTGAACTGCGTCGTCACGTCGAATTCCATGTGACTTCCCGACGCCATCTTCTGCACGCACTGGTAACCGTGAAAGTGAATCGGTACCTGCGGACTCTTCAAGATCTCCGCTTTGTACTTGAGGGCGTAGTTTGTTTCGTATTCCACGATCGGTATTCTCAATTCCATGCTTTGTATGACGCACTTGGCCGCTTCAGGTAATGTGTTGGCTATCGGCGTGCCGTCGGCGTTCAAGTTGGTGTATCGCATCAGTGCGTCGTTGTCGTTGGCCGCTCTTCGAAACGTGACGCGCAATCCTCCCTTCCACATGATTTCTTTGTAGTCGGAGAAGAATCCCGGCAGCAGACGCATGGGAAAAAGCACCGTGTGACTTTTAGTCGATATTTTGGTCCCCGCTTCGAATCCCCCCGCCTGGTAGTATGCTGCGTCCGTTTTGGATAATTTCAATGTTCCCACTGCCGTCGACGTGATGCCTGGATAATCTATTCTGTCTATGACGGTGTTGTGTTTCCTCACCTCCACCTGCGAGAACAGGTGAGGCACGAAGTTGTCCACAAGTATCAAATTTGCATTGGGCGGAAACGCGTCTCCGCTTTCCTTCTTCACCACGTCGAATTGAAGGTAGAGGTCCGCTCTGTGAGGATGAACGAAGCCGTCGCCTACGTCCACGTCGTATTCGATCTCCCTGTTCGCTTCGTTGAGATTGGCGAACGTGCGACGGTTGGGAGGGAAAGATTGCAATTCGTAACTTTCGATTTGTTCCATTTTTACTATGCATGTTATTTATTATACGTTGATCTCCACGATGGCCGTCGTAGTGGCACCTGCGAAATCCACCACGTCTTCTTTCTCGTTCGTCACCACCAACTCTATGTCGTCTATGCGGTTGCGACATACTGGAAAATAGATCGGCGAAGAGGGTGTGTAGATGATCGGTTCCATGAATTCGGAGCTGGGTTTGAACGTGGCGATGATTCCCGTCTGCTTGTGACTTCCCAGCAACCCCCCGTCTGAGGATTTCGTGATCATGCCTTCTGCCACGTTACAGTGAACGTTCAGAGTCTCTATGGCCAGAAATTTAGGAATATTAGTTGCCGTATGTTTGATGCCAGCTTCGAGTTTGGTGTCGTTCTCGAAACCTAAAAGTTCTCCCATGGTGCCCAGGTTTATGGTCTCCGTCGCCGATAGGATTTCCACTCTGTGCGTGACCGAATTTTGAGAAAAGTACGTGCCTTTGGGTAACTGAGCTTGCAAAGTGGAAAGATTGTATTGGCCTGGCGTGACGACGATGTGTTCGCTTCCGACACTAATTTTGTTGTTGTGCTGCGTGACGTTAGGTATGAGGTACATGCTGTAGAATGCACGCAGAGCTACGGATTTAGGATAGACGATGTCGTCGTGCAGCGTGAGTTTCAAGATCGAAGATTCGCTCGTGAGATGGAACACGCCCATCGTGTTTAAGGTTCCACAATGCTTTCTGAAAATGTTCCACCGACGGGTTATTTATTTTAGACATGTATGCGAGAACAGAAAGGCATAGGTGGCCGCAGTTAACATCGGTGAAACCCTGGATGCGTTTGTCATTGTAGTAGAGGTTGGCAACACTGAGATACTTCACCAACCTGGCAGGTGGTGTGCCACCGAACGAATCGAAAACAAATGCATTGTTATCGTTAATTTTGAGGTAGCATATCCAATGTGTACCAGGATTTTTGTAACTGTCCAGGTTGACCACGCCATACTCTTTTTTCTTCACAGTAGAGGGTAGAGAATCGGACATGAAAACACCCCTGAAGTTTTTTATTCCCAACAGTTCGATCAGAGATTCAATATCGAAGTTGGACAGGGCTTCTTCTTTTTTTTTTTATATTTCTTCAAAGCATCGAGGTTGCTTTTTTGCTTTTTGGTTATACCTTTCCCCTTCTTCTCCATAGCCAGGTTGTGACGTTTCTGTTCTTCCAATTCCGCTTTGTTCTTCTTCGAGTCGATGACGGTTTTCGCAATGGCGGCGCTACCGCCGGCCAAACTTCCAACAGCCCCCAATGCTGCCAGGATAGCTGGGATGCTGAATATGAAACCTCCGATCTTTTGCTGTTTCCGCGAACGCTGCAAGCGTTTCAATTGAGGTGTGCTGAGAAGTAATTTCATTCCGTGTCCTTTCGTCAAGCAAGAACGTTTCTTCTCGCGTTGTTTCTTGGTGAGTAACCCATCGAGGGCACCTAGATTTTTCAGATTGGAGTATGGTATCTGGTACACGACACCCTTAGGCTTCATGTTGATGCTCTATATGTTATTTTCACGGTATGTTATTTATATATATGTTTTGAGATTTTTTTTGTTTTGTGTAATTTTTTTTCGGTATGTTATTTATATATAAATGTTCTGAGATTTTTTTGTTCCGTGTAATTTTTTTTCAAGGATATACTCCGCGCAGAACCGTTACACAAATTCTATTACGTGCTTTGTTTTCTTACCAAGAAGTTCCTTTGTACCCTTGTACACGATTTGAGTTTTGTTCTCGATTAAAATAGCTAGCTTCTCGTCAGATAACATGTTAGCGTATCGATCTGGTAAAAATAGACTGTATTGTGCGTTGAGCAACAGACGCGCCTTGGGACCATACTGGGTAGAAACAATTGAACCGGAAGTTATCGTGTAAGGTTTGTCCACTTCCAATTCCTGAATTTTTACATATTCGACTGACAAATTTAGCATTTGTTTTAATGCTTGGAGGTCACTTATTTTTTCAGTCGTCATATCGAAGAAGAGAAATTTTCAGTGTGTGTGTTAAAGAAATTTAATTTTTTTCACGATGTGTGTTATTTATATATACCAAAGATTTTTTTACAATTTGTGTTATTTATATATATTTTTTTTTCACGATTTGCATCGAAGATTTTTTTATGTGTGTGCGTTAGAGGAAGAAAGTTCGTGCTTCGGAAAACGCAATGATGTGCGTGATGATATCTTCCGTCTCTTGTTTAGACTTGTGCCAATCATCAGTGTATCGTCTTCTTCCCTTCCTCGCCTCGTGCAGATCATCTAACCTATTGTTTAATTTTTCCCCTGCAGCCGAAAGAAGAGTGTCGAGATCACCCCACCTCATGCCACCGATCTCCCGAAGATAATCCTTAACAGCCATTTCACAAGGGATGCGAAATTCCGGCGTTGATCTCGCTATGATTAAAAGTTTATTAACATCTCTGTTTACTGCGTGTTTAAAAATTTTACACAACAGTTCGTGTGGCAAGACGGTTATACCAGACATGTTTTTTTTTTTTTTTTTTTTTTTACTGTATGTTATTTATATACCCCACCCAAGTTTTTGTTTTGTGTTCATGGCGATGGTGGTGCCCAGTGCTGCAACTCTTTCTCCCAGCGAAGCGTCTCTGCTAACGAATCTTTCGAAAGCTGCGTGCTCTAACTTTCTGTCTGCTTCGTGACGCGCATCCAGATCGGTGCGAGTGGTGTTGTAGGCGATGTCGTGATCTTTGCATGCTGCGTCCAACGGATTCACGCCCTTGTCTCCTCTATTCAATCTTTTCTCGAGTTTGGTACCCGGTCCGCAGTACTGGTAGCCGGGTAAATGCATCTCGAAAGGTAACTTGTTGATGATGTCGTTCACGAGTCCCTTTCCTTCGGCCACGTTCCAGAATCTCGGAGGCAGCGTGTTGATGATTTTGATGAGGTAACCTATGCCCTTGTCGTCGTTCACGATGAAGTTGGAAAGTTTGGTGCTGATCATGTCCACGATGCCAACCTTCTCGTTGTAGAAATTACGATTGCCTGCATTCTCCTCTCCTGCAATAACCAACAACCTGTCTATGAGCTTGCGCACGTCGTCCACCCAAACGAATTCTTTGGGTAACGTGTTGTAGAGTTTGACGCCGCTGCCTGTTTTGACCTGGTTCCAAATCGGTTTGATGAGATTTCTGTACTTCTCGCCGCTGCTGGATTTCACCCTATTCTGCGAGGCGTCGTTGTTCTGGTACAAGGCATCCGTCATGATCAAAATTTCCTTGTAACTTTGGTAATCTTCGTCGGTGTAATCTTTCGGCTGCTTTTTGGCAACGAGTTCCCACAGTCCCACCGTACCCGGATACCTGTTCCAACTATCCTTCTCGCCTAAATTAACTTTAATGTCGTTGCCTTCGAAGGTCACCTTCGATTTTCCAATCTTCCAAACCACACCGCCGCCTTCGTTGCTCTCCATGCTCGGATACAATCCGAACACTTCATCTTTGTCGAATTTTCCCGTGCTCAGGTAGTCTCGTGCCAAAGGTCCCAACTCGATCTTATCCAAAGACGACGGCGTGCTACCTATGGCTCGACGTCGTGCCGGTACGTCCTTCAGTTCGAACGGCGTCGAAGGAATGCTCGAAATAGGCGTGGGTACGGCGTAACTTTTAGCTGCAAGTGGTACGAGTTCGTTGATCAAATTTTTATTTTGTTCCGTGACGCCTTTAATTTCTTTACCTAGATCGCTGATGGCGTCGATCACAGGTTGATCTTGACGTTTCTTCTCTTCGTAGAATCCGCGATTCTCGGATTTCCAACCTTTGAAGCGTTTCGCGAGGTAATCGCGGAGCTTGAGATTTTCGTCTTCGATTTTTCGTTTCGTCATAATGTTATTTATACACGTCGTTTCTCACAACGTTGCAACGTTTAGAAAGTCGTTGATTTTGTTTCTGTATTTTCCGTCGTTGGGTTTCCTCGTCATGTCGATCGTTGCGAATCCGAAATCGTCACTGTTCCAACAGTGGGAGCAGCAGCGTTCCGAAAATTGATTGTAGTTCATGTCTCCGCCTACGTAGTCATCGTACGCGTGCTTGAGGTTGGTGTGATCTTGACGAAACAAACATATGAAATTAGCGTTGTCGCGTACTAACTGTTTTGGAATTTTGGAAAACGTTTGAGCTAGGAAGAAGCAATCTATTCCTTTGTGACGACCTTGCGTGAAAAAATTTCGAATTTCATTTTGATTTTCCAGGATGACATCGTCGAACACAACAACTGAATTTTTACGACAATCGTCGAGTGGTTTTATTTCCGAAGCGAACGTTGCAATGTCCAGACCATCGTACAGTTTTATCAGTTGCTGGTATTTCGCTTGTTCGAGACTTTTCGAAAATACGTAGAGGTGCCTGTTCTTCCAATCTAACCAATTCGGTGCGAGGAGAAAATTGTCCACGAGCAGTGTCGTTTTCCCACACCCTGAAGGACCTACGATCAGACAGCGGATGCTGTCGGGAAGCAACTCGCCGTTCCTTTTTTTTCGATTTTCCGAATCAGGTAGACGTTTCACGACATTCCACGCACTCATAGAATCACTTCGTTTGAATCGATCCAACTCGTGTCCGAAAGTCCCAGCCATTTCACCAAAAGTTTGTCGCCTCTCTTACGCAAAACTTTTTCGATAAGGTACGTGTCGGGGTATTTCGTTTTAGAGAGTTCCTCCTCGTAGAAGCGCCCCAATAAAATTTCACCGCCACTGTCCTTTATTATATACGTGTGACGGTTTCCGGGTAGAACTCGAACCACGGTAAAAAGTTCCGTGCTCCAGTTTCGTGTGAAACCCCTGTCGAACGTTTGCTTCAATTTACTGACCCTCACCTCGTCTCCAATTTTGTATTTAGGTTTTTTTGTCGTGGGTGTGTACTTTGGACAGTAAACGCTGGAAATTAATCGCTGCTCGTCGGACTTGGTAACGTCAGCTGGCTTCATGCCTATCGTTCTGTGTACCGTATTATTATAGGTGTCGACGAGTTCCGGCAGAATGTCGACCCATTTGTAATTTCCCCGAAGCGTGAATCGTTTCCACATGTGTGTTTTCAAGGTTCGATTAAATCTTTCCACAATGCTGGCTTTGATGTGACTGAAAGTCGAATAATGTCGAATGTCATGTTTTTGAATAAACTTTTGGAATACGGCATTGTAAAATTCCTTCCCCTTGTCCGTTTGCAAAAACCGTGGTCGTCTGCCGCTTTCGCGAAAAATTGTCTTGAATGCTTCCGTGACGCACGTCCCCGTTTTGGCTTTCAAAGGTAGAGCCCATGCGAATTTCGAAAACGTGTCTATGACGGTGAGGAGGTACTTGTTGCCCTTGTTCAATTTATGCACATTTTTTAGATTGCCGCTACTCATCTCCACGAGGTCACTTTGCCAAAGGTCATCGATGCCCTTGGTTACCACAGCTAAACGCTTGTAGTTGCGACGTGCAGGTTTATGCAATTCTTCGACAATGGCTTGCCTAGACATTTTTAAAGATTACGTTTGAAGAGAAGCACCAGCGTGATGGGATTCAAAGAGGGTGGCACTTCGCTCGTGTTTTGAACAATCAGCTTATCGCCGGCACTCACGTCAAAAACGGTAAGATCTTCGTCTTCGTGTATTTCATATACGTTGCGCGTTTCGTTCCAACGTGCCAGAGGAATGTTTCCTGCTTTCTGGACACCACGATTCGATATCAAGGTCATGGTGGGAACGCTAGCTTTTCTGCCGTGAGACCAGTACGAAAATTCATTTATCTGAATCGTGCCATCGAGGAGAAACTTGTAGTACGGATGATAAGGATGTAACATGTACAGTTTGTTACCTTCGACGAACGTGGAGATTCTCTGTTGATTGGGTACGCTGTTGATTTCGATGGCTTGCAGAGAATGCAGTTTAGCGAATTTAGTATCGACGCTAACGAGGTTGCTGTGAAGCTGTCCCAGTGTATTTTGTACGGGCAACAAATGTTCGACGATGGTATCCGTTACTGTAGAAAATGACGGTTTGATTTTCACTTCCACGTTCAACTGCTTGAAGTTTTCGTTGAGTTCTTGCAACTTGGCACCGAAAGAGGCCAGCGTCGATTCCTGCGTGGATTCCAGCACTCCAACTTGATCTCTAATGTTGACGACGATACTCTGAAGGTTCTCGACTTGATTCAATTTCGAACTCTTTTCGGTGAGATCGTTCACGATGCTTCGCATCTCGATAAACTGCGTGTGAAGGTCGGCGACGCTCTGCGAAGTGGGCAACGTCGACACCAACGAAGCAAGTTCGTCTCGAATCTGTTCCACGTTCGCCGTTTCCGTTTCTAGTCGTTTCAGCATACGTGATATGCTCCTTTTCAAAGCATGTAATTCTTTTGAGGTGGGGAGATTGGCCACCCTACTCTCGAGATCGCTCAACGAACTTTTGATGTCGCTCGAATCGGATAGTGCCGTCACCGCTGTTTTCAATTTTTCCAAATCTTCGCTCGAAGGTACGCTCGTCCGTAACGATTCCAAGTCACCCTGTATGTTGTCCAGTACGTGATGAAAATGAGCAAGGTTCGATTCGACGTTCAAATTTTCTAAATATTCGATCTTCTGCTGAACCGTGCTCAACGTGTCTTGTATGCTCGTCAACGCACTGGCTTCAGCGTGAATATTTTTAATTTCTTCGTTGATCAACTCCAGAGACGCCTGAAGCGTAGCGATGGTGGTTTGAATGTGTTCGAAATCTTGATAAGCCTCCAATTGAATTTTTATGTTCGCGACGCTTTTGCCGATGATCTGCAGTTCGTCTGACGATGGTAGGTTCGTCATGGTATCTTCCAAAGTCTGTAACTTGGATTTAATTTCTTCCAACGTGCTGGCGAATTCTTCTTGTAATTTGGAAACAACAACATGCAAGCGTTCTACATCAATATCTTTCACGACGGTTTGAAGTTCAGAGAAATTCTTTTCGATTGCCGAAGTTCGTTCTTCGATTTCGAGTTTCAATTTTTCCAAATCTTCATTTTTCGATTGAAATTGCTGCAATTTGAGCAAATCATTTTGAAGCTTATCCACGCTCAACTGTATATTTTGAACGTTGTCGTAAGAAGGTACGTCGACATAATTTTTTATGAGCGTTTTCAGTTCGGAATCGATTTTCAGAATGGGGTCGAGACATTGCGTTTGGAGCGTAGCGATCTCGGACTCTAAACTTTTGTTTAAGGTCTCCTGCAAAGCAATCAAATCGCTCCTCAACTTTTTAATTCGGACGTCTAACATGAGAATCTCTTCTGCGTGGTCTACACGCTTGGTGTGGCCGAAAATATCGTTAGGCATTTTGGTTAACGGTTATTTATAATAGGATAGACGATTCGTAATTCTACGAAGAGAGGAATAAGTTTGTCGTAATCTCCTAGGAGTTCCACGTATAAACAATCTCCTGCAGAAACATCGTACGTAATGCTAGAAAGCATCTTGTCGTGCTTGATTCGAAAAATGTTCTTGCCGGTAGATATTTTGATTTCGCCTACGTTTTCCGGATTCACGGTAATTTGAAGTTTTCCATCGATCGGAATTTTGTAAAAATGTAAATTGTTGTTAAAGACATAAAACATCTTGCCTACATCGTCATCCAATTTCGTCCAAATGCTGTTAAGGTGAACAATCAGTAGACCGTTGAGTTTAGTTAACATGGAAGGTAGAAATTCATGATCTGTCGTCGCGCGGTGTACAGTCTCCATGTTGGTTTGTTTTCGGAAACCAAAAAGATTCATAGGTATGCTGGTTATTTAAAATACGGTCAAAGTTTTTTTTGTAATGACAGTCAGTGTTTTTTTTTTGTAATGACTAACAAAATGATTTTTTTGTTTTTTTTTGTTTTGTTTTTATGAATCTTCTGTTGAAGATGGGCATATGTTGCAGGTTTTGCTTTCTGCTAAGCGATAGTGCCCCCACGGCAGTGTGTGGATTCCACACTCGAGGACGCGCCTCTTGTCGTCGTTGGGATCCAGGGCAATCTTCCTCACCTTGTTGGTGGTCAACACATGGTCGACGCTCTGGATGCGCTGTTCTGCTCTTAGAACCGACGACTTGGTTTTGAGGCAATCCACAAAGTCCTCGAATGTGAGATGCTCCCGAACCACCTGTCTGCCGACACCCTTGGCCTTCTTGGTAACGCTACCCTCGGCTTTGATGGTATAGGCCTTGGCGCGAAGACCTGCAAACTCAAGAATCACGTCTCCGTCCTTTTCATCTTTGAGTTTGCCAGGAACCTTCTTGTTGCGGGCCAGGATATCGTACTGGTTCGGCTGGGGATAGCCCGAGGTGTCGAAGAGTTTAACCAAAGATGGAGCTGTGGCTATATCCCCGTATGCGTCGGCTGTGCGAACGTGGTACACCAAGCTGTCCGTGTCCGTGTAGAGAAGCGAGATGTTGTGGCCGTAGTGTGAACGTAATATGTCGTAGTACGTCTCGAACATGTGGAGCTTGCTCAGATCCAGAACCGCGGCTCCGACGTAGATAGGCTTGGTGAGTTTCACCACACCTTGCCTCATGTGAATCAGAGCCAGCTGCTCGTTATAGATTGTTCGAGACTTGAACAATGGGCTCGCGACAAGCTGACGACATCGCTCTTTCCTCGTCACCAATTTTATGTCCACGCGATTCCGTATATTCTCCATGGTTTTGCCAAACACTGCATTATTCATAAGCTTGAAGAAATCCTTATCAAGCTCGGACGTGGCTGCGGTGCGGTGTTCAGTGTTGACTTCAATATATGGACGCAACCATGGAGAATGCTCGAACTTGAGGATGCGATGAACTGCGTGGACCGTGACCCCTCGCTGCATCAACCACCGGAGATTCTGGTAGTGAAGAACATAATTCTTCTTGGGTTCGAAATCCATGACGAGCTTCTTCTGGTTGGAATTGGGTGGACACTTGAACTCGGGTGCAGGGGGAAGATCGCAGAACAAATCCTGCAGCTTCTCGGAGAACTCAAGGTCCACCTCGGCGAAGAACCCATGTTCCGAATCGTCGAAACCTTCAACGTCGAATTTGGAAGGGTCAGCCCACTCGAACCCTCTAAAGGGGAGTGGCTGCATCATGGAGTGCCCGTAGAGGTTATTGACGTCCGTGTGCATGATGTAGCTCGTCGGTTGGGTGGAGTCGTAGCCAGTAGCCATCTGATGGTTGTTGGCGCGCGCGTGCCGTTGCGACACCTGGACCATGCCACCTCGCACGGCGCGTTCTACAAACAGCATCATGTCCACGTCCGAAAGAAGCTCCAGCTCGACTTTCGTCACCAGAAACATGGCTGACCACGCCAGTCCGGGGAGACTATAGAAGTAGGCGGGATCCAGGTGGTAGATCTTCATTGCAGTCGCCCGGAACGTCTGGAACACGTCGGCGAGGAGCGTCACATCAAGTTTGAGGTAGGCGTCGTGGTAGTCTCCGAGAGTTCGACACCCCAGCTCGCACCACATGGACTGGGCGTGGTGATATTCTTCGTCGGTGATGTTCGAGCCTCGTAGCTGACTGTAGAAGTTCGCCTGGGGAGGTAGCGACGTCTCCGCAAACTTGGTAGAGTCGGTGACGTATTCGTAGGGGTAGACCCCCTTACGCCTGAAGAGACCGACGTCCAAGTTCGGAAAATTCGCAGAGGTAATGAGCATTTGCTCGTTGCTCAGCTTCCCTGCAAGGGCATCGAGGCTGGCCGGGAGGAACCTCAGGGAATCGAGGAAGCGAAGCTCGACGGTAGAGCTTGATTCTGGGATCGACACTTGTTTGCTCACACTGATGTAACGCTCCTCGTTCTGGGCGAGAACGTTGATTCGCATGTCGTCGTACCCAAGATGCTTGATCAGGTGGTGAAAGTCGTACCCCGAGCCGTTGTGAAAAAACACAGGGATGAAGCGTGGGTCCCGGGCCAAGCGGTTGCAATCATTGCACCAAGGGCCAACGTACCTACCGTTAAAGTGATCGTGGTGACGGACTTTACGGTTTTTGGTAGTGTACTCCTCGACGCAGACAGGGCAAGCGATGGCCTCGTCGTGTCTGCGTTGATCGTCGGGGGACAGTGGGAGCATAGACTTGGGGGTCAACAGCACCTTCCCTATCTCGATGGCCTCGTCAACCATCCTCTCGAGGAAGTGTTTGGCTGCGTCGGGACCGCGATACACATAGGGCTCGGGGGCGATGTGTTGATCTCGTCGCACCACAACGTAAGCGAAACTGGATGCATCGTGGAGTTGGTAAGGGGTGGTGGAAGAAACTTCAGGATCGGGGTCGCAAGTGGACAGGGGTTTGAGGAAGGCCTCGAAATCCGCGATGATGATAGCAGGGTGCTCCACCATGGCACCGTGCATGTGGAAACGCTCCACGGTGCCAGGTTTGGGCAAGTCTGCCACCCCCGGTTCATTGGCATTGCAGTAGAGCTTGTGGTTAGCGAGCTTCTCGGCAGCGATGTTGGAACCTCGAACATGTTGGTAACTGCGTTGATCCCGTCCGTCGAATATTGACAAGCACCTGCGACAAACTTCTATGTGGTGTTCGTGTTTGCTCCGTTGGCTCGAAACAAGCCGAGAGAGGGAGCGAATAAGAGTGTAGTGGTGATGGGTCTCGTTCTTGATGAGTAGGAGATGGATTTCTCGAGCATCATTGTTGTCTACGTCGCTCACCCGGATGGGGTACACCACATTTTTGTCGGTGAGGCCATAAACGTTGATGGCCAACCGAGGGTTGTGTGTACGGGCCTCGAACTTGCGAATGTCCGAGACCTCCACCGGGTACTCAATCCCAGCAATGGCATCTTCCAGCTCTGGCTCATAGGGTAGGTAGTGGTTAACTCGGTGTGGTTGGTTTTTCCAGTGAACAGGGTGCAACGCCGCAAGCACACACCATACGAAGCACTTGTTATCTTTATTTTGGATGTTCAGAACGGCCGTCTTTGCCGCAATTGCTTTTGGTAAGCGGGCGTAGCTGGAGGCGGAGAGAGGCACAAACTTGGAAAGTTTGACGCGCAGCTCGTGAGGCTCACCACACAGCGAACCCCCCGAGCCCTTAGCTTCATGTTCTTCTTGCTTTGCCAGCAGCTCCTCGACAAACTTGTTGTAGATGTCCTCGAGGTTGTCGACATCCGCCAAATGCAGCGTCTTCGCCTTGGTGTTGTGGCAGAAGCTGTAAATTTCATCAGACGGCTTCTTGTACCAGCAACAAAGCGATGCGTAGAATTTGGTAGAGTGCGTTGCAAGCGTATCGCGGAGAATGGAAATAATTTGGGCTTGCACGTTCTCCAAAAAGCTACGCACGTCGCATGAGTCCTCCGAAGTAAAAGGAAAATCCTCTAACAAATGCTGGAAAGCAGACTGGTTCGCTTTCGCCACATGCTTGACACGTTTGGCGGGTGGTGCATTGATGGTGGCTGCTTCTGCCTCTCTCTTGGTGGAGGTCGAAGGCTGTGCCCCAGATGTATTTTTGCTTAGACAAGTAAGCTTATGTTTCTTGGCATACGCAATCGTAATATGTTTATTGCATCCGGAACACAGTTCAGTGGCAGCCAAATGCTTGTCTGGCACGCAGGTGCGACAATGTCTTGCAAAATTTTTGCTTAATATAGTTTTTTTGCACACAGGGCAACTTTTCATAGAGGGCATTTTTTCGGGGTATGTTTATTTATATATGGGTAGCGTTGTCTTCCTCAAATATGTGTTTTAATCAACTCTATAAAAAAATATAAAAAAATATATAAGAAAAATATGATTGTAGATGGAAAAACACAATAAATATTGTATGTATGTGTAATTTTATTTAGCTTACTTTCGCTAGACACGAATTTTCTTCAGATTTTATTGCCCATTACAACAACAATTAACCCACCCACTATTGCCAGCACCACCACTACCATACAAAAAAAAAAAAACACGTGAAACTCTACAGAGGTGCGGCTATCTACAACCGCAGCCGTTAGAACCTTTTTGGGTTGGGCACCACGCACCCTGGCGAGGTTGTAGGGGCCTGGCATCCTAAAAAACAACAATTATTTATTTGTTTGTTTGCCTCACAATACGAAAAATAATAAGAGGCGCCAGCGCGCACGTATGCATGTGTGGCGCATCGTTGCCGCGAGAGAGGTTTGCAAAAATCACGATATACATTGGCGCCCAGAACTTGGAAATAATGCGTATTCGCCCACCACTGTTGCCAGCTTAGTCTCTCTCTTCATCTTACAGCAATTTTAGCATCTCTATCTTTTTTAGTTGCAGGTGGGTTGCCAACACACTCTAGTTAATAATGCTATATATTATACACGCACACACATACTATGTTGCCATCCATCCATCCATCCATCTCTCTTTTTACGGCAGTATATATTTGTTGCCGGCTTT
Organism: Lepisma saccharinum; assembly: GCF_977018435.1. Taxonomy (NCBI): domain Eukaryota; kingdom Metazoa; phylum Arthropoda; class Insecta; order Zygentoma; family Lepismatidae; genus Lepisma; species Lepisma saccharinum. The sequence goes on from NC_139235.1 coordinate 9,983,654, forward strand.
ATTGCCCAGTGTATGTATGTTACGTCAGTATATAAATTAGTTAAGCCTTAAGCAAAATAGCCCTTGCCAAGTAAAAAAAAGCTGTAGGTAGGTGTTGGCAGTATTGTCGTTTGTTTAACTTTTCCCTTTCTTTCTTTTTTTTTTTTTTTGTAAAAAAGCTATGGCAAAAATACCAGTAGGTTGGCAAATTGCTTTATGCACTGTAAGACCTCAAGCAGTATTGTCAGCTCCTTGCTTTAGGCTAGGTTAGACCAAATAAAAACCTTGGTGATTTTTTCGAGTGAGGAGTTGGCAATACTGCTTGTGAGGTTAACATACACCATGAAAAGCTACAACAAGTTGGAAACACTGGTGAGGTTAACATACACCGTAAAAAGCTACGACGAGTTGGCAACACTGGTGAGGTTAACATACACCATAAAAGGCTTCAAAATATCAGTTGGTGAAATTTTCGTGGAGTGAGTTGGCAACACTGGTGAGGTTAACATACACCATAAAAGGCTACGACAAGTTGGCAACACTGGTGAGGTTAACATACACCATGAAAAGCTTCAAAATATCAGTTGGTGAAATTTTCGTGGAGTGAGTTGGCAACGCTGGTGAGGTTAACATACACCGTGAAAGGCTTCAAAATATCAGTTGGTGAAATTTTCGTGAGGTGAGTTGGCAATACTGGTGAGGTTAACATACACCATAAAAGGCTACGCCTCGCCCGAACACGTACACTCACACACAAAAGCTAAAAAATTATACACCGTGAAAAGCTACGACGAGTTGGCAACGCTGCTTGTGAGGTTAACATACACCGTAAAAGGCTACGTCTCGCCCGAGTTGGCAACGCTGGTGAGGTTAACATACACCATAAAAGGCTACGCCTCGCCCGAGTTGGCAACGCTGCGAGCCTCACCGAGCCTCATTTTCTGGCGCAGAACCTGGGCACCCCCACTATTTTAGTGATTTTTTCGAGTAAAAAATTGGCAACACTGCAAAAAAAAGCCTCAAGCAAGGTTGCCAGCTCCTTGCTTTAGGTTAGGTTAGACCAAAAAAACCTTGGTGATTTTTTCGAGTAAAAAGTTGGCAACACTGCAAAAACAGCCTCAAGCAAGATTGCCAGCTTCTTGCTTTAAGTTAGGTTAGACCAAGCTAAAACCTTGGTGATTTTTTCAAATAAGAGGTTGGCAACACTGTGTACCTCACTATACCTCATTTTCGGTTGTGTACCTCATTTTCGGTTGTGGTACCGGCCTTACTGTACTACTCTCCGACCACCGCAGTGAACGAGATCATGGTTAACACAGCTGCCGTCATTGTTCGGGAAGATCGCCGAAAAACGATAGATGAACTGGCCGGCGTGTTACACAAGTCCCATGGTAGCGCGTTCACCATTCTGCACGATCGCTTGCACATGAGACGCGTATGTGCAAGAAGGGTGCCGAGATTGCTAACGCCTGAACAGAAGCAGGTGAGAGTGAAGGTGTGTCGGGAGCTTCAGCATCTGGTAGCTGAGCATGGCGAGGCCTACCTGAATTCCATCATAACTGGTGACGAGAGTTGGCTTCACCACTACGATCCCGAGAGCAAACAGGCGAGCAGTCTGGAAATCACCCAGTTCTCCGACGCCAAAGAAAGCCAAAGCTGTTCCGTCGGTGAATAACGTAATGGTGATTTCCTTCTTCGACTACCGTGGAATGGTCTAGCAACATGAAGTGCCCCGCGTACCACGATTACTGACCAGTATTACGTGACAGTTTTGAAGACCCTGGATGAACACATCCGTCGAAAACGCCTTGAGCTGCATCCATCTGTTTAGCGCCTAAAACAGGATAATGCACGCCCTCACGTTTCCAACGTTGTTGCCCAATATCTGGCTCGACAAAACATTGAATGTGTCCCTCCCCCACCATACATCCCGGATCTTGCTCCGTGTGACCTTTTTTTGTTACCTCGGCTGAAATCGGAGCTGCGGAGCAAGCGCTTCGACTCATCAAAGGCCGTTCTGAAGAAGGCGGAAGCGGTTCTGAAGGCGATGTCAAAAGACGGGTTCCAGCACGTCTTCCAGGACTGGCAGACACGTTGGGCCAAGTGTATACAACTCGATGGGACGCGTACAACTACTTCGAAAAAGACCTGGACCCTGCCTAATGTATTTCGTAAGTAAAAAAATCATTCTCATTCTTTTTTGACTAGCCCTCGTAAAGGTTATACTTATAAAACAGGATGTATCAAAAGGAATCATCCGATTTCAAAAGGCTATATTTAGGAAACCAATGAACATAGAACCTTGCAGTAAGTTGTAAAATACATGTTGGAATATAAAGTTATAATTACACAATTTGTACAAATGCTCAATATGCTCACCTCTGAATGCACGGCACACATCCACACGATAGTCAAATTCATCTCATACTTGAGCGAGCATGTCTGGTGTTACTGCAGTCACTGCTACTGTTACGCGGTTTCGCACACTTCCATATTTCTTGGAAGGGGGCACACACACACGGAGTCTTTCACGAACCCCCTAGGTGAAAAAAAAATCAGAGAGCGTGAGATCTGGCGACCTCGGTTGGGAATCTTGTAAAGCCAAATCGGTAGGCCCCAATGGCCGATCAATCGTTGAGGAAGCTCATTGCTAAGAAATAAACGAACATCCAGGTGCCAGTGCAGTGGTGCTCAAAGTAAAACCTATTCTAAGTAAAACTTTATATTCCAATATGTATTTTACAACTTACTGTAAGGTTTTATGTTCATTGGTTCCCTAAATATAGCCTCTTGAAATCGGATTATTATTTTTGATACAAGGCATATTTTCTTCAATTGATTCAGTGTGGCTTAAATGAAAGCAAGAAAAAATAGCAGTTTTTGACTTGAGTGCTTTTTCCCGAACACCCTAGATATAATCTGTGGAGTAGAATCTTCTGGGTGGGAAGTTGGTAGACTAATGGGTAGAACACATTATATTTCAAATCAAGCTCATTAACCAAATTTTTTCAGTTATTATTCTGACTTTTGTCGATGTCCTTCAATTGACATTTTTACTTATGAACTGGTATTGTAATCAATTTTGAATTTCAATTTCAATGGTCTTTATTCTTGGACGAGGTTCAGCAAATGCTGATATACCACCTAACCTGACAAAAAAGATGTAACAGAGTACCTAGGTACATTATTATACATGAAGATTATAAGACACTACATAAACGAATCTATATAAAAAACTACTTCTACTACACAAAAAAATCACAAAAGAAACAGATGATGAAATACACCAATGCGTGTGCGCGAATAAGTGAAAAATAACAAAATAAGTGTATTATTACTTAGTTTCAGTTCAGTTTATTCTAATAATTCACAGGGAATTTCAGTTTTTAATCGGATGTGGTTTTACTTAGCTTTTGATCATCAATCATATAATGCCCTACGAAAGTGATTGTAGTTCAGTAGTTTTCGTTCGGAAGTGCATTCCAGATTTTGGTAACAGTTTCATACATCGGAGACATATTTCTTCAATTTTATACAAAACACTACTTACGGAAACGTTCGTCGAGGTATTTTCTTTCATCGTGGAATATATTTGACCGAGAAATCATGTATTTTTCAAGATAAATATCTCACCGACGCACAATTGCCATTGCTTTCATTTGCTTGCCCTACGACAACCGGATGCTGCGTACGTTTGATGACGTAAGCCCCTGTCAAACCGCTTTTTTTTACTATGCTTGCCTAACGTAACCAAACCTAACCTAACCTTATCGGAAATGGTTCGTGGGGCTATCCGTGAATGGTTTGTGGGGCTATCCGTGTATGGTTCGTGGGGCTATCCGTCAGCTACCCGTGCATAATGTACAATTTGCACAAGTGACGAACACGATGGTAGGTATTTTTCGGTGAAGGATGTTGGAAACACTGCATGCCCACTACGGTAGTCAAGATTTGCCAGCCATATTCTGTGTAATGGAATCGAAAAAAAAAGAGTCAAAGAAATTACTCTCTACGTGAAAAATTGTGGGTTTTTTTCGTGTAAAAAGCATAATGGCACCTTGAACTATGTTCCTTAATACACAATTGGTAAGTACGAACCATGCAAAACACAAAATATCCGATTTTAATATGTCTCCGATCTATGAAACTGGTACACAGATTTTAGGTGCCATGTAACTAAACGAAGATTGCGAAACAGTGGTTCTGCAGCGAGGTATATGGAGATTAGCGGCGTCTCTGGTGGAGTATGAGTGCGTTTCACTCCTGGCTTTAAGCTTTACACTCAGATAGTCCGGAATGATTTTATTTATAACATTGCAAGTAATGCAGGTCACGTGCAGTTCCCTCCGTCTTCCCATGTTGAGAATTTTGATCGATTAACTGTCCATTCCCTTTTTGCATCCATATCTCAGCCCCGATTTGAAACTTGAATCCCTAGATCTCTGCTCTGACGACTTCGTTACAGAGGTCGACAGCAACTGACCCATAGCACGACCTAGGCATGGCATGTCGGAAACCTGAGTTCGAGTCCTGGCTACATATTTCTCCTAAATTTCTACGTAGTACGTCTCCTGTGTGTGTCAAATTCTAAGAAAATATTTTGCACACTTCGACTTGCTTTCCATAACTCCTCGGTGTCATTATTGACACAAAATGAAGTTTACATTACTACTTACAACAAATACTCTCTCAAGAGTACGTTTTCCAAATCGAGGACCACCAGTTTCAAACAATAGCGACATATAAAACAGGCGCCTCGTGTATTACTATTCTTGAAGCTTCCTGACCGTGCTGAGCTTTGTCAATTCCTATATTTCACTACTCTCAAGGGAGGCACTTATACCATACGTTCGTTTTCTTGTAGTTTAACATGCGGCACAGTGCATCGACGAAGTTATGTAGGAATATATGAGTCTATATCCATGTATCTCGTGTCTCGAGCGAACCTCTGCCTTTCATAAAAATTTCATTTCTTCCTTCCAGGTCTTTGGTTGTGTTACGGTTGAGTTCTCTTCTTGCAGAAATGACTCCTATGGAGTGAAGCACTGGCAGGATTTTTTCGGTGATGGGCTGGACTTGTAGAATTGGATAATGCATAGCTGCGTTCAGTAGCGCAGGAATGTTTTTCAGTTGAGGGTATAAAATTCAACCTACACACACACACACACACACACACACACACACACACACACACTCCCACACACACACACACACACATATATATATATATATATATATATATATATATATATATGTGTATATATATATATATATTTATATATATATATATATATATATATATATATATATATATATATATATATATATATATATATATATATGGGAAATTCAATTTTTAGAATAGCACACATAGATTTCTGTTTTTCTAAATGGAAAGTTTACATGAAAAAAAAATTAGAACTTATGGTTATTTTAAAAAGAAATGTTAAAAAGATAATTTCGAAACTTAAAGTTCTAGACCTCGTTATGGACTCACTTTTACCTCACTCAAAGTTTATATGAATTCAATCAAAATTGTACCAATATCTACAGCTGAATGTGAACGCTGGTTGAGTTCTGTGAATCTAACCTTTACTGGTCGGGGAAATAATTTAGAACTTACAAGCATTTTAGAATGCACTGGACCTCTAAATTTTCAGATATATTAAAATTTTCAAGTTAATGGAAATTTTTGTTGACCTTCTGAGACCTGAGGAGGAAAATAATACACTTATCACTTTGAGTTTCCCATACTTCTTTGTCGCTTTCTTCATTTGAATTATTTTTTCTAACAAAATTCGGGGGGAGGAGGATGTAATCCCTTCAGCCCCCCCCCCTTCTGCTCTCTGTAGGCAGGCAGCAGAACACATTTTACTTCGTTACTGACCCACCTCCTCATCTACACACACACACATACTCACGTTTGCAATATAAGAAGACACATAATTCCAATTTGGTCCCGTAATAGACGTAGGCCTTTACTTTAGCATTTTTGCCAGCATAAATGCTTCCAAAAATCTTGTAGCATTCTTTTTAACAGACAATACTTTACACACAAGGATTTCACGTAACATCCTGGAGCCTCCCAAATGGCGTAGTGGTAACGTCGTCGTCTGGTAATCAAGGGTCCCGAGTTCGATAAGCGGTGGAAGCACATTGCGTAGGGTTCGGATCTCACTTTAAACTGTAAGTCCAGTCCCGATTAGCTTATCTCTGCATAAAAAGGAAGCCTGCAGAGAACGTTGGATCATATATACAGTACGAAAATCACACGAGTTACGCAGTTTTCACACAATAACTAATAAATTTAAAGAGGAAGAGATGTAATTTATATGAGGGAATGGTTATTTAATTGTCAAGATATTATGAAAATAAACTAAAAGTCTACAATTTTATTTGTAACCATCAACCGCGCCTGTATATTAAGATATTTGTATCCATGAGCCAGTACCCGGTTTTTATAACTGAAATAACTAATTTATTATTCCATAAGTGCACTGTAAGTGCTATAATGCATGTATTTAAGCAGTGCCATTAATTTGTAACCTAATACAATTTTGAAGCAAACTTTATTCCCCTCGGGTGAATAGCTATCGGCTTTTAAAAATGTGAGGTGATACATTGTTTACATCTCACTCGGCCACCATTACACTCGTGACCTGGAGCTCGCATCTGGTTGGTTATGCTACGTGAAACAAGCTAGGGAAATTAGGACTGAACCGATCTGTTACATAATTATAAGAGAAATACCAAGGATGCTCTCGTCTAAAGCGGGTCTTAGTTTTTGTTTGAGAATACGTTATTTCTTTTTAAAAAATCAAAAAAATCGCTCTTATGTAATCATTTTAGTAGAAGAGCATAGAACAAGGCGACGATGCTACCGCTACGCCATCTCGAAAGCAAAAGTTGAAAACTAACTGTTGCTGAAATTAATGACTATTTCCACCCTTGCCTCTACAAGGAGATGGGAACAGTGCCTTACACTCCAATGTCCACGAATTATACATACTTCATGCCCTGTGCTTCTCATCTCCAGTTTCCATTCACCGCACAGAAGCTGACCACTAGATCTGAAAACTTCCTCGTCTGAAGAGAAAGCCTCATCTATTATTTGTCCCTTATTTCCTTATTTAACGCCAAGAAACTCTGCCATCAAGGTTCCAGAAGCTTCTAGCTGGTTCAGCTAAACCTTTTTGGAGACAAAGAAGATTCTTGGAAAAGAATGACAATTCTTCAATTGTGCTCCATCAAAATGCAACAGAAGATGCTATTTTTAAACAAGAAAGCCTGGAAACTTGAGTAGTACAGGATAAAATGTCAGACAATCCTAAAGCTTCTAACCCCTTATGAAAAATTAACGCAGAAAGAATGAAATAATATATATACAGGGTGATTCAGTAAAAACGTGCAAAAATTAAACAGGAAATATATGATGCACCATTGAACAATTTGAGATAGGGAACCTAAGGTCGGAGAAGCCAGCGTAATGAAATATGAGCTCTAACATGTCGAGCTCCAGCGCGTACCGTAGTCCATAGGAAGTACAAACAAGTGACATGTACGAACAGATAGTAACACTGCTGACTACAATGAGTAGCGGCATTTATTGACATTGATATACGCGTATGAGTTACATGCTCGGTATTTGGAAACTAGTGTCAAAGAATTGGCAAACAGGTAACAACGTAAAATTAGGTACCTCACAACAATTGTTCAAAATGACGTTGACCAACCAGAATACAAGAATCAGAGCAGTGTACAAGATTCTGCTTGCTGATTCATTTTCCACGGAGTGATTCTGGCCTCCATAATTGCTCGCGAATTACCCAAGCCTGCCGTATACGGAGCTCGAACTTGGTTTCATCCAACTTTTATTCCACTAAAAAATCGTGAAAAGTACTAAGTTGCAAACTGGCATGGCTTGCCATAATACAGCGGGTGAAGGTGGGGAATATGGGAGCCGATCCACTTTTGAGAAGTATATTCATGCCCCGATGCTCTGAAAATATCAGCCGCTTCCCTTTCAATAATTCAAAGCCAGCGACGACGACTGTGTTCACGTCACAAAAATGCATGCTCCTTTCAGGCCAGTTCCGGGGAACCTGTAATAGATTTCGCTCGCAGCTCACGCTATTCAGCGATCACAGAGTAACAATGCCTTTAACAGCCGTCCTGGCTCTAGTAGGGGCGTGAACTTTCCTTTTTAACGATAGCGCCGAAAAATCGAGGGAAGCAAAAGAAGGTCTGTAGATTTGGATATGACCACGCTACTCCTGTGACATCAGATATATCTTTTAAATATCTGGACAACTGATGCCATATTGCCAAAACGTCAATTTAAAGATCCCGTGGACAATTGTCACTACATTGCCAAGACGCCAGTTTAAATTGAAGTTGTCGTTGACAATTTCCACCACATTGCAAACAAGCAAGTTCAAACTGAAGCTCTCATAGATAATTGCCACCACATTGCCAATAAGTCAGTTTAAAATGAAGTTCTCATGGACAATTGGCACCACATTTGCCAAGAAGCCAGTTTAAAGTTAACATCTCATGGACAATTGCCACCACATTGCCAAGGAGCCAATTTAAAGTTAAGATCTCATGGACAATTGCCACCATATTGCCAAAAAGCCAGTTTAAAGTGAAGTTCTCATGGACAATTTCTACCACATGGCCAAGAAGTCAGTTTAAACTGAAGTTCTCATGGACAATGGCCAAGAAGCCAGTTTAAAGATAAGATCTCATGGACAATTGCCACCACACTGCCAAAAAGCCAGTTTAAAGTTAAGATTTCATGGACAATTGCCATCACTTTGTCAAAAAACCAGTTGTAAGTGAAGCTCTCATAGACAATTGCCATCGCATTGCCATGACGCCAGTTTGAAGTGAAGTTCTCGTGGAAAATTGCCACCAAATTGCCAAGACGCCAGTTTGAAGTGAAGTTCTCATGGAAAATTGCCACCACATTGCCAAGAAGCCAGTTTAAAGTGAAGCTCTCATGGACAATTGCCACCACATTACCAAGACGTCAGTTTAAAGTTAAGTTCTCATGGACAATTGTCACCACATTGCTAACAAGCCAGTTTAAAGTAAAGCTATCATGGACAATTGCCACCACATTGGTAACAAACCAGTTTAAACTGAAGCTCTCATACACAATTGCCACCACATTGCAAAGACGCCAGTTTGAAGTGAAGTTCTCATGGACAATTTTTATCACATTGCTAACAGGCGAGTTTGAAGTGAAAGGCCTCATGAACCATTGAGATCGCACAGAGCATGGAGCCTGCGCAGTTCCCCCCTCCCCAACGTACCCAATGCGAAGTCCCATCACTGCATTTCTTTACACCTTTCGAAATTGCCTTCCATACTACTTCTTTGTTTATTCAATTATCACACTTCTTCAATAAATTTTCCCAAAGTGAAAAATCAACATAGAGAAAAATTACTACGTGTAGTAAGTAAGTCTTTCGCCAGCGCCAGAATGCTTCGTCAATCTGAGTCGATTGAGTTTGTGGTGTCCAGTTTCTGGACTGAGTTAAGCCAGCAAAGATGAGGAGTCTCCTGCTGTTCAGCCCACACCTTATACTTCAAGTCATTCATTTCCCCTATAATAGAATACTGCTCTCCAGTCTGGTCCATGGCATGTCCCATTCAGCTCTCTAGAATCGATTCAGCCTTCCACTTTTTAGTATCTATACTTCGTTACAGGGTTCCCTCACTCCGCAATTTTTCAACTGCACATCTCTTCCATTTTCTGGTACCTATGCGCTCAACACGAAACACCAATCTATTTTACACAGAAAAACCTAGACTGGAAATGGAAAAACATGGCCTCCCATCAAGTGTTTTTATATCTCAGGCGAGGAATTTCTCCGAACGTGTACCTGCACAAAACTGCTCAGGGGTTCATCCATTCCCTAATAAAATGCGTACATGGGAAGTAAAGGCGGCAGGAGTGTGTTGCTGATGACATCACCTCCACAAAGGTCAAAATCAAAATGTACATATTTTCCCTTTCTCAATAACAAATTTTACATTTCTGGCAAAGGTAACACAGGCCTGCATGGGTTTGGATGACTCAGAGATGACTGTTCTCCCTGAATAATTTCAGTATGCTGATTCCAAAAATGAAATCTATTTTTACCCATCACGTGTAGTTTCTTCAAAAATAGCAATATATATTATGTGCCTTTATTTCACAATAAAATGTGTAGTTCCATGATTTCCTCAATAGATAGCTCTGTTTAGATGATGATAAAATATTTGTTTTCTAGAATACAGATCCTAATTTTGAACTATAAATGCATATAGAGTAGTAAGCATTTAAAACACCTTCTATCTTCGCAAGACACATTGACATGAAAATTGTAAACTTTGATTACGTAAATTCTATTTTCGAAATCCCTCATAAAAATTTCCTTCAGAAAATGTCTAAAATTCAATATCATAATGTATTGGGTTGATTGAACTTACTGACGTGGAGAAAAATCATGATCTAGGGAAAAATCCTGATATGATGGGAAGAAATTTATGTCATATCCGTCATCAGCATTCAAAATACTTCCAGAATCACCTATTGGTTTGTATTTGTGAACATCCGAAATTTCCATTGTTTAAATTTATTTTATTGCATTCTGTAATAGGCGTAATGGAATGGCAAATATGATAATATTGATTGTGAAATTGTGAAATTGTGAAAAATCCTGCCGCGATGGGGGAAAATGAATGTCATTTCCGTGATCAGCACTCAAAACACTTTCGGAATCACCTATTGCTTTGAAATCATCGTTTTTTTAAAAAAAAATGCAGGGTGGTGTAATGAACACTTTAGAAACCTTTAATTTGCCTTTGACTAATGCAGTAATTGAGGTTGAAGAATTGAGAAAGGTAGGCGGGGAGAAGGGCGACATAATTGTACAAAAAGCTCGTTCCCTATTTGAAGAAATCCATGGTTTCCAAACTATGGCGTATTGTAGCTGTTGCTTTGAACAGTGACACGTCTGCATCGCTTCCAGAGGGATTCACAGTGAAACAACTGGCTTCGTATAAATATGCAAAGTTTACTACCTGTGATGTGGAACGTGGCATTTTGCGTTAGAAAGCCTTGTTCCGGGACAATCGTCACTTTTTGACAACTGACAACCTAAGGATGATATTCACCACCCACTGCAATGCAAGCTTGTAAAGTAAAACAGTTTTTCATTCGTTTTCTATAAATTTTTGTCACATAATTTCAGTGCATAAATAAATAAATAATTTACATGTTTTTACCAAATAAAAATTCGTACTCTAGCTATAGTTTACAGAAAGTACACACTTTCTTAACACCCCTCGTATATACATTACATCGAAATCGCTCTTCCTTGCCAAGGAAAGGATTTGATAACTCTTGCACCGGGGACACCGGTGGGTGGCGAGACTTGGCGCAGCTTGCGGTCTCGGAAAACAGATGTGAAGTTCAGCCGAGCCGTGGAAGCCTGCCATGAGCCTGCAGGGAAGGTCTGGCCATCTGAGGTGGGGAAAAACTAGCCCCAAGAACGCAGATCAATCTATTCCAGCCAGCCGCAGTTCCTCTGCAGAATGCCATCACGACGTTCGCAAATGCCTACTAACACTTGATTCCATTCTTTGTTTATCTTCAGTTCCGTATTCCAGTTCATTGTGTCTTCTTCTCCTTTCTTCTCTATTTCCTTGGCCTCCTTCCATTTTCTCACTAGTACTCTCTTCTCCCTTCCTATCTGCTTAGCCTCATCCCACTCTATCTCATGTCCTGTTTCTCTCGTGTGTTTAAATATCGCATTTCTCTCTCTCTTAAGTCGTACATCATCCCTATGTTGTTTCAACCTGTCTTTCAGCCTCTTTTTCGTTTCTCGTATGTACACACTCTGACATTCTTTACACTTCACTTCGTAGATAATCTCTTCCTCTTCTCTGTTTTCCTTTTGAAACGTTACGTTTTGTTTATGTTTTCAAATAATATAAATTTCTGCCTTGGTCAGCATATTGAGTTTTTCATATCATGGAAACAAGGCTTAATGGTGTTATAATTGGACCTTTTCTTTAGCATGACCTGATGCCCTGAAATACAAAAGATAACCTCCTTTTTTATACTCTTCTTCGCCGCGTTACTATTATCCGAAGGTGCAGAAAAGCGATGTACTTAACATATATATAAATAGATACAGCCTATATTCAAGGGAGCAGAAAAAAAAAGAACAGAAAAAATGAAAATGTTAATATGAAACTGGAACTTTACATAAACTGTAATATTGTAGTCAGATGTCTTAAAATTTCCCTGAAATTGTGGTATTTTTCATCGAAATTCCCTTTTCCCTTTTGCCTAAAATTTCGGTCCGAATTTCCCTGCAAAAGGGAAATTTCCCTTCATGTGGCAACACTGGTTCGAAGACATGATGGTAACTGGCAAATGATAAAGAGTTTGCCAGCACAGAACTGAGGCACAGTTTTCGGAAACTGCCAGTAGATGTCAGATACGTGCAGGCTATGTTCTTTTTGACGTAAACCCTGTACCAGCTAACTGTAGAACAGGGTAGCGCAACGCATAGCGGCAGAGGAAAAGGATGGAAATGGAGTCGTGAAAGCGCAGCGTTGCCAACCCTACGGTCCAGACCTTAGTCCGTACGCTAAATGTACGGCTTATCAAAATTTACACTTTCTGTTTTATCCCTAATATTTCCCTAAGAAATTCTTAAACAAAGCGTACGGACTTGGAGACTTGCCATGTGCGTTAGGTATTATCGTTTTCAAAAGTTTGCAACGCTGACAGGGTGCAGCAGGGAAAGGGGGTAACTCCAGTCATCCATTACGCAATCCCGTTTCTCTCACTGTTGATTGGTGAAGCCGTCTCACGTCAATACTTGCGCAGATACTTTTTCTCGTTGGCCTGGTCTACAGTTAGCTGGTACAGGGTTTAGTTATCGTCTGCAAGGCGAGAACTAGATTACGTAACAACCTTCATTCACACACAAGGGTGGATGGAGGTCTGTGGTGAAATTATGTTTAATAATTATAAATATACGTAATCACCACAACCTACAGTTTAAAGTGTAATCCGAACCACTATGTGCCTCCACCGGGTATCGAACCCGTGACTTCTTGGTTACGAGGGGCTGACGTTGCCACTACGCCATCGGGGAGGGACACGCACACGCACACACGTACGAGTGTGTGTGTATATGTGTGTAGCAGCGGCGGTTCTGCCGACTTTCGTGGCGGAGTGCTTATCCCAGGTTTGAATCCCGGCATGGGCATGGGTGTTCTACGGGAGTCTTCCTTCATCAATTTCATGATATCATTACTCATCCTCATCGTCGCGATTAGCCAGAAGTGAGAGAAAAGCGACGTAAAATAACCTCATTAATTCATTCCGATATTAAATGAAATAAAATTGAAAGAAAAAGGTCGTTAGAGGGCCTTAATAAATGCTGCCGCAGCGTGGTGCTGATCACATCACCTCCCCAAATGACCGAGATTATCCATATGTGTTACCTAATCTCCACCCCCAGCAACGTTCTGAAAAGAGAAGTGGGAACAGGAAATTCCCTAAAGTAACATATGAATTGTATATTTTGGCATGAAAGTTCCTTTGATTACAGAGTTTCCCGTTCGGTTGGAAGGTTTGGTTTATATCACTTTTATACTTTTGGCTAATCGCGACCATGAGGATGAGTGACCATAGGGCACTCACGAATAACACCCAGACCTGGATTCGAACCCGGAACCCTTGGCGTCGCAGCGCCAAGAGCTAGCCACTCCGCCACGAATCTCAGCCCGTGCTGGTTGGGTGGGTGAATGGCATAGATGTGCCAACTAGAGTGCGAGTTGGCGCCCCTGCTCTGTTTACGTCACTGCAGGAATTTTATTTCGTGTTTATTTAGGTAACGCAGAACATTCTTACCTTCACCCCTTCTCGGTGATGTTTGTAGTCTGGGACACATCGCAACACTCAAAGCCACTTTTTTATCTTTTGTACAGCGTGTTTATCACGTACTGCCGTTTGTCAGACATGATCGATAACATTGCACTAAGCACTGAGCACGTAATACAAAGTTTATGGATTGAAAGAAAACGACACTTCTTTACAACTCACACAACTTGCAGTTAAGAAAACTTTCCTTACTGCCCCAATGTATTTTAACTCGCTGCTGACTCGCCGTTTCATAACCCCCGGAGTTTCAGTCAACGAGCGTTGAAATAACAATGTAGCGTTGTTTACGGGCTTATTACATTACAATTTCCGTCCAACTTTATAATTTGTTTCTACACCTCTTCCATGCTGGAGGGAAAAGAGGTGAAGCTTTATTTTCCAGTATCTGTGACGTGAAACAAATATCCTTAAGCTTTTTCATTCATGGAATCTAGACAGAGTTTCTTAAGAAAGACAGTGGCGGCAGTGGCGTAACAAAATCCTCAAGGCGGCCCCCGGCCCACACTACAAGAGAGAGAGAAGGTAGGTAGAAAAATGCACAATTCAACGCTGTAGGTTTCAGAGCAGTATTTTGGGTGCGTTAAGAAAGTCATAACGAAACGAACGAATCGAACGAAAGTAACTGGCCTCGTGAATCTGGTGAAACCAGTTATTTTACAGACTTATGGGACGCTCTAGACGAGGGCGCAGGCGCAGCGTTTTGTTTATAAAAATTTTCCGCATGGCGTCCTTCTGACAGAAATAAACTCTACTGCGGATACTGTTACTCATTTTAATCACATTGCAAGAACAGTTGAGGCACACTCATCTTGTGCATGTTGCTTCATATCGCTCTCATGAACCCGCGGTGTCTGCAGGCAGCATACGATTCTCACTGAACAAACCAGCCACCTGGCAGGTGCGTTTGGTATCTCGTTCTTGCACGAGATGCACAGAATGCGACTTTTGGGACAGCATAATGAACCTCACGAAACGCACGGATGCACTTATGGAACGGCCAGTTGCCATAACTCGTTTAACGCATTAAACTCGTGCGACTTTCGGAACGGGCCCTTTGTTTGTATGCTTTGTTCATTATAATTTGCTTTATTGTTTATGATTCACGATGAATTTTACATCTCGTAACATCTCCTCTTAACGTATTTTGCCGGCGAAATTTCAATGTTGCTTCAGAAATAGATGGTTCCCATGTTCGTCCCACCCCTATTTTGCTACTGGACTCGTCCAGTTCGCGCATGCGCACTTGCAATGGTCTCGACTGTGCAAGTTCAGGCGTGAACGTTAAATCAGGCATTAACTGTACATAGACCAGCACTTAACGACATATTTTATTGCAAATATCGTAAAAGTAATGAGCTTATAATGGACCGCTTACAAGATAGTTATTTTTCAGCACCATAATGTCGCTCAATAACAATTTTGATGTACTGATCGATGAAAACGGACACTTCTATTTTTTAAAAGAGAAAAACATCGGCGTAAAGATGTATGGAACCACATTGAATTGCTGGCTTCTTCCTCCCCCTTCCTTCAGTCATAAATTGAATTATTATCACGCAAAAATCGTATTAGCGATTTCAGACACCAGGTTCAAATCAGAGCAGAGGGTGTTAAAATCGGGGAGCGATTAATCATCTTCGGCCTCATCCAATCACACGCTCGGATCCCCATTTCATGACGTCACGTACAGCGACAGAGCGTCTGTTTCTAAAAAGCCAGACGATCTCTGATCGAACAAATAACACGGAAAGTTATATTTTTAAGTTCGAACATGAATAACAGTACCTTGTAAGTCTAGTAGTAGAAACTCGAGACTTCCATGTAGAAAGGTTGTTCAAGAAATAACAGGACTGGATTTCTTCCATTTCATAATGGGTACAGCTTGACAAAAGATTTCCACTTTAGTTCGCGAGTTTGCCGGGGCATTCTTATCTTGGCTAAGCTGTATAGGGTGTCTCGAAAGGTACGAACGGAGGAAGAACAAGGGACAGAAATATACAAAGAAGGAGGGAGACACACAGAGAGAGGGAAGGAAGAGAGAGAAGAAAATTGCGACACAGTAAAAGACAGTTTTTTAAGTCCAATTTAAGCTTAGATAGTTTAAAGTGGAATATGAACATATGCGCAATGCACAGAATGTATATATATATATATATATATATATATATATATAGAGAGAGAGAGAGAGAGAGAGAGAGAGAGAGAGAGAGAGAGAGGAGAGGGAGGAAGAGACAGGGAGAAAGAGACACAGACAGAAAGGAAGAGAGAGAGAGAGATGATGAAAGAGATGGGGAGAGAGTGGAAGGTAGCCTGAGACAGAGAGAGAGGGCGATAGATGGAGACAGAGAGATGCACAAAAGGAGAGAGGACACACACTCAGGGAGAGAGAGAGAGAGAGAGAGAGAGAGAGAGAGACAGAAAGAGACACAGGGACAGAGAGCGACAGAAAGAGAGAGATGCATCACAGAGACACGAAATTGTCCAACACTGTGCCTTTTTTTGTCAGGAATTCCGAGCAGATACTCTAATTCGCTATTCCCTCGGCGTGTGTTACTCCACCTACCCCGCCCCTCTCCCAAGATACGTTGTTGGAGGAAATTAGATTCCCCGTACATGCAGAAACAACCGATGGCTGGACTGGGGGGGAGGGGGATGAGGAGAGGGGCGTAAAAACGAGATCGGAAAATGGGATGGGGAAACATTCATATTTCTACTTTGAACTATTATCGTATTGTATATTGATGTTGAGAGAATGTTGATCACAGATTGCCTGAAATACGAAATACAATTTCGCTATAACATGGCACGAATGGGACGGGAGCGAAATATGTGAATGTAATATTTTTTCACACTGCGGAGGTTTGAAGTAACTATCACCCTAAAATAGGGTAACCATACGTCACGTTTTGACCGGGACAGTCCCGTTTCAGAGGCGTGTCCCGTCAATATCTCCCGTTTTATAAAAGTCTAGGGGTTAGCTTGAAAACCAAATCTAAATTTGAGAGACATTTCATGCTAAAAGAATAGAATTTTTAAACGTCGTTGAGGATGTTCGAGCAGACAGTTGTATTGTTTAGTGTGTGTTCCGTTATTTGTAGAGAAATCAATAGTAGTGGCGGCGATTTGGTCCCAAAACCGGGGGGAGGCAAGGTGGCAAAACCAGGGGGGGGGGGCAAAAACAGTATATTTCCATTTGTATATAAGATTTAGCATAGTGCGGGGGCAAAAGTGGAGAAAACTGGGGGCAACTGCCCCCCTCGCCGCCACTGTGGCCAAGAAGCGAATATGTAGTTTTAATACGGACCTGCAACAATAATTTTAATTCTTGCGTCTTGACACATACTCAAAAGACAAATCTCTCGTTGTGTGTCAGATATGTGGGGAATTTTATGAACGGTTGATGAAGAATAAAGTTGTTCTCAAGAAGATTGGTTCTTCTAGCACTCCTCAGCGTAGGACTAACATTAAAAGTGGATAACAAGGGACCAGAAACAATATGCAAGTCCTACCGTAACACCTCTTGACAACGGGAAATCATATTTCAATTATTACGTATTTGTGATGTATCATTTATGCGATCCCTACTTTAATAAATGAAGGGTTCGGGTGTAAAAGATGGTAAGTGACATTTTGGTCATTTCTGAGTTCATTAAGAGAAAAGGTTATTAGAAGCTATACTGTAGATAAATTGTTTTCATGTTGTGTTTACCAATTTCAGAAGGCTTCACTGAGTCCAATCCAAATTGTATGACATGGCAATTTCACCCGAAAATTGAAAGATGGCACATTATACTTTGTAACTCAAAAAATTACGAAAATGTCACTTACCAAGTTTCCCACCCGAGCCCTTCAAATGATAATAATAATAATATGTAAATTACAGCAATAATTTTAAAATTCGGCTTAACCGGGTTTACACGGGAGGAGGGGGGGGGGAGAAACTGACAAACTTGGGATGTTCTTGGGTAAAAATATTATGGTTACCCTACCCTAAAATCGCCTCAGTGTCATAATAGATTTCTTGTTTCACAACAAAATTAACTGTTGTAAATGTTTTCACTCGATGGTAGAGAATGAAGCAGGGTTGATAAAGGTCCAGGAATTTTAATTGAATTCACTTCCGGTCCAGGAGAGAAAATCAGAAAACGTAAATGAGTTCCAGACAATGTATAACCTTTTCAAGTTTAAAGGATTCCAATTCGGTCCAGGAACCTTTTTCCGGATCAATTTAAATACGGCCCAGGAACCTTTTTCCCAGAATGAATTTAAATTCGGTCCAGGAACCTTTTTTCCAGAATGAATTTAAATTCGGTCCAGGAATCTTTTTTCCAGAATGAATTTAAATTCGGTCCAGGAAGTTTTTTTTTCCAGAATGAATTTCAATTCGGTCCAGGAACCTTTTCTCCAGAATGAATTTAATTTCGGTCCAGGAACTTTTTAAGAATGAATTTAAATTCGGTCCAGGAACCTTTTTTCCAAAATGAATTTAAATTCGGTCCAGGAACCTTTTTTCCAGAATGAATTTCAATTCGGCCCAGGAACTTTTTTAAGAATGAATTTAAATTCGGTCCAGGAACCTTTTTTCCAAAATGAATTTAAATTCGGTCCAGGAACCTTTTTTCCAGAATGAATTTAATTTCGGTCCAGGAATCTTTTTTCCAGAATGAATTTAAATTCGGTCCAGGAACCTTTTTTCCAGAATGAATTTAAATTCGGTCCAGGAATCTTTTTTCCAGAATGAATTTAAATTCGGTCCAGGAACCTTTTTTCCAGAATGAATTTCAATTCGGCCCAGGAACTTTTTTAAGAATGAATTTAAATTCGGTCCAGGAACCTTTTTTCCAAAATGAATTTAAATTCGGTCCAGGAACCTTTTTTCCAGAATGAATTTAATTTCGGTCCAGGAATCTTTTTTCCAGAATGAATTTAAATTCGGTCCAGGAACCTTTTTTCCAGAATGAATTTAAATTCGGTCCAGGAACCTTTTTTCCAGAATGAATTTAATTTCGGTCCAGGAACCTTTTTTCCAAAATGAATTTAAATTCGGTCCAGGAACCTTTTTTCCAGAATGAATTTAAATTCGGTCCAGGAATCTTTTTTCCAGAATGAATTTAAATTCGGTCCAGGAAGTTTTTTTTTCCAGAATGAATTTCAATTCGGTCCAGGAACCTTTTCTCCAGAATGAATTTAATTTCGGTCCAGGAACTTTTTAAGAATGAATTTAAATTCGGTCCAGGAACCTTTTTTCCAAAATGAATTTAAATTCGGTCCAGGAACCTTTTTTCCAGAATGAATTTCAATTCGGCCCAGGAACTTTTTTAAGAATGAATTTAAATTCGGTCCAGGAACCTTTTTTCCAAAATGAATTTAAATTCGGTCCAGAACCTTTTTTCCAGAATGAATTTAAATTCGGTCCAGGAATCTTTTTTCCAGAATGAATTTAAATTCGGTCCAGGAAGTTTTTTTCCAGAATGAATTTCAATTCGGTCCAGGAACCTTTTCTCCAGAATGAATTTAATTTCGGTCCAGGAACTTTTTTAAGAATGTATTTAAATTCGGTCCAGGAACCTTTTTTCCAAAATGAATTTAAATTCGGTCCAGGAACCTTTTTTCCAGAATGAATTTAATTTCGGTCCAGGAACCTTTTTTCCAGAATGAATTTAAATTCGGTCCAGGAATCTTTTTTCCAGAATGAATTTAAATTCGGTCCAGGAAGTTTTTTTCCAGAATGAATTTCAATTCGGTCCAGGAACCTTTTCTCCAGAATGAATTTAATTTCGGTCCAGGAACTTTTTTAAGAATGAATTTAAATTCGGTCCAGGAACCTTTTTTCCAAAATGAATTTAAATTCGGTCCAGGAACCTTTTTTCCAGAATGAATTTAATTTCGGTCCAGGAACCTTTTTTCCAGAATGAATTTAAATTCGGTCCAGGAATCTTTTTTCCAGAATGAATTTAAATTCGGTCCAGGAAGTTTTTTTCCAGAATGAATTTCAATTCGGTCCAGGAACCTTTTCTCCAGAATGAATTTAATTTCGGTCCAGGAACTTTTTTAAGAATGAATTTAAATTCGGTCCAGGAACCTTTTTTCCAAAATGAATTAAAATTCGGTCCAGGAACCTTTTTTCCAGAATGAATTTCAATTCGGTCCAGGAACTTTTTTCAGAAACAATTAAAATACGGTCCTTGAACCTTTTCAATGTAACAATACGCAACTTGGACCGAATTTAAATTGTGCGAGAAAAAGGTTCCGGTCCTGCAGTGGAACCCAATAGAACCGATGGGTTCCCGGAACTTTAACAACCCTGGAATGAAGGTCGTGGTACCGTCGCTGCCTTGTAATCAAGTGTTCCTGGTTCGATATCCGGTGGATGCACACAGTGGTTCCGATCCCACATTAAACCGTAGACTTTGACAAAACAACTGAAACAGAAAGAGATAGACATTCATAAAGTCGACATTAGTGTGGTCAGCGTAATGCACTACGACGCGAGGGCTAAAGGATTTGAATCCTGGGTAAGACATGGATGTTTGTGTTTGTCCTGCTAAGAGTTAAAGAGTAGAGATGAAAACAATAAAATGACAATATGCTGTTACAAGTATGGTCCAGGTTCGAATCCTGGCTGGGAAATACGTGTTCCTTTGTCCAATCTAATCACAAGGGCTAGGATTTTTATGACCTAACAATCACCAAAATATGCCAAATAAAATATGCTCTTATGACTTAAAATTTTACAAAATGTGCACTATAATTTGAAAAATATGCCCTTATAACTGAACTGTTTTCAAACATCAATATCTAACATATGCTGAAATATTCTCAGGTACTATTTTTAGTTCACTTTATGGGCCCTGAGTTAGAGTATACAATGAATACTTTCTGTAAATTTTCAAATAAAAATGAAAAGATTTTGCTGCAGTACAAAAAAAACCGTCGAGTGAACATGGGAATAAGAAAGAATTCAATACAAAAATGACTTGAAAAAAAGCAAAAATATGCTGAATACGTATGACCAAAAATCCATCAAAATATGCCAAAATATGCCCTAAAAAAGCTCCTTAATTCAATTAATTTCTTCACAATATGAATTTCTATATATTTAGGGAACACATCACCCTTACCAAAAAAATACGTTAAATCATGAAAATGCTAGAACTACTAATCACCATTCATTTTAATCGTCGCGATTAGACTAAAGAGGAAGAAATGCGACGCAAAATAAGAATCATCAAAATATTTACATGTTAGAATCAATTTTAACATTAAACTAACATGTCTCTGTTATCTCGGTCTGAGCCGATCAGTAACTGTCTAAACTTTTCGCTGCCCTTTTTATTATCTAAGTTCATTACTTAGATTCCACTAGGATAATCGCATTTAAGTGAAGGAGGAAGCACTAAATAAAATAAAAAACTTTTCCAACTGATTTACAGATTTTATTTCATGGGTGTAACTTAGGGATCTATCTTTGAGTGGATCAGAATGGAACTTGAGGCTTAACTTTGTGGGGTGGCAGAATGAAAAGGTTTTCTATCCCATAAAAATAGCGTCCAGAACTATTTTCCTACATATCTGTTAAATTTGATAATAATAAAAATTACTCATAACTTTGCTTCACAGGTCCGAAGAGGTTAACAAAAGTATCATTTTAATAAGCCTTCACATTTTGTCGGGGGGGGAGGCATGTTCCCCCCTTGCCCCCGCCCAGCTACGTCTATGCTTTATTTTACCTTCAACAACCCTTCGACGTTATCGTTCAAAATGAAAGTTTACGTTCCTGCCGCCTGGTCAATATGGCGCTGCAAACCACGGACACGCTGAGAAACCAGAACGCGATACTTAAATACGAGAAGAACGACGATTTATGCTGTGCATCATGATCAAACTTCTGCCATGAAACTGCACTGAAACTTCATACTAACGTTAAATCTTGTTAATCTTTCCCTGCTTGAGATTTCTCGCAATATTTATTGCTTGCTTTTCAGATTAATTCATTTTTAATAACAAAAGGTATTTCCCTGTTTACATTTTCCTGGCAGAAGCTACATGAAGTTAATGGGCAAAGTTACGAAAAGTTTTAAACTAGTTAGCGTAAGGCGCAAAGAATTAGCCGAGTTTTCCCTTGTGCTTGTTCATTAAAAATATGTAAACTTGTACAAGATTAACTTTTACTAATATTCAAAGACTAGGTTTTAGCCCATGGATATTCGCAAAACTTAAATAACTTAAGTTTCTGGTGTACAAGAAGACATACGTAATTTTTATAACAATTACAAATGTCAGAACATTTTTTTGGTGTTCCTAGCAACTTCTACAATTTTTTATCAAAACTTAAATAAGAGTACCTACAATTTGGAACGCACAGGAGATGTACAGCATATGGAACACATTGTGAAACTTTCATATACCCATAACTTCCTTATCATTAAAGTTTTCATAAATCTGACTTCATCACTGAATTCCTGGTGAAATTCTAACCCAAAACCGTACCCCACATGCCCCCTTCCCAGTTAAGGAAATGAAGTTGGATCCAAGATGGCGGTCACCAAGATGGCAGACGTTGTCATGACATGCACCAAAAAGTTTTCTCCTAGGCCTAACATATTACTACCATGACCAATTGCTGCAATCTACACTACCTTTCATTTTATAAGGGGTGGTCAGGAACTTTTGACTCACCCTATACTACATAGGCAGTTAAGTGAAAGTTCATCGTTGATCGGAAATCGAACCCGAATCTCTTGTATACCTTGGCATTGCCTTACCAACAGTGCGACCAATTTTCTCGCCGTTTAAAACGGAAATGGAGCGGCATGGCATGGACTCGGGTTCGACCACAGAACCAGCCACTACGGAGTTTAATTGAGATATTATATTTTGCATTGCAATCGGTATATCTCTCATTTTGGCATAACTAGTTGGAAAGAGGGTTGTTTTCTTTTTGTTTACTTTCATATCTATTTCATCCTCATCGTCGAGATTAAACTAGAGAGATAAAAAGTGACAAATTAGGCTCTCTGTTTATTTTGGTTATTTACGGCGCCTTTTTACCTCTCGGACTAATTGCGACGATGTGAATTAAACAAATAAAAACATGTCTTGTGCCCCCAGTCTGGATAAAACACTATATTATATGAAATTTATATAATTTCAGTTTAGATCAAGTTAGTTATATTTATATCCAGAAGAGATACATTTAAGATTCCCTTTACAAAAATTGCTTCTGAATTTAACAATGTTTCAAATTATTTGGAGGACATGGTCTTCAGTATATTACAAACAAAATATATAGCTATGATAAAGTTACTATTGTTAAATAATAGGCTTATTATACATATCATTATCTATAACATTGATATTTGATAAGTACATTGTACAGTCAACGGCAAAGATAATGTTAGGCAATTGTCCACTGCTATTTTCATTACTTTTTTGTTCTACATCCTGAGTTGTTTTAAGGAATGAAACTATGTTGGTTCGAAGCAGGCATTGTTCTTTGCTTATTGAAGTCATTATTTCAATTCGTTGTTATCATATCGTGTAATTCAGCTAGAATGAATTAATCTTTCTTTCGCCGTTGGGTGTACAGTGGGGTCCATGAGTAATACCGTGCAAATTGTATAGGACTATTATCATTAATTTTTCTCTTATATCCTATGTGTTTTAAGCGATGGATTGTTATGTATGCCGGTGCAGAAGTTGTCAACAGCTTGTCTTGAGTTTCCTTCTAATTTTTGAAGCTCTTATTGGGTCAAATAAAGTGCACGAACATGGTGATGGACATTTTGCACGGTAATACTCATGGACCTCACTGTACATTACAAAACGCAATATACAGATACCTTAAAATTATTACGTTGAGTAGTAAGCTTGTTCTGTACAGGAAGGTGCATGTTCATATTTATGTATATGATTTTACAAGTGTATAATATGATTATTTTACGTTCTGTAAGTAAAGTTTTATATCTATTTGAGGTCAATAAATAAATAAATAAAAATAAATAAAGAAAAATATATAATTTTAACAAACAAGACAAGTAATGGTGACAGTCAAGAGGAACAGTTCTTACTTTTTTTTTTTACTATAGGGTGTAAGTTTAAGGAACCACAACGTGTTATTCACCATGTGTTGAAATGCATTGCTTCCTCAACGACAGAAAGCCTCTCAGTAGTAAAGTTCGCCTGCTTTATAAGCGTGTTTGGTCAAAGCAGACGGGTCGGTCATCAGCGCCGTTAGGTGAGTAGCGGCAGAAACGGTAAATTCTTGCAATAACATGCGGACTGGCCGAGTGCCGAGGCTGGAAGGGTCGTACCGTGCAATGCCTTAACAAAGGCCATTCCCTTCTCACTGTAGAATTCCAAGATATGGATTTTATGTGTGCCTCAGAAAACCACGGAATACATAAGGTTATCTCACGGAATTCGACCAACCAGAGAATCTAAAATAATAAAAAATAGAACCTCGATGCACAAAACTTGTTTTTGCTAAAGTCATGTCGTTTCGAGATAGCCACATTCTAAAAGGTTGGAAGACGTGTTTACTAACTTGCCGTTACGCGGTGAAGGTGGAGGAGAGGAGGAGCAGTGTTACCAACCCCAATTAGAAAAAGTGTTGTTTAATCTGTAAAATTATGCTAAGTGGTGATAAATAATAATGATGATGAATTTAATATTATTGGTCATTAGTAACAGTGATCTATTATTATTTTCGGTTGATTGTAATTTTCAGTTATGTATCTACTTTCCGAGATGAGTTCGACATTCGACTAGAGAAACTTTGAGATGATTCGTCTACCGATTTCTTTCCATCAAATGTTCCTGGCGAGGTAAACTGGGGAGAATAAAGAAGAGATGGATAGAGGAAGTTTTGGTTGGAAAAGCATATCCCTGGATAGGAAATAAGATATGGATATAATTTAAATTTTAATTCCTCAAAATATCGTCCCCTGAAGTGAATTTAACCCTCCCAGAGGAGTAAGTTTGCAGATTATGATAGATTTTCCCATCATGCAAAGCACAGGATGCTAGGTGCCAGCGGGGCCTCCCCGATGGTGCAGTGGTAGCGTCGTCGCCTTGTACTCAAGGGGTCCCGGGTTCGATACCTGATGGAGGCACATGGCACAGTGGTTCGGATCCCACTTTAAACTGTAGGCCCAGTCCCGATTAGCCTTTCTGTGCATAAAGTGGACTTCAAACAAAACTTTCGACCTTAAGCTAGGTGCCAGCGAAGCTCAAATTGTGCTAGGTTTAGCATCATCATGCTAGGGTTGGCATCGCTGAAGTTGAGGGGGAGTGACGTAGACTGCGCTATGCTCAGACCAAGAGAAACTCGTCTAGGATTTTAGTGTCGCGAGCCATGAAGGGTTTACGTGTTTATAGCTACTGGAACGCGCCTTTGCACCCTTCAAGGTGACCCTGCTTTTTATGGGCCCTTTCCCAGCGTCTACCGACATCAGCTTCTTGTGAGATTTTGTCAAACACGCCTTTTCTTCCTTCTTGACTCACCTTCAAAAGGAAGAACATACTTTTGCAGTGTTCATTGCCAAAGAACGTTTTACAATAATCTATTGGTACAGAAATTCAATGACACAGGAGCAGGGAGGGAGGGGGCGGTTAAGATATGTGCAAGACGATAGAACGAAGCCTAGAACTTATCTGTTCCTGAATTGTACACGTTTTTAAAACCTGTTAGAAACTAGCTTGGAAATTTGTAAAATATTGTGAATACAGTAAAACCTCGTTAATCCGGACTAATGAGGGGGAAAAGTTGACCGGTTTAACGAGAGTTTGGATTAACTGAAAGAACCTAAAAGAACAGCAGAAAGTGCATTAAAACTCCGTTTATAGCAACAAAACACGTTTATTATGGTGTATTAAAATGGCACAGGCCTAAATAGAAGTCTGCAGGAGACAGAATTTCATTAGTGGTTGACTGCCTTTTCTTTGGGAAGTTCTCTTGTTGACTTCTAGCCAATTTAAAACCTTGCATTCTGCCCTTTTTTTTTTTGTTTTTTGCCTGTCCTGATTAAGCTTCATCCGGCTTATCGGGTCCCGGATTAACGAGGTTTTACTGTATTGCTTTTCTTATTGGTAATACAAGTCCATGCAAGTTAGCCTGGCCTAACAACAGAAAGATGGGCAGACTAGGTTAGGTTCTTGCACGATAAATTTCAAGTCTTTTATTTAATATGATTATTGTTTGAATAACGTAGCCAGATGTTGGGCACACCTGGTCATCTCTGACACGATCAATGTTTCCAGTACACCTTGTAATTTCGAAAAAAACATACTTTTTTTTACAAAGATGACATAATTTAGCACATAATGTAATGCATAAAATGCGTAAAAATTTATCATTATTTTATCAATTCGAAAAACACTGACACAGACCATCGATACCACCACAACCGAATTGCGCACAAATCTCACTGACCTGTTTTGCGCACATATTTTGATCCAACGTTGCCACTTTGATAGATTTAAAGTCTGTGCGCAAAACTGTTTTTTTTTTCTTTAGACAAGAAGAGAGAGAGAAATTAGAAATAAAATGGCAAATCTCTTAAGGATTAAATAAAAATATAATTTGACCAGTAAATGTAGCAAGATACAATTTTCATACCAATTTACTCAAACTCAAAAGTTAGGTTAGGTTAGGTTAGGGTAATGACTGCAAAACAAACCGACCATTACATTCTAGTCCACCAATTAGGTTCATCCTCTATGCCTATCTAATGCTACCCTTCCAGCAAAAACACGTGTAAGTTCACACACACACAAACAAACACAACAGAAGTGAGAACGGTTTGAGAACATTTTACATCTGACAACATCGCCTCATTTTCTTGTGCGCAACCCTGTAGATTGTGACAGCTTGTCAACGGCTTATCAGATGCCACTGATAAAACAGGAAAAGTGTGCGCAATCCGGCTGTAGCCATCGATACACATCGAAAATATTTTCAAGCGACTTCACAGGAGCATTTTATTCATGTTAGTTTTTACTTCGTTCCTTGGTAACTTCTCCCGCATACTGAACGTTCACGTATAGCGTCATGATTTTCTTGTTTAATGTTTTAAAATTATCCACATAGACAAAGTTAATACCCCTATACATGCCCGTAGCCAGAATTTTATTTCGGGAGGGGCTCGTCCTTTATAAGTAGCTGCCATTTAAACGCGATATAATGGGGAAGGGCTGGTAGAAGTCCCGAAGGTGAATTTCTCACTATATTACAACTTATTATTTACTTCTAATACTGCTAAGGAAGTAAAATTAATTAGCACTATATCCACTATATACAATGTCGTCATCCGTAGCCGTGCGGTATAAGGCACCTTGCTTTGGACGGCGGCTGCGGGACGGCATGGGTTCGATCCCGGGTTGTCTCCGGAAATTTTCGGCCTGTGTATAGGGCTGGTGGCAACCCACCATCGTGAGGAAATTGGGCAGCTACGGTCTCGGAAATCTCCTACAACGGCTGGGGGTTCGTCGTGCTAACCCCACGTCACCCCATTACCTGTTAGGCAGGATTGTGGGAGGGAGACTGGCAGCCGGGAGATATGCCCAGGCCCTCTCGAGTGCTGTCGAGCTATGAGTTATTATTATTATTATTATATACACTATTTAAATTGTATATTAGTGTGATTTCGGTGGGGCTTCATCCCTTCCGAGCCCCTCCCCTGGCTACGTGCCTGCCACTGTAAGTTTCATGTCTCTATAGGTTTTTGTTCAAAAGTTACGTACGTTCGAAATCTCTGTGTCGTGCCTTTTTGGACACTCTGTAGAAACATTACCATAGCTGTGGCTGCGAAAGCTAATCTAGTTTGTGGTGTTTGCCTTGCATGAATAGAACATGTGTAACTGTTCGGTGTTCATCTCGCTTGCATACAACGCCTGATTGTTGGTTTCCCGCATTCCATCAGCCTGTGCATGCACGAGATACATGTAAACATTTCCAGGCGTTCCGAATCGCAAAAGGAGAGTGTGTGTGTGCTTGAATTCGAATGCACCCTCTCTCTCTCACACACACACACACACATACACACAGTGACGAGTGATCACACACATCGAGTCCCATCGCCGCTATTTTTTATCTCTCTAAATCAGAGTCCGCTACTTCTTTCCAAGTAGCTCCCCAATTCTCCTCTAAATTCTGGGTCAACACCAAAATTTTCAGGGACTTCCACATGGAATCAAACGCGGAACCTCCAGCACCAAAGAGGAGAGCGCTAACTATTTGTCTACACGGAAACTCTGTGTAGAAAAAAGCAGATTGGACTGAAGTACCCGTTTTCAAGTTTACAATATATTTTGCAAAACGTAATTTTTAATCTGATATACGAGGGTTGTTTCAAAAGTAGGGTGCTTTTAATCTAATTTATTATTTTATTCACTGATTTAATGGTGGTTTTGGAGGTCCAAAGATACTTACATCACATTTATGGGTCACTATAATTTCGTTTCCATTGTCCCTTATTTTCTAAAGAACAACACAGACCGTATTTGTCTTAAATGCGTAAAGCACCTACTTTTCAAAATATTTGAATATGTCAAGACAAATTATTATCTAGCAAAATCAAGTAATTCATTCTTGCGTCAAATTTTAAACTTTGCTATTTAAAATTGCTGCTAGTAAACTGGCTTCAAACTTAACAGTATTTTAAAGTACAACCAATACATAAAATATGGTAAGTTTGGAGTAGGTTGCCCCAAATCAGAAAGAGGAAAAAAATGTTCATTGTTCGGATAAATCTTTTCTCGTCCATCTTGTTTCGCGGCTTCATTTAAATTCTAGCCCGCGACTGGTGATGCATTGCAGATAAAAGTTTCCGAAATAGAGGAGTCAAAGGGGTTGAAGGCGGAAAGGGGGGGGGTGTTCGAGACATGGAGAAACTCAAGGAATGCTAATCCGCACTTTATCCTGATCGATTTCTCACCAGATCAAAAATCTTCGAGCAGACAAACTTGCAGCATGCTCATTTATCACCGCCGAGTTCCCATGATGCTCAGCGCGAATTGACGACCCCGCAGGAGAGAAATCTATTTTGTTACTTCCTCTTACTCTTTTCTCAAATTTACTTAAACCATTGGCCGAACTCCGTGGCAGAGTGGTTAGCACAACGCTCCACGACGCCTGGGGTTGTATCCCTGCCTGAGTATAGATGTTCTTTGTGAGTGTCACTTTATCAATTTCATCATATCATTACTCATCCTCATCTTCGCGACTTGCTAAAACTGGAAGAAAGCGAGGCAAAATAACAAAAATCAAATAGAATGAAGATAAATTTTTGGAGGAGTTGGAGAAAACGAACAAACACAGAACTGCTGGTGGTAAATAAGGATGTAGATATTGTGAGAAGGACTAAGAGAGGACGAATAAGGTAGTATGCATGAAAATGGAAGAAGATAACAAGATACCAAAAGGAAGACCAGACGGAAATGAAGCAGAGAGATAGGTTGAGGAGATTGAAAATTTTAGGAAACTTGGAATAAGATGTAGAAGAATTCATGCTGGTTGTGAAGGAGACTGAGCGCCTTCATAGGACTAGAAAGGAAAGTATTTTGTACGTAAGTAAGTATGTAAGTTAGAAAATATATAATGAAGGAAAGATGGAAGGAAGGACATGCGTAACTGCGAAAGTAAGTACATAAATTTGTAAGTTAGGATGGCTAAATGGAATTCAACAAGGATGCAAGGAAGGAAAGAAGGATGGATGGAAGTAAGGAAGTAAGAACGTAAGTAAGGTAGGAAGGATCGAAGTAAGTAAGGGGTAAGTACGTAAGTAACTAAGGTAAGAAGGAAGGACTTAGATAAGTAAGCAAGTAAGTGCATAAATAAGTAAGGATGGCTGGATGGAAGTAAATAAGGAAGTAAGGAAGCAAAGAGAGAAGGATGAATGGATGGAAGTAAGGAAGTAAGTACGAAAGTAAATAAGGATGAAAGTAATTAAGGCAGTAAGCCCATAAATAAGTAAAGAAAGAAAAAGGGCATGCGTAAGTAAGGAAGTAAGTGTATAAGTAAGGAAGGAAGGATGACTGGATGGATGTAAATAAGGAAGTAAGGAAGGAAAGAATGATGGATGGAAGTAAGTAAGGAAGTACGTACGTAACTAAGGACGAAAGGATGGAAGTAAGTAAGGGAGTAAGTATGTAAATAAGCAAGGGAAGAAGGAAGAACAAACGTGAGGAAGTAAGTGTATAAATAAGGAAGGAAGGATGGCTTGATGGAAGTGATTTAGGAAGTAAGTACTTAACGAAGGAAGGAAGGATAGTAGTAAGTGCATAAGAAAGGAAGGATGGATGTAAGGAAGGAAGGGGTAAGTAAGTAAGTAAGTAAGTAAGGATGATGGAAGTAAAGAAGGAAGGAAAGAAGAGGAAAGGTTTAAACTGGGGTTGCGTTCAGAAACTCAGATAAATATCTTGCATATTCTCCTAAGTTCTACTTCAGCCATCTCGGTTCATCCGTGGGGACTTCAAAGAGGTTACTCTTATGTTTCAACATACTTTAAGGCTAATTTCGAGTTCCCATAACTAGTTCAGCACCCAGGGAGCGACCAAGTTATGAATCTAGTTCGGTAGACAATAGGCATCTTTACGGTCAACGCAAGACAACACACAAGAGCAGCACAGCGGTAACGTCAGACGCGGAGTCATGACGCAGCCACCTGACACCCTAATCTCTTGGGACGCCGACGCTGCTGGAGTGTCCCAGAGGAAATTGCGCGGGAGAACTCCTGCGCTGAGAATTATAACGACTCCTGGTAGAGCGGGTGGGGGTGGGGGTAATTACACCCCGCTTCCAGACAAAGCAAGGGATTATGTGCGTTGGACCAACTCAATGCCACGTTACAATTGAAGACGAAAATGAACAGATGAGATTGTCACCAGCATCCGGCGCAATCATTATTCACCTCTTTTAGCATAAACAAACTTTCTATGCTCGCGTTAAGAGAATTTTAGAAGTTATTCCGACTGTACTTTGAGGAAAAAATTAGCTCTGCTATGCTTCCTAAAAGTATGTCGGAAGGGGTCCCGGGTTCGAATCCTGGAATGGATGTTTATGAGTGTCTATTCATCAATTTCATCAAATCTTCAATCATCTCCATCTTCGCAAATTAGCCAAAAGTGGCACAAAAAGCAAACTAAGATGAATCAATCAATCAACGAAGTATGTTGAAATACGCATCTTTTTACATCTCGTTTCTATGTACTATCCTTACAGTGCAACACAAGTCGCAGATATAACAGGCTATTTTTAACCTCAAGTAGAAATAAAACAGATTTTTTTCAGAAAACCTGACTGGTTTTAGCCAACAAGAGAATAAATTCGCGTGAAATGAGAAAATTAAGAATAAAATTCATACACAAAAAGGAATTTGTTTAATTTTTCTTCAGCTCTTAAGATAACAGCCCGTTTCTTTTAGCAACTTTAAAATTATAAATATTAAACCTATGTTTATAAAATATATTTGTAACTTAAACCTACCAATTTAAAACAGGAGAATAATTCCCTCAATATAAACAGAATATAAGCGCTTAATTAAAAAATAGTACCATGTTTAAAGTTGTGAACAATGTACATGGCACATTTATATTTTATTTAATGAACTTGTAACTTCATGAAGGGTGCAAATCAATTCGACATTCTTTATATTTACCCATGCACAAAAACAAGAAATCGCGATCCCTTTCATACCTCAATAAATCATCCCAGAAATGTTATGATAAAAACATGAGAAAGTTCTTCATTTATGAGAGTTTAGTTTAAATTAATTGTAATTATTATTATGATATCAATAAGGCATTATTTTCCACATATTTTGGATTATTCAATTACATTGAACAAATAAAAGAAAATAAGTAATTAGGTTTTTAGTTTGATGACATGGAGCTGCCATCTATGAACAAAAAATATAAGTTTTCTATGTATGACCTAAGCCAGTGGTGCCAAAAGCATGCTGTTCGTATGGCAAAGTTATATACTGCGTGCAACTTATAGGCGGACGATCAGTTCGGCTCAAGTAGGATCCTCACATGGGAACGAAACATTATTCACATACACAGTGTGTATATCCCGCATCCAAAAGAAATAAAGTAAAATAACCATGCTGTGGAGCATTTAGTTTACGTTTAGTTTATGTTATATAATAAAATAAATTTTTGCCTTGGTCAGAATATTGAATTTATCATTGATATTTCAAAGCAAACGTTTGCAGCACTTCATAATTATGTATAGTCGCATAATTTTCAAAACCTGGGATGGAACATCACTCTAAATTCTCATTAATCCTTGAAAAACCAAACAAGCCTTAAGTTACCAGTTCAAGACCACAAAACTATGTGTATTAACTCAATTATTTTGTTGCGTAAATAATCTTAAAGTTCTTCAAATTTGTTATGAATTTGGATTAAGAAGCTGCCCTGTCATCTATTGAGGAAAAATGAACTTCATACCAGAAAATTGTATAATTTAACCCTCAAGCAGTGGCGTAGTGACATATCGCGAGGCCCTGGGCGAGAATAGAATGCGAGGTCCCTATCGGTTCTTTACATTTTAAATCTTAATGTGAATTGATACAAAATTTTCAGGGATTCGTCAGCAATTTATCATATTTAAATAATGATAATAAAGTACTGACGAAAATGATATTTTAAAAATTTACTCACCCTAAAAATATCTTTATCCGTTTTCCGGGAGCTGAAATCTGAAGCTGTAAGACAGCTCAGGGGAGGGGCTATGGAAGCCATGACCCCCTTCGAATTATGAAATATTATAATGTGAAGATATAAAAGAAAACTACGAAAATAACAGTGACGATTTTTCATTTTGTGCAAGAATTTCGATTCGTGCTTACATATATGAATGGGTTGTTTAGGGACAGATGCAGGCTAAAGAAGTTTTCAGTCTGTAACAATGAGTAATTTTTATTTCATAACCATTGATGCAAGTCTACAAGACATCCAGATTATTCGGGACAGTCTATTATTTCAAATCCCTGTCCAGATATCTTTAAACTGCAGACGTATTACGAAAATGTTTTTTTTGTTAACTCACATTTAAACATGTTCTTCATGTTAATAATCATTGCTAATGCGTATCATTTCATTTATAAATATTTTAGTCTCAGCTCTCCCCGAGGGCACGGAGTCCGCTATAGGGCAAGACGACGCTGGATCATCGCATCCCGTAGCTCTACTTAACGCGAATCCTGTGGGAGAGTAGAGACCGTACCGGGATAAAGCAAACAGTAAATTAGAGTGACCGATAATGTCTCCACATTATATTTATTCACGTGACTCTGAAGGTAAGGATTGTAAACGGAAGGCACACTCACTCACTCACCTTGCCTAATCCGACGACGCTTCCTTGAGCACAGCGTATCCCAAGATCACCAGCCCAATAGCTTAGGCGTAAACTTCGATGACAAAAGAGGCCACCACGTAATTGCTCCTGTGCTTATATAGCAGGGAGGTGCATGACGTCGTGCATCAGGCAAGGTTCGTGCATCGCTTGCACCCTACCGTCTACAATATATTATTCTTTAACCATAGCATTATCATGGTTGTTCAATGGTGCTGGTGTAAGATTTTTTCAAAAATGAAAACATTGATAATTTGCGGAACACAGTACTATTCGAATACATCTGAAAAACTGAATATAAACAATAAGCACAAAGCCGTACGTCATGTGACAACCTTTGTCTGTAAGCGAATGTGTTGACATCTGCTTAGTGGCGATTTTATTTCAACCCATTATAAATCACTCTGTGAAAAAAATTCTGAATGAAAATACAATGGACATATTACTCGTACTTTTGGCGTTGGGGGTACACTTAGCACTAGCTGCAATACTATAGGAGAAGGTTTAAATATGGGTTTTTGGAGTTATCAGCGCTTCCGGATGCTGCAGCCTGGCAGAGGCTATTGGAACTGGTTATATGTCAAGGACAAAGGTTGCGGCGCCAAATCGCAAGAGAAAGTGGTGGTTAGTTTCGGCCTTGGACGCTGTTATAGAATTGCGACCTCCGAAAACTTTTTGCAGGTATGTTTAACTCAGCCTTTTCTGAATTCTCATCTGCTTTGTATAGGTTATGATATTAGCGGTACATAATACAAATGTGGGCTTTTATAATGCCATGATTTGTTTGTGAAATATGTAGAACAGAGAGCGAAAATAAATTGAAGAAAAAAAATAGCGTGATTGTCTAAATATGGGCTATGACATGAGGTATAATGTTGAGATCACATTTTCAACAAATATTTGGATGTTTTTCTTAATTTCGATTTTTCCCATTCCGTGTGATTTTCAAAACAACAGATTATTCATAAATATCAATTTTATAATGCTTTTGTGATAAATGACTGTTTTTTAAATTTTAATTGCTTTTTGTGATATTGCCACTAGTAGCCCATATTTAGACCATAATTTTGAAATACATCATTTTACCATTTTTTGGAAATTGCTTTTTTTTAAAAAAAATGGAGACCTTCTATACTTTAGCATGCTATTAGTATATATTTCATAGATATGCATTTTAAATGCAGGTGCTTGATATATTATTTTTTTCCTCCAAAAATGACAATATAAAAAGGGTGCCCATATTTAGACCTTTTGCTCTACCATAAGATTGGCGGTCACATCCATTACTCCGAACAGAATTTCGACGACCACCGCACAGGGCACTACGAGACATGGGTCCCGAGTTCGATTCCCGGACAGGGCATGGGTGTTCTTAGTGAGTGTTCCTTTACCAATTTCATCATATCATCACTCATCATCATTGACGCGATTAGCCAAAAGTGTCAGAAAATTGACGTAAAATAACCTAACTTCATGAATCCAACAGTATTTCAGATCTTCCGTGTGTTCCATGTCCCCCCCTCCTCGCCCCTAAAAAAATCTGTTTACGGGCCTGCTGTAGGAAGGCTTGAAACAACGTAAAAATGTAAATGCCTCACACTTGTTTCGTGGCAGTTGGAGGTGCTTTATTGTCAACTTATTAAAATCGGGATTGTAAGCTCAAGAGAAAACAAGAAGAAGAAAGACAAAGTACTTTTTATTCAATAAACGAATGAATGAATAAAAATGTTCAAGCAAGTTTTTTTCGTAAATGTTTCACATGAGAAATATTTTTTACTTTTTTTCGGGCCCCCTTAGGCTTAGGCCTGTTTGTTACACCCCTGATTTGACGTATTCATTCAAATTATAACGTTTAACTAGAATTTAAAACAATAAAAAATAGAATGTTTTAATTTTATTGGCCAGAAAATTAGCTTTTTCCACATATTTTTTCTGTTATCTACTTATTACATTCTCCGTATCAACTCCATGGGATACGATGGCTCTAAGGGCAAGGTCCCGGGCGAGGCCTCTTGCTACGCCACTGCCCTCAAGTGTCACGTTTCTTATCGTGACAGCCAATCGGTGTTCGAAATATGCTGGTTGAATTTTCCTTGGATAACACGTGAAGCTAGCGGCGGAAATTCGAGGCTTATAACTGGCTTTGTAGATTCAAGAAACATGAAAATGTCTTCCAAAACGATCCGTTATTGTTGTTAAAGAAAACATGGATGATAGTCACGCACAGCCACTTTTGCTTTACACAGTTTTGATCCCTGTATAAATTCCTCTACGACACTTTAGCCTGTCCCCCACATACGCCGCCTGAAGTGTTTACGAGGATTTAACAACGCAACGATTATCGTTCCTTTATGACTCGTATACCTCTTGTGGGAAGTGATTAGCACAATGATAACTTCTTCGGTGAATCTCCCACCAGTGACGTCTTACGGGTGCGAAAAATATTTTCATCTATGGTCTGTTCCGATCTGCTAAGACTCTTCATCATTATGTTTTTTCGCTATCTCGTTCGACCTTTTCCTTTCTTTTTCGTTTCTCTTTTTCTTTACCATTCTTCCTTTTTTCTTGTCCTTTTGCTCTTTATCTATTTTCTTTAGCAATCTTCTCTCATTCTTTCCGGTTTCTCAAATATACTTTATCTCTTGTTTTCCAATTCTATCCAAGATAATTAATCTCATTCAATTTCTTTCTCCATCTCTCTCTCTCTCTCTCTCTCTCTCTCTTGCATCATTTTATATGGTGTTTGACAACTCTTCGGTTGTTCTTTCCTACTTTCTCTTATCCCTTTCTTCTTTCTCTATCTTTTCTATTTATCTTTTTCCACCTGTTCTCGTTCCTTTCTCTTTCTTCTCTAAAACACAGTTTATCTCATGTTTTTCCAATACCTTACAAGAAAATTATCTCATTCCATTCCTTTTTCCATGTCTCACTCTCCTGCTTCATCTCCTACCTTTCCTTTCTTGGTACTTTGACAATGCCCTTGTCTCTCACGTGCTATCTAGATAGAACTGACAAATTCTGATGTCTCTCGGGTGGAAAAAACATTATTAGATCAGCTCTAATTCGCTAGTCGAGACTGATAGAAATCTCTCTTTTTCTGATACTCTTTCTTTTCCACTTTCTATTTAGTTTATCCCGTCTTTCTCTATTCCTCTTTTACCATTCACTCTCTTTCTTTGTCTTGTTCTCCCTCTTTTTACTTTCATTTTCTCTCTCTTTCTCCTTCTCTCACACACATACATGTCTTCTGTTGTTCTTCCAATTCTATCCAAAGAACATTATCTCATTGCTTTCCTTTTCTCCATTTTCTGATTCATTCCATGTCTTTTCCCCTCAATTTCCTTGTTTGAAAATGCCATAATTGGGTTAAGACTATATGTTAGGACTGTCTGGGCCCACCCAGCCGTCTGGTAGGAACACCCTTGTCTTTCACTTACTAGCAAAACACACCTGTACACTTTTGAGAAGCAAATTTTCCACTTCTGCTTTCATTGCCCTTTCTGTATATTATATATATTTCAAAGGGAAGACATTATCCTTCTTCCAGCTAACTGGCCGACATCTGTGCTTGTGCTACGACGCTAGGGGTTCCGGGTTCGAATCACGGTCCTGATTTGATTTGTTGTTTTAAGTCCACTTTATGCACAGTAATGCTAATCGGGACTGGACCTACAGTTTAAAGTGGGATCCGAACCACTTGTGCCTCCACCGGGTATCGAACCCGGGACCCCTTGATTGCAAGGCGACGACGCTACCACTGCGCCATCGGGGAGGCCCGAATCACGGTCCAAGCATGGGTGTTCTTTGTGAGCGTTCCTTCATCAATTTCATCGTGACATCATCGCTCATCTTCATCTTCGCGATTAGCCAAAAGTGGCAGAGAAACTAGGTAAAATATATCAATCAATCAATCAATCGTTACCAGGCTGTTATTGCACAAAACAAAGCAAATGAACATGGCGATGGACAATTTGCCTATTATTAATATTACTTTTACGCCGACTATGCATGAGGATATAAATTAATTCATAGTGAACAATGAAATTCGAAACATGATATCAGAGAATAAATTTGAAATGCAAATTGCAACATAGTACTTACTGCCTTCTTCCTGTGTAATGGAAACCGACCGTTGACCTGCCCTTGACCTTCCGTCAATCAGAGAACTCTCTCCTTTATCTGTAAGGAAGAGGAAAAACATTGTCACAATTACTCAAAGCCAATGTACGTACATTATTGCAAAGAAAGTAAAAGAACAATAATTAAGTAATTAGAAAGTTACTCATTTTCAAGTTAACAATTTAGGTGTCGTAAAGAAACTATTGATAACGTTACTTCCATTGCTTTTATCTGGAAAGAAATGTTAACGATATTCTTCAATAGAATTGTTTGGATTAATTTGCTATTTTGCGTCGCCTTTTGCCACTTTTTGTAAATCGCGACGATGGGGATGAGTGAAAAAATTAAGCTGAAGAAGGGACACTCACAGAGAACGTCTATGCTCACTTCCGGATACGAAGCCGGGATTCCTGGCGCCGTAGTTCTCTGTACTAACCGCTCCGACACGTAGGTCGGTAGCTTTTTATTGTTGTCATATTCGTTTGTTGCTGTGTTCATCATAAGAATGTATGTTCATAAAGGCTTGTGCATCCATTTATTTACACACGCACACACACACACACACTTCTGTCGTTAAAATAAAATGTTATTGGTACATTTTCACCTATTAAAGGGTGCCTGTATAGCGTACCGTTTCGTACCGCCAAAAAACAAATTATTACTTGTATTTCAAATAAGTAACCGTGTTACAACTAGAGCTACTTATTTTTAAAAGTAGCTAGTTACCGTTAGAATTTCCCAAGAAAGTAACTCTTACTTGCAAACAGTGTTAAGAGTCCATGGTAAAGCACTCTGTATGACAAGCAATTTCTTGCTCATTAATCTTCAAAGAAATTATGAGGCAAACCTATCTTGTATTTGTTCTTTTCTCCAGTGCAGATTTAATTAAGGTACCGTGTTGGAAATTCAACGTTCCACACGGGTAGATTGTCGTTTGTTTGTTTTGAATTTACGTAGCATTTCGGTACTGTAATCCTCTTTCGCACTGTTCGCATCTTCTTCTCTTTTTATCTGAATTAATGGTCCTCCGGGGATGTGTTTTTGTAATCTTCCCTGTGTTATTTTGTGCTTTGTATTTCTACCTGTTGCTTTCCTCTCTTCGCTTATTTTGCTTCCATTACATTTAATTGAACACTGTTTTTTGCCAAGCGGATAATTTATTTATGCTTTCTTACAAAACCAATCTATTAATTGTTAAATGAGTTTATACATTAAGACATTCTGCTATGCGTGTTTGGTAGTCTATTTTTCGATGATAACAATA
Organism: Lepisma saccharinum; assembly: GCF_977018435.1. Lineage (NCBI taxonomy): Eukaryota > Metazoa > Arthropoda > Insecta > Zygentoma > Lepismatidae > Lepisma > Lepisma saccharinum. The sequence continues at coordinate 10,022,330 of NC_139235.1, forward strand.
CATATACAGGGAAGTTTTAAAAGAATGACACAGGTTGAGGGGCTTCCACTATGGCACAGTGGTAGCGTCGTAGCTTGGTAAGCAAGGGGTCCCGGTCTCGATTCCCGGTGGACGCACATAGTTGTTTGGATCCCACTTTAAACTGTAGGTTCAGTCCCGATTAGTCTTACTTTACATAAAGTGGACTTAAAACACCAACAACTAAATCAATCAATCAAAAACAATTTTAAGATGCTTATATCAGGGAGGCAACCAGATAATGTTGAGAGAATGGACGAGATGAGCAGATATATTTAGAGGCTTTATACAGAGTGGCCTACAAAAGGTAGCCGAAAGTATTGAGACAGTATTTCGACTACCTTTTTGGGCCACACTATATATATCCTCTCTATGGCTCTCTTCCATTCTTTCTCTCTTCTCTGTCTTTGTTTCTCTTTACCTGTATGCGTCTCTTCTTACTGCGATACCTGTGCCATAGGCGATTCCACAATTAGTGTTCAGTATGGAGTTTTACGGGCTTTTACTTTTGAAATCAGCTCCCCCAAATAAAAGTGTTTATTAGAAAGGAAAGTCTTTAACATTTGAAGAGATAGAATGAATATGCACTGACGGTTATCACTCGCTGCACACACGTGTTTGGAACAGGGAAGGGGTGGGGAATGTCCAGGCTAAAGTTTCTCAATGGGCTGGCTTCCTTAATGCATCTCTGTGTGCTTTCTTGTTTTGAGTAGTCCTTGAAGAAACAAGCCAACAGAATTACGTTACAACTTCACCGCCAGAGAGACCCGCACAGCTAAAATTAATAAAACTCAACTCACGGAGTGAAATAAACTTGTAAATACCTCACTTGATCATGACATATTTACGAAGATATTGCTCAATCCTTGCACTTATGCAACCCGTCAAACGCAACTCTACCGTGGGTTGCATAAGACGTAGGCGTTTAAGATGTTCGATACCTTCGCAGAACAGACGCATCGGGTAAGGAATTCTATGAGCTGTTAATCAGAGATAAAACTATTGGAGCTCCGTTTGCTGCAATTTTCCTTTAATGAAAGGGCGAGGTTCAACCTGCGGCCGTTCTGCCACCTAACCCCAATGTATACAAGAAGCAAGGTAAATCAACATATGAACAATGAAAAATACTGTGAGTTGCCAGAAATTATTTTTATCTTATTTTCAACTTCTTAGACTTCAATTACTTTATCATCTAATTCACTGCTAAAATTGTCCAATTGTATATGATTTTTATTCCTTTGTATTTTATTGTACTTTCTTGTTCAATTTCTTTGTATTTTATTGTACTTTCTTGTTCAATTTCTTTGTATTTTATTGTACTTTCTTGTTCAATTTCTTTGTATTTTATTGTACTTTCTTGTTCAATTTCTTTGTAATCTTGAATTTTATTTCATTTTTACTTTAATCTGTACTTTCTGGGGTTAGGTGGTAGACCAGCAACAGTTGAACCTCGCTCAGCAATAAAGTCAATTCAATTCAATACATATACTACCGTGCGTCCATTTCGATCTGCAGCCGAGAGATCGGGAGAAACGTGGCGGGCGGCGCTGACGGAGGTGCCGACATTTGCGGCCTGTAATGCCCGCATATTTTTATGGACATATGCAGACATTTATATAAATATTGCAAAACTAGCACTAACCTGTGTTATAAGAGTTGTTCAAAGTGATGTCCACCTACACGCCTGGGAATTTCTGTACAAATTGCCTACACACGTCTCGACACGAGTCTGTTTTCACGTAAGTGTCATACATAAAAATTCTTTGTTCTAACGTGAACCTTGCGGCTGGCATTCCAATCGTCTGACTGACACAACACACATACACACTGCAATAACACAAACAAGTAACGGCAAGTAACCAAGAATATCACTCTTACGCACAGTACGAAATTAACACGCTCTTGGTTTACATCTGCCTGCCACTATATTCACAGCTCTGTAGTCGCGAAGGAACAAAAAACTTGAGCTAGGAGATTTCGGATTGCAAGGAAGCTCACGAACACCATTAGCTTTTAACGGTTCGTCTGCAGCGTAATCTTGATACAGTGTTGCACATTCGAAACCTCCAAACGATCCCCATCGACACAAAACTCTTTCAAGGATATAAACTTAAGCAGGACGTTACTGGTCAAAACTATGATTAAAATGTTTTACAGAGTATTATCTGTGGCTCTTAATATAATTTCTAAAGCGTATTTATTTGTGTATATAAGGGTGGAACTTGGAAGAATTACAGAAGAACTTTTGCGTGTTATAACACAGGTTAGTGCTCGTTTTGCAAGATGTCCACAAAAATAAGCGGGCATTACAGGCCTCAAATGTCGGCATCTCCGTCAGCGCCGCCCGCCACGCTTCTCCCGATCTCTCGGCTGCAGATCGAAATGGACGCACTGTAGATACTAAAGACATACTACGTACGAAATATTTGTACATATAACAAACAAAAAAACATAAATAAGACACAGAAAGAAAAAATACAAAATTGAGAACAAGGGCTCGTTTACACACTAAAAAAATGGAAAAAGTTGAAAACAAATACACAAAGGATACACAAAATAATACACACAATTGTGCTTCGTGTTATATAGTTAAGACTAATACAAATTAAGATCATACAAAAACATGTAAATATTGTTAATACGTACACGTGAAAGGACAAAATATAGTCAAGGGTTGACAACATGTAAGGGGGACAGTATAGAAGCAAAATGAAGTCTTGTTCTTAGGAAGTTGGTTCAGAAGTGAGATATACTATTCGTGAGTTCTGGAACACAGATAATGTTCATTTAACAATAGATTTTTCATTGCAATTAGTGATGGACGTCATGCAAGGAGAAAGGTCATTCCACGCTCTTGCAGCTGAATATGTAAAAGATGATTCGAAAAGCACTAATATGAACCTGGTATATTGATAATTTATAGGATATCATTTCTCAAAGAAACTGACAAATGACGATCTATTATGGCTGGCCTCCGTGGCGGAGTTGTTCGCGTAACGTGCTACGAACTCAGAAGTCCCGGGTTCGAAAGCTGGTTAAGACATGGATGCATCATTCTGTTTGTCCCATCGTTTCATCATTCATCCTGATAGTCTAATCGTCTCACGTTACGAACATGTTATTTTGTTTCATTACATGCAAAAGTGAAAGACCAACAAAACCTCTGGCTGAAGAGTTACATTTCCCATTTTATGAATTTTTCCCCATAATACTGTGACGGAAAACAAAGACAAATTGAGCTTGTTAATAATAGGAACAATGACTATCTTATTTTGTAATTCGAATATGTCATACCTTTACATGTATACAAATAAAAAAAATAACTCAAATATCGTGTGTAGTTTTGAAGATATGTCGCGTTAATTTCTGCATGTGGAAGTGGTAAATATATTGCTACCGGAATACCGGCTGTGGTATACACAGTTACCACCCGCCCGCTTTAAAACATGCAATTTCTTTCCATTTGAAAAATAAACACACAAAGTTAGCTAACATTGATTGAGAGTAACCTGTATACTCGTTCCATAGCTCTGATGTTGCCACTGACACCCTCCACCCACCCCGTCTTACCAACCAACGCAGCTCCGACTGCCAATTCTTGTAACTAAGCACAAAGCTAGCGCGTGCCAGGAGAAAATGAATTCTCAATCCCTCTGGTATCCATCCTGTTTCCAAGCACGCTCCTGTGTTGCTCCCGATTCTATTTGCATGCCGAAACAGAGAAGCCGTGAACATTGGAGGCATTTCAGAACGTTGCCTGTGTCTCTTGAACACATCACTGTGCTTGCAAGGTAAACTATGTGAATGAATAGTCCTGTAGAGCATATATACTTAGGGAAAGTACATACAAATAGGTAATAGGAGTTAACTGACACAAAAAAAATGCATTACATAAAATTACGAGGAGTTAATTGACACAAAAATGCATAAAACTCAAGACGAATTAATTGACACAAAAATTCACACAACAAAAGTAAAAAAAGGTAAAGTGCTCCCCTGTGCTTAGCACCACGCCACGAAGGCGTATAGGGGGTGGGGGTAACGCCCCACACTTTCTTGATCCGGTCGTGAGTTGGGGTGATGTGATCAGGATCACGCCCCTGACCGCCTTTACCCCCCAAGGTCTCCTCCAGGTACCCATGCCATTCGACGCTGGGTGGGCGCCGGGGCCGCTTCCAAGTTCCCGGATTTGAACCGGCCGGGGATCGAACCCGGGACCTATAGCATGGTAGTCAGACGCGTTACCGACTGAGCCACCGCGGCCACACACAACAAAAGTAACAGGAGTTAATTGACAAAGAGATGCACGAAATAAAAACAAAAGGAGTTAATTGGCCGAAAATGCATAATAGAAAAATGAGAGGAGTTAATTGACACAAAATGCATTAAAATAGAAGGCCATAAGCATCTGGGCATTGACCTTCAACCATTGCTAGAATTCCACAAATCATGCAATATACCATTTCTTGGCAACAGAAGTTTATTGTGCGTACAATCCTGAGAATCTGTACAATCTTATATCTCACCATCCACACTCATGAGTAGGATTAATTTATGGAAGCAGAAAAGTCGTAGAACAAAAGATAAGATTAAGAATCTAGACAGGAAATTAGCTCCAACTATCCAACTGACCAGTGACGTTATCGGCCAATGGATGTATCCTAAAATCTCCATATGCTCTGCGACCTCGGGCTTACACGGCTCAGCAACCAATAACATGCAAAGCAACAGCCTGGCGATTCCCTGGACTATGAGAATGGAGACTGGCTCAACGAGAGTTATTATGCAAATGCATGACCAAGGAGGTACGGGTGAATCCACCGAGTTCAAAGGATTATGAGGGAGACGTGTTGCAGCGAGTTACCGCGTACCAGAGTTTGCCACCATAATGCATTTGTTTCACAAGGCTCTTACGGCTCAGCTCTAAAAACATGTAGAACGTCCTCTGAAACAATATTCAAATGCAACTTAGCAAAGAGTAAAGAATTAAATTACAAGTAACGTTCATTCCCTAAGGTGAAGAGAGAGAGTGAGTCATTGTGCCTATTTTCTTAACCACTTTCATCCATTATATTTAATGCTGGTCTTGATTTAACATCATTATCATCTGACTAGTCACTTTATCCCTGATTTTGTAATGTTGGTCTTGATTTAATCTCATTATTATCTGACTACAGTAATTTTATCTCTGATTTTTTTTATGTTGGTCTTGATTTAATATCATTATCATCTGACTACAGTCATTCTATCCCTGATATTTTAATGTTGGTCTTGATTTAATCTTATTATCATCTGACTACAGTCATTTTATCCATGATTTTTTTATATTGGTCCTGATTTAATCTCATTATAATCTGTATTCAGTCATTTTATCCATGATTTTGTAATATTGGTCTTCATTTAATCTCATTATCATCTGTGTACAGTCATTTCATCCATGATTTTTTTTAATATTAGTCTTGATTTAATCTCATTATCATCTGTCTACAGTCATTTTATCCATGATTTTGTAATATTGGTCTTGATTTATTCTCATTATCATCTGACCACATTCATTTTATCCTTGCTTTTTTAATGTTGGTCTTGATTTATATTCATTATCATCTGACTACAGTAATTTTATCCCTGATTTTTAATGTTGGTCATGATTTAATGTCGTTATCATTGACTATAGTCATTTCATCCCTGAGTTTTTAATGTTAGTATTGATTAAACTCATTATCATCTTACTACAGTCATTTTATCTCTGATTTATTTTATGTTGGTCTTGATTTAATCTAATTATCATCTGCCTTCAGTCATTTTGTTCCTGATTTTCAGGGCTACTGCACATGTGGCTTCCTGGAAAAGCCCTGATAGATCTTGGTCGTCAACGGAGTCTTGTGACAAAGACTTTTAGTTCCTGACTTTCACTCATTTTGGTCCGGCTTATTATGGTTTATTCCCGATTCCAACTAATTGTTTCTAGCTGTAACTCAGTTTTCCTCATCCTAAGTTATTTTGTTCCTGATATTAAGTTATTTTATTTATATATGTATTTACCTTGTCATCTATAACAGGGGTTTGCTACAATTACAATAGTGAAAATTGAAATACACATATTATAACAATATAATAGATTAGAAGAAGAAATAACAAAGGAAATAGAAGGGAAAAGGAAGCACAACTGAATTGGCAAATGTCTCGAATATCGTAAAGTAAATATGTAAAATAGACTATTGTTGCTTACGTGCTGACATAGACAAACCTTGATTACGCGTAGATATAGACTACCTTTATTTTGGAATGGATATAGACTATCATAGTTTAAACGCAGATATAGTCTACCGTTACTTTACGAATGGATATAGACTATATCATTGATTACACGTCAATCTACCGTTATTTATGAACGGATATAGAATATAGATTATTGTTGTTTACGCGTAGAAGCACGTCACTGGCCTAAGTAATGTGTTTTCCACCAGCAAGAGAGCTTTCCATTTAAGTGCCCTTGAGAAAGTAATCCCTTAAACCTCATTAGCGTCTCTCCCATTAGCGACCCAGTACTCACGAAACAAACTCCTAGGAAAGAAGGCGGCAGCAAAATAGGCTTACAGATAGGTAATGCCTCCGCATTTTACATGACCTGATCTGAAATCTCGCCATTAAAATGACAGAGCTTGGGTAATAATATATGAGACAGTAGATAACACACAGCGAGCACAATTAAAGCTTAATTATAAAGGCAGGCTTAACTCACAGCACGCACGACATAATCCGATAACATCAAAAAATGTGTTATTTCCATCGTTCCCTTTTGAAATCATTCCAACTCCACTGTTTATTACGTCTCGAGAGAGAAAGAGAGAGAGAAAATCGTGTCAACGGTTGACATTTAAAAATGAAAGGACCGTTGAGTTATTATCCACCCACCTACCTTTTCCAACGGTTGTTTTTATTTGCCAGTTCAGTGGCGTGTCCAGCGACGATTCTTTGGCGGCACAACTAATGCTGGACCTATACTGGTACGAAATGCTGTTATTTTAGTTTGAATTACTCACTCCATATATGTGGATCTGTGCAGTTTCGTTCATTACAAAACAATTACCAAATATAATGACCTAAAAATCAACATATTTATTTATTAGTGCTCGAAAAGTTACTTCTTAAAAAGTGACTGAGTGACCACTGGCGTGTGCAGAAGGGGGCTGATAGGGTTACAGCCCCCACAGAAAGTTTGAGAAAATCAACATTTTCATGTAAAAGTATTGAAGAACTCGAGAAAAAGCAGAGTAATAAATACATATCTCCTTTATATTTACCCTCATTGCCATTTTGTGGGGTAGAAATTTCAAAATATACGAAATAATTATCTTATTTTCTGTACTCCCCTCTAGAAACTAGCTATGTACCATCCACCTTTACAATTCGATCCCCTCCAGAATAACATTCTCGTTTTATGATGGTTATTTCTGCTTCACTCATAACTGTTCATAACTACACTAACGGCAGTGAGCTCCACTTAGAAACTTCCGAGATATTTTGTAAATTTCATTTATTCTGTTGGCATGAGCTTGAAACTTCGTCCCTCTACTTGTAGCATTTTAATTAAACGCAATCCTATTCAAACGCGTTGTAACTGCTATTTGATTTCAGGAAGGTAAAAAAAAACATTACAAATCAAAACAACCTTTGACATTTAAGGAAATGAGACTCGCTTCAATAAAGCACATCTCTGTTTTCTTCGTTTGATCTCAACTGTAATGTCTGCAGCAAGAGCACTGCAATATCGCACTCGTTACAACCCAAGCGATTGATTTCTTTACACAACATATTTGCAAATAATATACGCGTAATTCAATCCATGCTTCCATTACTTTGAAGTCGTATTTTTTACGCCTTCTGTGCAACAGTTATTGTAATATGTATTGTATAGGTGCAAAATTATGGTCGGAAAAGCAGAAAAAAGGTTCCAAAAGGTGCAAGAGAAGGTGCAGATAAAGTGCCTTTATTCAGGTATAAATCAGTTACATTAATTAACTAACTAACTCTCTAGCCTTCTTAAACCCGAAGGTTCATGGCTGCAGCAACACAGGCCTTCCATATGTGCCTATCCTGAGCAAGATACGTATATATACTCTTTATCACCCCTACCGATTTCCTTTAGGTCCATCTCAACGTTATCCCTCCATCTTCGTCTTGGCCTTCCTACAGGTCTCTTACCATCAGGTTTCCCAACAACAATCCTGTAAACTCCTCTTTCCTCTCCCATTCGTGCCACATGGCCTGCCCACCTAAGTCTTCTTGATTTAATTATTCTAATAATATCTGAATATGAATACAAATTATGTAGTTCTAAATTATGTAACCTTCTCCACTCACCTGTCTCCTCGTCCCTTTTAGGCCCAAATATTTTCCTAAGGATCTTATTTTCAAATACTCTCAATTTATGTTCCTCTTTCAATGTAAGGGACCAAGTTTCACACCCATATAATACTACAGGCAAAATTACTGTTTTACAAAATATCAGTTACATTAACATTATTTATACACTGTAGAAAATATGGCCACTCTAGGACCATGATAAAATTCAAGTAGGCTATAATTCCAGGTTTTCAAGGCAAACTTTAAAAAATGCTAGGGCAAAAACACATATATTTAAAATATATAATTTAAGGTGCTGAGTTTAAATTTGCCATTTCACATATTCAGATTCGAAATACATCTACAAACACAAGACACAAATGTTACGAGATATACTAATTTACAAAACAAATTGTTAATTGTACAAGAATTTCAAACTTACATAATTTACATAATTAAAGATATATTAGTTTGCAATAATTTTCAGTCGGTTAGAATTAGATAGATTGTTCTGCAATGGACACTAAAAAAGTAAAAGAATTGAGAGAATTTTGTTTTATTTTCGACACAGGTTTCTTGTCTTTCCTCGATAAAAATAATGGTCAAACTGTGAAAATTTGCTTCAGGGCATTAAGAAATGTATAAATTCAATGCGACTTTGAATAATAAAAGTTACAATATTTCACGTCTACGGAGAAAATTCACGCAGAATTCGCGTATAATTCCAGTAGTCAATGATTAACGCATAATTACCGGAATTCAAGGAATTCCCGGTGACAAGGCACCCTGAAATAACATACTTTATGGTAAACATGGTATACTTTATGTTATACCATTTTACAGCTCTCGTTCTGCCCTACAATTTTATGTAGCTGCTCAGCAAGAGTGAAAATCATTTACTTTTCTGTCGATTTGTTTTAACAAAACATGAAAGAAAAGGAAGGAAATGGGTGCTGAAGCATCGAAAAGGGGATAAATGTGCTAATCCCACGAAAAGTGCAAAAAGGTGCAACAAAGTGTGTTCATTTTATTTCATTTCATGTCCTAAAATTCATATCTCAAATGGTCGATATGAAAACAGCTATATTTTTGGAAAGGTGTTGCACCTTAAAATCCTTTCCCTAGTAATAGATGCTAAAATTTCTACAATGTACAACCTTTGCTGAAAGCAACCTTGTATGGTGCACTTTACCTTGATTTTTATTACGGTGTAAACAACAGATATTTTATCGTACAACAATGCACAGAGCATGAAAAATCAATCAAGATTACTTTATGTTAGGAATGTAGTTATGTTTAATTATTCATTTTAGTATTGGATTATCTTGTTGAAAAAGAGCATACAAGCTTTACACAGACGTTTACTACAATAGATAAATGACATATACACAATAAAAAATTAAATAAGTGTACTGCATGAAGACTAATTTACGTTGAAATAACAGAGTTACAAATTTAAAAACATAAAATTTATACTAAGGCACACGTAAGTAGTAAAATTACACATGTTATTATAATAATGAAAGGTCATTAGCCTCCAGCAGATTATGATCTTATTGTGATATAAGAAAATTAAAATACCTATTATTTATAAAAGGCGAAATGGCAGTAATTGCAGAGCAGCTATTTCTGAGTGCGTAGTGACGAGTTTTTGGACTAATTTTAGATAAGTAGGGAATGTCAAGTTTTCTATTACGTTGTGCAATAGTATAACCCAGTTTTATCTGTATGCGGATTGAATGCAAGTAACACACACACATAGAGCCGTGGTGGTCCAGGGTTCGATTCTCGAGGTGGATTTTTTCCAGCAATTTCCCTGCTCTGGGATTCACCCAGCCTCTAATTAAATGGGTACCTGAAGGCAACCCTGGAGATAAAGGCAGCTGGAGTGCGATGGTGACCACATCACAAATTACCGAGATTGTGAATGCGTCTCGACCCTATCTCAAACCCCCACACACTTCACGGCATGTTGAAAAGGATAAGGGGTAGCCATACCATTGCTGTGTATATGTACACTCACCGTCAATAGAAATGGGACACCTAGATCCGGAAATGCTCGCTTCCCTGCAAGGCGTTATGTGTGTTGCATAACTCTACTGCGATAAGTACATTTTAATAGCATACTTCCAACGACAACTTCTACCACCGACGTAGAGTAAGCAAACGCACACAACGCCTTGCAGGGAAGTGAGTATTTCAGTTTCTGGGTGTGCCATTTTTATTGCCAGTGACTGTACGTAAGTATGAATAGGGTAAAGTCCTGTAATACGGCCAGTCTTGTAAAATGGCCAGAAATTATATTTCGTACTGCTGTGCCTCGACGACTGAAGAGACATCTGTGGTACCAAACTATTAGTGAGAGTTATGGTGACCGTTCCGTGGCAGAGAATGTTGAGCTCCGTGCTTTGTTTAGCCGTACGGGCCATATTGTTTTTTTTTGGTGATTTATATTCTTACGCAACGTTAGTGTTAGATGTGTGTTGCAAACGGGAGCGTCCTGCTTCGGTAACATGTGTATGCAAAGGCACTGTGTGAAGGCAACAGGTGCTACCATCTATGACCACAAACGGAACTCTGTATTTGTTACATAGCCTTGTATAATGGCCAGGCTTATGCCCTATTCCTTCAATATCCAGAAAGAGAGCTACAGCAAGATGCCAAAGAGCAGCAGTCCTGACGTCACCAGGCCACATAAGGAAGATGTCAGAGAAGATAGTGTATGAATTAATGAAAAAGAGTAACAGAAAGCATAAAGGGATCGAAAAAGTTACCCAACAAAAATCAAAAGATGGAGATAACGATTCACGATGCACTTACTGTAACAGGTTTACAGCGATGATCATGGAGGTGAAATGTGGGTTTCTTGTACTCGCTGTGGGAACTGGTGTCACGAGGAATGTGCACATGCTGAAAATGGGGACATTTTTGTGTGCAAAGACTGTAGTACTCATTGAGAACATCACATAATGAAGGACTGTTTTGTAAAATGGCCAATTTACTGTTTTTGTGAAAATATTAATATTAGTGTGTGTAGAAAAAGTTAAACATAAACCATTTATCCTGATTTATTACTTACTGTATTGCTTTTCATATAAAACCTAAATTCAACATATTTCCGATTATAGTTTACCATGTATTGTGGAAAGAAAATTTACATCGCCTTATTACAGGACTTGACCCTATATGTTGTATGCAAGTGTATGTGTACATAATGTTGTTCTCTAGCTTGTACTTAAATGTAGATATTTGTATGGAAGTATATGATGTACGATCGTTATGTTTACGTATATTTCTGCCAATTTACATTTCAATTTCTTTGTGTATTAGAATGTGCGCGTTTGTTTAAGCGTGTATGATTATAGTACTAGATTTACTTACTTGTGTTCTTTTTACCATAATATTTTCTAATTACTAACTTTATTAGATTAGGTAATTTTTCTGTGACGTAAAAGTGGTTTATTGGATGGAAATATCTCCCTCCACCTTTTCAATACCCGGTGGAGACTCATAGTGGTTCGGATCCCACTTTAAACTGTATGTCCAGTCTCAATTAGCCTTCCTGTGCATAAAGTGGACTTAAAACACCAAATCAATCAATCAATCAACCTTTTCAAATAATCTCCGCCATCTTTAACACTACGTCGATGACTCGTTTTAACTGGTTTCTCACAACAGAAATAAGTGATCGAACAGGGCACATGAATTCTTTTATTTCAGCATCCAATGGGGAACGAAGCTGTATAATATACAATTGTTTCATTGCTCGCATAAAAATAGTACGAAAAAGAATGTAATCTTTCAACGTGTAATTTACGGAAAATTCCCATTAGAAATGTGGCTACCGTGGTGGATGATTTAATTTTGAGTTTCACCGTGAGTGGATCCCCTGTGAAAATTTTACAAGTACAGCGCTAGCCACTATCATGCAATTAGCGTGTGTTCCTATTTCTGGGAATTACCAGCGAGAGAAGAGGAACAAGTATTTGAAATGCACCGGAGACACAGCTGACGTCACTAACAACAGGATTCTTTATTATTATTCTAACCATACAGGAAACAAAAAATACAGCATAATACAATCGAACTTCCGAGACATTGAAATGTCAGGAGATAGTAAATATTCATGCGAGTGATTTAACAATCAAGATACTTACAGCGCAATAAGTTACCATGCCGTATCTTTTAAGTTTGCAAAATTTGTATCATCATCATTATCAAATAAAACAGGCAATTTAGAAGTTATTGCAGACTGCGCATGCGCAGAACGTAACATGGTGCAATTATTTTTATTGTTCCGCCACCTGTGGGCAAGATTTTAATCAATTCTTTATGCTCTGTAAGAACGAAGTAAATGGTTAAGTACACTTGACTTGTGAGAAATGCTATTGGTTCTTCAACTTCGAGATGCGCAGGAATCTTGCGCGTAGGAATATAGTGCAACGTAGCTTCTATACTTAAGTCACAGGGCTTTATTTTATGAACTGTACAGCTAGGACCAATGTATTCATGGGCAAAATAAGACCAGTACTAACACGTAGGAGAGGAACTATTTCTCAAAGTAGTTCTGTTTGTTTCAACTTTGTTTGTTACAGTGGATAGATAGATAATACTGTTGTGTGGGGATTCTCAAATTTATCGAAAAGCAGCATGTTACCATTACTACAATAAAAGGTACTCTGGGTGGGAACTGATTCGTCACCCACCATACATCCCTGACCTGGGTTATTCAGAGTTTGGCTTATTCCCGAACCAGAATTCTGTGCGAAACAATGCAACATGTTTTTGATGAGGGACCGAGTAATCAGAATCAATCAGGACAGTGTAGCTATCCTTGACATTGGACTGCTGCGTTCAAGAAAAATAAAGATTAAGGCCTCTCAATGGAGTAGTTGTAACATTGTCGCCTTGTAATCAAGGGGTCCCGGGTTCGATATCCGGTGGAGGCACATAGCAGTTCCTATTCCACTTTAAACTGTAGGTCCAGTTCCGATAAGTCTTTCTGTGCATAATGTGAACTTTAAAAACAAACTCAAGCAAGCAGCAATTAAGATTAACTTGAAACCGTGTAAATGTATTTTGTGCAATAATAAATAGGTTTTCCTAAAGGAAACCTCCCATATGCAAAACTTTTGAAATATCCTAAGAAGACCTTAGCATGTTTGCTGCATCGCATATACTAGAGTTTAGATAGCACAATCATATTTAACACGTTTTCTTCAGCAATTGGTGTACCTCAGTGGCGGACTGCTTATCAAAGAGCGTTATAAGGCCAAGGATTCCTGAATGTTCTTTGTGAGTGCCACTTCAACACTTTCAACTTATCATCACTTATTTTCATCTTCGCGATTAGCTAAATGTGGCAGAAAAGCGAAGTAAAATAAACCAATCCATCTTCAGTAATAATTACCTTCACAGTGTGTCTTACATAACTGGTCACCTAGATTCTTTCTATTTCATTCGTCATATAACTTCTAAGGCACCATTCTGAAATGTGCTTTGAAGAGAATAAGATTTTTCTACATTACTTTTATGATGATTCATATTCGTCCTTGCAATCCATAATAACGCTCCTTTCTAGCAGCTCAGAACACGCATCTGAATTTCTAATCTCGTCACATTAATCTTGCATTCACACCCGTTCTTCCTCACAAGCGGACGGATACAAATGCAAATGCTGTGTAGTTCCCACGTTTTATGTTTGCGCAACAAACATTTGGTTCGTTCATGAATTAACTAAAAGTTCTTCGCCTGTGAGCCTACACGCCTTCCTGCAAAAGCGCTTCACGTTTCACATCCACCGCAAGCTTAAGAGAAAATCAAGTGGAACGCCCCCTTTAAACGTTCAATCATTCCTTTCAATGCTCTGAGCAGTCCGTACGCGATTCAATCGTTATTGAAAACGTTCAAGACACTAGAATCAGGGTGGTGTTTGAAGGTGGAATGAGGTGAATTTCTACCCTCTTGTTACTAATTTTTAGCACTAGATGGGGAGGGGGAGTGAAAATTATATATCTATATGTGTAGTGCATTGGTTTAGAGCAGTCAAATACCACAGGGACTACAATCAGAAATTTACAGGTCTTGAACAACGTCTTGAAAGGTCTTAAATTCCACTCTTACATGAGCCAAGAAAAAACTGACAGCGATTTAAAGAAAATATTTACAGCGATTTAACTTTATACCGAGAGATGGCAGTGCATATGGCAAGATATTATTGTGGTACAAAATAGTTACATAAAAAAAAAAAACATTAAACGCTATTAAAAGATTTTGTGAATAGTCTCTTTTTAGTATTTTGCGTTGTTACTGAATGAAACCAACTGTAAACTTTTTTTTACCTTTATGCTGCCTACATATCTGGATCCTTCTATTATATTTATGCTTTTTTTAATAAAAATATGAACACAGAAATTCACTCAAATTTTACGTCCATCTTGAGAAGTCATCCACATTTTCATATATCCCGAGCTGATTTCATATTTTTGGCATTTCTTCACTTATATTTTGTGTCGTATTGGTGCCCCCTTTGATTATGCGGTGATAAGGATGAATGGTGATTAGATGATGCAAGGACATTCACAAAGGAAAGCACGTGCCCAGCCCGAGGTTCGAATCCAGATCCTACGATGACTACAGTCCAGCAGAATTAACTTTAGAGAAATAGCCGCTCTGTCAGTTATGCAACTGCGCTCGAATTGGCTAGAGCGGGGGACTTCCCGCTGTAACGGGTCAACGGAATCTCTACAAACTCTACTCTAGAGTTTCCGTTGGCCCGTTACAGCGGGAAGTCCCCCGCTCTAGCCAATTCGAGCGCAGTTCCATCACTCACAGAGCGGCCATTTCTCTCAAGTTAATTCTGCGGGGCTGTAGTTCATGAGTGGACAACAACTCATTACACCATCTATATCAGAGCCCTTTGCCGTGGCCCGTGCCCGTTTGAAAAATTAAGCACTTAACATAAAAACCGGATTATGTAAATAGTAGATGACAGCATCTTACAGTTCTCAACATCGTTGTGTAGCTTCGTGGCCCGCGAGCGTCATTGAAATTGTTAATGTGGCCCGCACTGTCTGACGAGTTGAAGACCCCTGACTTATATTATAACACCATTAAGCCTTGTTTCCATGATATGAAAAACTCAATATGCTGACCAAGGCAGTCATTTATTTTATTATAAAACATAAACTAAACGTAACGTTTCAACCTTCTAGCAAGGTCTTCTTCAGACTCTGCACCAAGTACAAATGTAACAAGGTACAAAAACAGGACGAAATATATACACAAACATTACTCCCCTCCAGACTATTAGAAAGTTGTTCTAGAATGTTCCAGAACAACATTTTAATAGTCCGGAGGGGAGTAATGTTTGTGTATATATATCGTCCTGTTTTTGTACCTTGTTACATTTGTACTTGGTGCAGAGTCTGAAGAAGACCTTGCTAGAAGGTTGAAACGTTACGTTTAGTTTATGTTTTATAATAAAATAAATTACTGCCTTGGTCAGCATATTGAGTTTTTCATGACTTATATTGTGGTGTGTTACGGAACAAGCAGGAACAAGGAAGTGTAAGCCTCAGCATGAGCTGGAATGCGGAGCGGTGCTAATGTAAGATGTGGTAAGGTTGTTGTCGTAGAGGAAGGGAATGATCGGGAGTCTTGGAGGAAAAGGAAGAACGAGTGTAGGGCAGTTGAATTAAAGCCGGCCACGGTCCTCAGTCATCCCAGGTAAATTATACCAACCTAGCAACTAAATGTGAATCTGTCTGTCGTTGCACAAGTTATTAGAAACGTGGGGAATAAATGGGTATTTTATAATTCGATTACGTATCCCATAAGAGTCGACATTAATTACCTCTCGCAGCCCTTTCTTATTTCTAGGAAGGCTACAATATGGATATTTAGGTCCTTACCTACTTCGATCTCTATGTAGCTTTTGATAATTGATGATTTTACCTTGTTTTATGCTAGTGACGTCACCAGAAAATTTCGGTGAGACAGACTGTCTGTCAAGACTATTTCTTACTTTTTCTTACACACATTCGTATAGGGACTATGATCCTAAAAATAGATAATAGCCAGAGTGGGATTCGAAATTAAGACTTTAGAAATGCGAATGTTAAGTATTAACTGCCAACTCTCCAGATTGATTGAACTGGCATTAGCAAATCACTTCTTCCAACCAGAATGAATAATTTGAGTCCCCCTTCCTCTATCCAAGTTATTGAGGGTAATCGGTGTCGCTTCGCGTGTTATTCACCCCCCACTTTCCTCTCTCTCTCTCACACACATGCATATTGTAATTTCCCCTCTCGGAGCGATCGTTCCAGTACAACAATTAGCGCTGGGCTCATTTCACGCAAGGCTCTTCCAGCATTCTCGATGAGTATATTAATTCCCTGTGTTCGTGCCTTCTCCTCAAATTATTATATCTACTAAACTGAGTGGAATTTCCGTGGCAAAACCTCTCAGATTTCAATTGCCTCTACGGCAACTCCATCCCTCCTGCTCAATATACGTATATATACAGTGAAGTGCTGCAGCGAGAGGATTTCGTCGAGGGCCAAATAGTTCGCACAGATGACGCTAGATAGCGTACGGAATTGAGAGCTTCTACCCTCGAGCGGATAACGCTCAAACAGGCAAAACGAGCGGTACATGTATAACCGTAATTTGTCTGTGGTAGTGAGCCCACACTTATATGCATCGTGATGTGATAAACAGAGTGAAATTTACACTTATAGCGAGTTTCACGAAACAAACCGAATCACTTAACACCATCCACGCTGGCATCACCACTTTTCCATCCCTTAAAACACGTAGAATGTGTGGTTAAAATTATTATTATTAATAATTTCTTGATTTGGAGGGCGATGTTCAGCCGTATGCTGAATTTGTCTGCTATTATAAGCTTCTGACTGTAACTTGTAATCTAGGGATTTGATCCCTGTTGGAGTCAAATTATACAGTGGTACGAATCCCATTTTAAACTGCAAGTTCAGTCCCAAAACAGACTTTGGAATCTCTCCGTACAGTGGGATGCACAAGTATTGTTCGGCAAATTGTTCAGAGACTAATGTTTCTCTTGCACCTACATGTTTTAAAAGAAACAATTTTTACGTGTAGCACTCCTGCGTAGCCAAATTGTTGGCGCCTTCGCCTTTGGTGCGAGTTCAATTGCCGGGCAATTGGGGAGCTACCTGAAAAGAAGACATAGCGGGCTCAGGTCTCGATAGCCAGAAAACAGCGGCGATGGGACACGGTGTGCTGACCACGCGTCACCCAACGCAGAGGCCGTTTGGCAGGTAGTTTGACGTGGATCCAGGTGCCATAGCACCGTTGGCCTGCAAGAAGCAATTGCCAGGGTTTGCTACGTGGAAGTGAGGTTGGCATTTGAGTGCTTTAACAGAAGGTCACCTCATACTACATCTACATGGCGATGGACAATACCAGGGGCATCAACTTTTGCAAAACATTGCGTGGGCTTAAACACTTGAATTACAATTACCTTAAAATTTTGCACACACAGGAGATGTACTATAGAAATCCCAGCAAGAAATTCAGGCCCGACCAGGAGCTCAGTTAGCATAGCAATGACAGAGTATGACCGAGAACCAGGTTCGAGTCCTGGTCGATCCTGCAATTTTCCTGGAATTTCTACAAACTTGAGTTACAAGTTCACAAAGATATTAATGCATGCCAACAATGAATCCTTACTTTTTTTTTTTTTTTTTTTTTAATATCTGCTATTTACTGTCGTCAATAGCAACCAATCCATATGAATCATGATAACAAATATATAATAATATTAATAAAACGACAAATTATTGGGTGGGCTCAGGCCCCATGGGACTATATAAATTGGCGTCAATGTACGTCACGAAATTCATTTGAGCTATACCTTAGATTGTCAAACGCTGCTGAAAAAATGTTCTGCAATTATCACAGGAATTATGCTGCGAGCAAGAAGAAGCTATCAGCAGTGCGAAACGTGGAAAAAAGTAATAACTTTCAATAAACTTCTTTCGTTATTGGACATTTTATGAAACGCCTAAGCGGAGGGGAAAACAGAGGACTTGGCAACAATTCTCGAGGCCACGTCATCCTGTCGCACAAAGAGACATCTTTCGGAGACAAGTAGAACGCAGCTAGCGATAACCGGAATATGACTGGTTTCAAGATTACTCAAAACTGGAAACGACAAGTTTCCAAGTGGTGGTGGATGCTGGGAGGAAACATTACTCCTTCTTCTCCATTTTACAATTGTAGAGAGCATTCTGGGGAGGCAGAAGCGTTGCCACTGGTTGGGCCAGGGTGGGAAATAACCCAACGTGACTTAATCTTAGCCTGGCCTTTTGTGGCCACAAAAATGTCTGGCTAAAAATTTTCGGGAGCCTTTATAGAAGATCGGGATCAGACACCGGATAAATAGAAAGAAAGAGAGAGAAAGATAAAATAATTTGAAAACCACAGAGACTCTCAAGCGAAATACAGAAAGTTCAAAATGCATGTATGAGGTGGTATGTATACAGATTTAAAAATCTCCCTGTACTTAATCAGCACAAAATTCACAACATGGCAAGATGAAGGAACTGCACATGACCCGCACTATTCGTAATGTTATAAATAGAGACAGGATCTGAAAGGGAAGTCCTTTTTTATTTTTGAACACGGGTCATGGAATAAATAACAACAGTGTTGATAATTATCTTCAACCAACAAGATTACATTGTTTTGACTTATCTTTTTTCAGCCCACATTTCCTTTTTTCTCCTTTTAAAAATACATCTTCCTTGGTCCTTTGTACGACTGTATTTTCCCTAAACAAAACATTCAACAATTATCTACTTGGTGCAGTTTAGAGGAAAGAAGAAACAAGCGCCTTCTACCCTTCTACCTTATCTTCCCTCCATGAGTGTTGTGAATACGTTGCAGCGATTGTTGAAACAATGCGATCTGAGCTTACGCAGCAACAAACGCATTGAAAAAAGCACGCCTGTTGGGTTGAAAGTGTACTTATCTGCTAAATTTAGACTTTTATTGTGAAGTTTTTTTAGAATAGTTTTAACTTAACTGTGTGACAGTGACGACATTATTGACTGTCAGTGAAATGCGAAGCCAGATGAAAGTGGCAGCAAGCTATGGAATGCGGTAAGCAGTTGCAAGGAAGATTTCAACGAGACGGATGGTAAGATTATACGCTGTACTTTACACTAAAAAAAATATTTTAAATAAAAGCACAATATACAACGATTCATATATAAAAAGGGATACATTAATACGAAATTTAATGTGTCCCTTTTTATAGGGTAAAGGAGGGGAAGTTCGCCACCAAAATGCTTTTCATTTTTTTCCTTCAAAACGAATTGGGGAGAAGGACAAAATTTATACCATACAAAAAGTAGTCATTGTGGATTATGAAGAATATAACATAAATACTGTGTTACTTATACTTATGACGTAATATTAAAAATACTAAAATGAGAAAAAGTGGCGAAATTCCCGCCACATGCTGGGAAATTCGCCATATAACTTATTTATCATTTTATCGTCAGTTTAAGTGTATGCCAAGTTGTTGGCAATAAGTCAGACAACAAAGTGTAAAAGACTTACAAATGACAATACAAAACTGCTTAAAAAGATACAATACAAACATGTTTAAGAAACATAGGCCTAAATGTTCATATGCATTGTGAACAAGTTGTATGTGAAAGATCGCCTGTAAGAAGGGAAATTCGACATATTTTCTGTTACTCTGGCGAATTTACCAGCAAATGCTTAGTCGAAAGAAAACAACCTATGTTTACTTGTACATGCACGCTTTCCAAAGCAAATCTTTTCACGACATTCTTAAGGTTTGAGGTTACGATATCAATAATTAAAAGGAAGAAAAATAATTCTTATCTGCCACGAAACGACAATTTCCAACGTAGTATTGAAATTCGGCACCTTTTTTTATCTTCTGTGTAGACGCAACCGCGCATTCCAAACTGTACTGCTTGCTTGCTAGTTCGCTCACCACACTGTAGTTTTCAGTGGAAACAAGGCACATGTTACTTGATTTTTTACAGGCATCAGTGAGTGTTTCCAACCTATAGTTTCTATCTACGATTACAAAAACCACAAGTACGGTGAAATTCCCAGCATGGTGAACATCCCTTCTCTTACCCTATATGAATGATATATTAATATATTGCACTTTCATGAAAAATAGTATTTTTAGTGGAATGCAAAAATGCTATAGTTCCTTCTCCCATTTTTTGGCAATAATTTTCCCTTTTTTTGGTCTTCTTAAAGGAAAAAGTTTCCCTTTCAAATCAAATAAAAACAACCCAGACTGAGTTCGAAGCTTAAAGCCAGGAGTGAAACGCGCTCATACTCCACAAGAAATGCCACTAATATCTATATACCTCGCTGCAGAACCTCTGCTTGTCAATCTTCGTTTAGTTACATAAGGTAAAAGTAAAGTTCCCCGTGCCATTTTGGAGATGATGTGATCAGCACCACGCTCTGGCCGTCTTTATCTCCCATTGTTGCTCCCAGATTCCCAGATTCTGGGTGAGGCCCAGAGCGCTTTATGCGGGAACAAGGTCGAAAAAATTTCGACCTTAGATCACCCACACCGGGAATCGAACTTCGTTGGAATGCACACCAGAATGAAGTAAAACTACAAAACTACAGTAGGCTATATGATTCACGGATTGATGATCAGACGGAAAGTAGAGTGCCACACACGTAAATTTGCCGTTGCGTAGAAACGAATTTTCGTTTCGTCTCCCTCTCTCTTAGCATCATGTGTTCTACCCTGCTCGAAAACCTTCGCTTTTGTTGCCATATTGTCATTCCATTCCTGGACACACTCGCGCAAACATCATTGAAAACAATTGAATAGCGCTCCAGCTCGCGGTTCCCACCGTTCGCTAGGGACGCTAATGTGGCAATATAGCACGGCGTAGTGCTTGCTTCTTTTATGCAGTGCATGCTCATTGGCTAGCTAGTAACTAGTGTTGCCAACTGTAATAATGAAGCACTATTTCTGTCACGGAAGGGGAAAAGGCAGGTAAAGTGGCGGTGAGTTTTGTTGGATTGGAAGCACCATATTTTTATTTTATACTAAGTATTTGACCGGTTTGACGTTGTGTGCGTGTATTGCGTGTGTGTATGTAAAAGTGTGTGTTTGCTAATGAACGTTAAATTCCATAATGCCTCCAGTTCTGTCGAAGTTGAAATCAAAAACCTTGCATAGCCAAGCTCGGGAAATTCTAAGCAACGTGCACGAGTTCATGAAGGAGGAAGCCAGTCATGGTGTTAGCATCCCAATAAAGCATTTTGGCAAGAGAGCAGCGAACAGCAGCAACAAATTGTTCATATTTCATAATTTTGGAATTATTCAAAATAAATAAATTATGTGGCTCCAACATCATTTCAACTCTGGCTCCGGCACGTGTTCTTGTTGAAATTGCATAGAGGAGGCTGTCATTTTTGCTGCTTAATGCGATACATATTGTTTTCTGTGTTAAAATTGCCATGCTTTGATGGGTGACCAAGTTCATAGCAGGGCCGGCGGAAGGGGAGGGTGTACCGTGCCATCGAAAGAGCGGCAAACTTTGAAGAGAAGAAAAAATAAGCCTATTGAAAACTGTGATCGAGCGAGATATTCTTTTGCGCTGAATAGTATTGAAATAGCATAAGAAGTCTCATTATTTATTTTATATTTTGATGTTTTAGTTAGGAATATATTGATTTTCAATTTTCCGTTGCTGCGTAATGACCGGGAGGGGGTCGAATAGAGCCGCCACCTCCCAGGGAGGCAAAATGACTAGCGCCGGCCCTGGTTCATAACAAAAGAAAAAGCCGCGCAGCTTATCGTCTAGGGGCAGTATATGTACTTGTTATTGTTGTGGAAGCCGGCATCCTTTGTAAATGTACAACAAAGGCAACCGACTGTCGCCGATCTCAGAGAGGAAATAATAATACTGCTTGAGGAGGAGTGTTATGGTGCAATTGTAGCGGTTTAACACGTTGGCATGTTATTATCTGCCGTTGCAGTTCCATACCAGTGTATACGGGTTTTGGGAGTGAAAAGTTAGAACGCCACCAGTGCATTAATGCAATGAAAAATAATATATATATATATATTTATTTTGTTTGAAATCACTCAAATAAGGAATCGTATGAAGAAGTCTTCTTTGCAGCATTTTTGGTAATTTTACTTATGTGTTAGTTCATATTTTGCGAATTTTTAGTCCATATGTATGTAGCTACATACAAAGCCACTTGTTAGTACATATTAATCCTAGTCCTGGTATAATGCATGACGTTTAAAACTCAATGTTAAATAGACCTGAATTCTCTAATTTTCTTGTTGTACGTAACAGCTGTGCATCGGCGCACTGCAGCGATTTTTCTATCTGCTCCATTAGCAACACTGCTTCTTTAGTTGTTTCGCGCATCGCACGGCAGAATTATCTGCGCTGGACTCTAAGGCAACATATGATTAAAAACTGAAATTTCCAGTGTATTATCAGAAAATATATTACCTTAGACTGGACTGAAACTAAGTAATATGTTTTACTATTATTTATGTCATTTGTTTTGTACACACGCACTGTATATATTACATCTGTTTTCTTTTGTCATTTCTATGTGTAGTAGTAGTTCGGGGGGGGGACTCAAATCAAGTGTTTAAATTAAAATATTATACTATAATTAAAATAATATAATATTATTTAAATATGTAAATTAATTAATTCTGTATTGTTATTATTACACGAACAGGTGTATAAATGGTAGTAAGGGAATAAAGAGGAATTACCCGCTTACTTGTGGCCACGTTCAAGAATAGAAATGTACATGACGTCATGTCTTCCTTCAGCCAACGTCTTTCTACGATTCCAATTTCTCCGAGATTTCTGCGAAGGAACACGTGACAATCCCCCAGTCTCCTTCTCAGCTCTTTTACGACACCTGGCTCGAGATGAACGACGCCGAACCGCGTGAAAGTGATTCCAGCATCCTGGAAAAAAGCACTTCCAGCTTACGTTCCAGCGTCGGGAGAGGCTAAATGCTTCCAGCATATCTTTGTTACGTTCGTCTGCTATTGTCGTCCGCAAGGCAGGGCTATGCAAATAACAGAACTGCTTGCTGCATTTGGTTGGTAACCTTCCTCTAGGAAGAGATTGCCAACTTATGGGCCGCGAGATGATTGCAGAACGGGGCGCGGAATGTTTATGAAGTATGAGAATCGTCAGTGTTGCCATCTTATGAATACAGTTTGTAGGTTATGCCCGCATTAAACGGAAACATTTCCTTTCACATTTTTGCTAGCATAAAAGCTATGAAATGCTTCCAAAAACCTTGTAGCAGGCAGTAGGCATGTAACATTCCAGTTGGCTTTTGCGATCGCGATGTATAATATATACAGCACTAACCATAGAAAGCTAACGCATCGTAAAACCTACGATGCAAGATGACCATATTTCACCGTACACCCCTTAGTCGGTGGGTAATGGACTCGTCGGCTCAGTTCCGCTCACCACGTTGCCTTTTGTGTCGGTTTATGGCAGACTCAGTTGTCAACCGGCCACTTGAATAGTTTTTTTCAGGACGCGATTGTACGTTTTACGTAGCTTCTCCGCCTGGATTTTCGTTGGAGACCTTTTTTGCGAACTTTTAATTTTTTTCATTATTGTGTATAGTTTGTGAAATTTTTAGTGAGGCTTATGTTTTGATTTAATTAAAGTTCAATTTATTTATAAGCACCAAAAATGAATCCACAAAACCAGCCACGCACAATCTGCGGAATTTGTCCATCGGCAAAGAGGAGGATGACGTCATTGTACTGCTGCCGCTGCAACAAGCCGATCTGTGAGGAGCATCGGGGAAAATGCTCTGTGCACTGCAATGATGAAGTTTAAAACAGTGTTTTTGTAACCAAAATGTTTGTCAAGGTGTATTCTAACAAGTCATGTTCATTAAAATTCATTTTTTTAAAAACCTATTGGTTGTCATAGTTTTTTTAACCGCCTCGTAAATTTTACGATACGTTAGCTTAAACGAAACTTCTCATACACGTTAGCTTTCTAGGGCTAAAGGCATGCCGAGTTACAACATGTATGGTTAGTTAACGGCGTTTACAATTGAAACAACTAAAATATTCTTCCATACGTGTACTGTATGCGCTATAAGGTATGCATTTAAGTTGCTGCATTGATTTGAAGTCGAATTACTTTCGGAACATCTCCAGCTGACTACGCGAGTCTGTCTAGCGAGCCTAGTGGGCGTGTAGAGCCTGAGCAGGGGGCTTAGCGATAGGTTCTGGGTTGAAATAACGTCAGCGGCTCACTTCGTTGATTGGCTGCTTCGAGAGTTGTGACTCGTTCCGAAGCTTCAAATGCATAACAGCCAAAGATGTTACGGAAATAATCTCCCTTCTACCTTACACCTCTACAACAAACGTTATTCCTCTGGGTTGAATAGTTATCGGCTTTCAAAAATGTGAAGTGATACATTGTTTACATCTCACGCGGCCGCCATAACATCTACACTCCTGGCCTAGAGCCTGCTTCTGATTGGTTATGCTACAGATTTCATCCTTGAGAAATGCCATGAAATATGCCATGGCATCTGAAGTGCCATCAGAGATTTCACTTTCTACGGTAGTAGTGCATATTAGGCGTTTCAAAATAGTACTTAGTAGGTATGGTTTTTTTTTACCAATTGAATATTATTTTTTGACATATTTTGACAATTTTTTGTCGATGTTTTAGCGTTTAGCGATGTTTTAGTACAAATTTTCACTATACTTATTTTTCCCCCACTCGTACTTGGTAGGTATATCATGATGTTACGTGATACAACTTAACCTATTTTTTTTTTACGATTATTTAATTTTTTTACGATCCCAAGTGATATAACTTAACCTATTATTTTTTTTATTTATGCACTGTTTGAACGTTATTATTTGAGGATCATATTTTGTAGGTATTTTTTTTATCAATCGAATATAAGTTTTTGACATATTTTGACAATTTTTTGTCGATGTTATAGCGTTTAGCGATGTTTTAGTACAAATTTTCACTGCACTTATTTTTTTCCCTACTCGTACTTGGTAGGTATATCACGATGTTACGTGATATAACTTAACCTATTTTTTTTTTTTACGATTTTTTAATTTTTTTACGATCCTAAGTGATATAACTTAACCTATTATTTTTTTTATTTACGCACCGAACTAACCTACAAGGGACTCTGTTTGTTTTAATATTTCAGTATTATAAGGTTTTCGCAAATTTTATATAACCTAAAATGTGTTGGATGTTGATTTTTAGTATGTGGCAATTTTTTATGAATTTTAAAACTGTTCCGTCACCCTCTTGTTCTTCACGTCGTGGACGAAGGACTTCTCTGCAATCAGGATGACGCTGCATAGAGTATCGGCAGGCAGCGCGTCGTGGAACTCGCAAACACCCACTCTACAAAAATTCTACTATATGATTTTTCACTGGCTAAGCTAACCTACAAATAGGAATTGGCAGCACTGACTTATAAACCCACTGGGTCTTCTTGGCATGTTTTTTCATGATGTGTTGCCAGGCTATTGGGCATCTTGGCGTATACAATGTATATATTTTGAGAGGGTGGTTATAGTTTTTTATGCTGTACGAATACTAAAAACTTGACAGCGACAACCAACAGAGTAAATAAACCTACATGCAGAAACTAACAACACTAGTTTCTGACAGTGAATTTGAAATAAAATATTAAACAAAATACATGAGTAAGCACTGTGATTACAAATAATACCAGTGTTATACCCCCCCCCCAACTCCAACTGGGCAACTGGGGAAAATAATTGTACAACAATTTGTACCTAATTGTACAATACTTGTACCTAATTGTACAACATATACACAGACATAAAAAAGAGAGCCTTCCCGCAACTTACTTTATGCGCAATTTATATGATTTTACAACTGTGAAAAGAAAGCATATGTGTTCCGTATGCACACATTTATTCTTATTTTTCGAAGTTGAATGGAAGCACGTGTTTTTACGCTCTCGTAATACTGACCTTGCCCCAGTGATTTTAAATTGCTTCCATCCGGTTTTTTTTTCTGTGCTATTTCCGCGTGCTCGCAACATTCGCTTTCAATAGACAGAAAGGAGTGTTAGTTTAGCAGGTTCCGAGTTTACAATTTATTAAATTAAACAATAATTTATGTAAGAATATACTTGTACTTACCGAACACAAAATAATAAAAGCACATGTGAATTTTTGCGTGTGTTCATGTTATATGACGACTGAGTAAAAAATAATGTTGACTCCCCGAAAGATAAAAGTTCCTGGTTCGACATCAGATGCATGCAAATTTTATGTTTTGCTCTCCAAAATCTTGATTTTTATGTTTGTGCTATTTGTCATACAGCAGAGGAGAAGAGGGGAGAGGGGAGGGGAGGGGGTACTATCAGCGCCATCTATTAGCAAACAATAGAAATAAAAAAGTAGGGTCAAACTTTTTCAACACCCAAAAATTTTAAACGTCCTCGTTTAGTAATACGATCAGCAGAAGACGTTTGAAAGAGTACTCTTAGTCGAGAAAGCTAATTGCTAGGGCCCATATATTGCTAAAATG
Source organism: Lepisma saccharinum (assembly GCF_977018435.1). NCBI lineage: Eukaryota > Metazoa > Arthropoda > Insecta > Zygentoma > Lepismatidae > Lepisma > Lepisma saccharinum. Next base: position 10,049,329 of record NC_139235.1, read on the forward strand.
TTTTTTGATTTGCATATTTCTCATACCGCCATATGTTGTTCTAGTTGACTTCTTCCAAAAAAAAGCTAATTAGCGAGAGTTAATTAAGCCAGGCAAGTAAAAGAAGCAAATAGGGCAATATGTGGCGGCGTGGAAATATGTAAAAATTCGATAAAATTCGAATTAAAATTGGAGGATATTTTGCATTTTTTTCCTATAATGTACAAAACATTTACCGTACATAATCTTTTCTATTTACAACAGTATAAAATAAGAGGAATGTGCGACAATATCCATATTAATTAGGAAGGTGTGTTGTATGCTAGGTTAGCTAATTGTGTCTTCTACAGCTTCACTGTATAGAGGAAAAATGGAAAAAGAGAGCTCTACAAAAACTAACCTAACAAATTTAAAATGTGATCTATCGTGAATTAAACTAAGCTCCCTCACCTACCCACATATAGTCTTACAGGTGACTCAAAAGCAGAAATTGGTCATAGCGTGACAGGTCGATCTATCGTGAACTAAACTAACCTCCCCCACTCATACATACACACTATGTCTTACAATAAGTAAATCTGCTATATCACATGTCACATGCTGACGGTTGCCAACACACACAAGATCTATTGCAAACTTTATTAACCTACGACATAAGCCATGGATACACACACACCAAGCCTTCCAGATAGGCTATAAGCAACTCACCTCTTGCAATTGTATAACGGGGAAAATTAACCTACAGCTAGCAACACTGTTTGAGCTGTTTTCGACGAGTAGTGTTACCAAACTTATTTTTTTTACAAATAGACTCTACAGCTAGAGGCTTGAAACATATACCCTACCAGAGTATGCCAACTTACCTCATGTAAAAATATTACCTAGTACGGGTTAAGCTGTGACATACAACTAGCGAACGACACGACCACCTGACACACAAACAGAGAGAGTGTGATACAGCTTATACGCAGTTTTTCCTACACACGTACTGGGTTTAAAAGGTAACTTACAACAACTATTTCACTCACCTCCTATCATATAATAAAATTACCACAGGTTTTTGATACTTGCTGCCAGAACATGGTAGTTTTAGACTGGAAATTCAGCCCGATTATTCTATTTGTGCAAGAGAAAAATGATGATGCATGCATTTGGAATATATAATTCTTCTTACGGTATTTTGCGTGCCCCAGTAACCTTGCTTTCGATTCACGGAAGCTATGACGTGTATTTCCTGTTTCGCGAACATACGAGAATTTTTCACAATGTCGCATCAGAGCGAGTTGGTTGTGTATATAAATCTAGTTTGGGGAATGGACATGAATATAATGTCAAAATTATTGCATAACTTAAAAAGAATATTTATTGCACTGCGCTTTCTAGCAAAGGTAAATGTAGAATGCCCCGGCCCCTCAGAGATTCGAATACTGTTAGTTAAACAGCAAGCATTGTCATATGGACTGACGATTATTATTTTTTTAAAAAAACAGACCTCGTAATAAATTATAACCTGAGCTGTCTTGCAAGTTTCTCGAGTTTGATATCTGGTGAAGGAATATGATGCCACTATAAACTGTACACAAGATATACCCAGTCCCTGGCATGAGATGGACGAGGACCTATACAATTGTACAATGGTTGTTTTTTTTATTAAAGCATAGCGCTTATTTACATGTCAGCGCAACATGCATGCAAAGAAGGGGGGGGGGGAGACCATAACGGATAATTCTTATTTCGATTTCAATATTTTTGCTAGTTACGCTATCTAGACGAACACTGGAAGATGGGCAAAAGCGAGGGAAAGAGAGAAATGTTATTTTTTGCCCCCTCTGCCTGTGTGTGATATACTAGTTTTACATGCATACGGCTGTATCGTGAAGCGAGGCCGAAAATAATTTTTGAAAGCAGTCTCGAGCATCTTCGCATTCAGCCAACAAGAGAAATAAAACATTACACATGGGTGTGGGGTGCAACAGCCACAGTACGGTAATGTGCATGGATGTTAAAATTTTTGGGTTTTATGAATAGACATACATATCAGTTTTGCAGTCTCCAGATGGGACCGGAGCTTACTTTTTATTTGGACAAGGGGGTTCAGATCAACTATAATTTTTGTTCACATCAAAATGAAACAAAGGATTTTATTTTACTGCTTACTTATTCAATATTTTTATTATTGTAAAGAATGGGGCGGTGTGTTTTATTGTATATAGTCTTCCAACAACCACCTCGGGGGCGTAAATTTATGTTTCTGCATGTATGCAAAATGCACTTAACTTCAGTTGTGAAGTTTGTTTTGCTGTTGTGATTAAATACTAAACCAAAATCACCGATGTGATATGAACCCCCTTCACTTGTGTGTATTTGAATATGCGAACATGAGGTATTTTGAATAATCGAGGCGGACAATCACAAAAACAGCTTGCAACGGTATGGAGAGTTCAAACTTCAGACGATTTTTGTTAATCTACGAAAAGCCAAGGGGCGAACGGAGATCACTACGAAAATTGTAACGCGAGGCTATTTTGGCTAATGGCAACGATGAGGATGAATAATGGTTGTTTTGATGAAATTGAAAAAGTGGGGCACGTCTGCTTCGAAGTGCATTACACCAACAACTACAATTGTCCCTCTTCCCCACACGAGGCGATTAACAGAGGTGTACTTTTGCCGGTCTACGACTCTGAGGGCTCAAGTTACAATGTTTACCTATAGCTGTACATATTTAAAAATGACCTGAGCAATTAAATGTTACAATACCGATCCTGATTTTTGTCGGATGACGTAGGTTGCAATCCCACCCCCGATGGCGTATAGACTTAAATGTTTCCATAACATGAAATACTGTTAATGGAAATCTGTTGTTTCTAATGTAAAAATCATATAACAAGAAAAAGAAGAAAATAAATGTTGCGAGCAAATACGGAGCCTCAACCCAAACACATAAATAATTAGACAAGATGTCAACGGTGCGTTCATAACTAACAAGTGATTATTCAAAAATTGAAATGGTGCAGGGGGAAACAACCAACTAACTAACTAGGCTTCTTAAACCCGAGGACAGCAAATACAAGCCTATCCTGATCTGAGAAAGATCTCTATCTATTTTTTTTCCATCCCAACCGATTTTTTAGGTCCATTCAACCCCACATGGTACACGAGCTCCCACTGCCCTGATGGTGGAGGAAGCGAATCTATTTGGACATGAAAGAGCATTATGTGTGGGAGACTATAATTTATACATGTGGTTGCTTGGATGCTTACAGAGGATGCCATAGCTCGTGCGATTGAGGTATTTTATTAAGCACATATTTTGATGAGTGTAAAGAATTAAATAAGTCACAAGGGGCTGAGGCATGGTTTGAATTTCTCGATCTAGGTATGGATGCAGACAGACACGAAGTTTTGTGTGTGGACACAAATGATAATGGAAAAATGCTGTTCACCCCGATAGCATAGTGGTAATGTTGTTCTTGCCTCGTTTCCATTGACAACATAGTGGTTACACTGTCCAATATTAAGAAGTTCTCAAAATTATTCAATCACTCTCTCTCTTCTTCTATATCATCTCGGTAACCAAAAAAAGGTTTTCTCAAATGTTTAGACGACTACGAAAACGTTGAAATGTAAAATATTGCTGCATTGTAATCAAAAAAGAATTTGTTGAATATGCATAACCTAAAATAAAATTCAAGAATTAATAGAGTTAAATATTTGCCACTCTGAAATGGCGACGGCTATCATAATATTATTTTCAGCAGGATAATAATGACAATATTATATATATTAAGGATTAGGCCCGAGGGATTCTTATTCACTACACTCGTTTCTAACCTGTCCACACTGGAAACCGAAAACACAAGTACGAGACACTAACTTGGGAGAGGACATGCAAAAACTCTGCGGGGGCTCATCTTAAAAACTTCAGTAGATGTTTGTCATGGAACTCCCTCCTTAAATTCGATTCGAAAGGCACAAATATTCCGGTTCTTGAATAAGAAGCGCGTATGCCTTCGGAAAGAGAGAAGAAGAAATAAATAAATCAACTTATGCATATTCTTCATGTACGTATGCTTGGTGACAAGAAACAGTATTTTTTTTTTTTCTTTTTAAGAAATTGTTTTCAACTTTTTGCTAGGTGACCCAACAGGAGTGGACGAAATAGCTTATTCATTCAAACTGGAAGCTTGCTTTTTTTTCAACAATAGAAAACATATTATTTCCAGTGAAATATCGACTCAACTACCTAGAATGGCTACCACGGGCTTGGTGACTGAATACTAAAAAACTATCGAGCGACTTACTTTACAGCAGTGTCACTTAGTTTCAACAAGAACAGTTCAAGGCTTCCCGGGTGTCCTGCAAGGTTCGGTATTTATTTTTTTAATAGCAAGCAGATGAACTGGCCTTACAATATGAAGACCCCTCTCACTGTGTCGGTTGCAGTTATTTTCTGGTAATTATGTCTTGCCGATGGCGCTGTCGCTTTGTAATCATACTTAGGAGTTATTTTTTTTATTTTGCCTTTCGCGACATGTTCGACTAATCGTGACAATACGTTTCAACTTTTCTGCATAAACGTTGATCATCGTTTATCTTGTCCGCATCGATTAATCTTCTTATGTTTTTTTTTTGTTTTTTCGTCGCGTCCATCTCTTCTGTTATCACAATCGAGACTTCTAGATTATTATTTTTTCTCCCTGCAATTTTAGAAATGTAATTTTTTATGATTATTTAGCGAACGCCTGAGACATTTCAGCAAAATGTCGATTATTCAATGGATGTTGTAAGGTTCCATGTTTTTTTTCACTATCTCTTGTTTGGTCGATTTTGAATTTGGGAGTTATTTTTTTTATTTTGCCTTTCGCGACATGTTCGACTAATCGTGACAATACGTTTCAACCTTTCTACATAAACGTTAAAACGTTTCAACGAACAAACGTTCGTTGAAACGTTTTAACGTTTATGTAGAAAGGTTGAAACGTATTGTCACGATTAGTCGAACATGTCGCGAAAGGCAAAATAAAAAAAATAACTCCCAAATTCAAAATCGACCAAACAAGAGATAGTGAAAAAAAACATGGAACCTTACAACATCCATTGAATAATCGACATTTTGCTGAAATGTCTCAGGCGTTCGCTAAATAATCATAAAAAATTACATTTCTAAAATTGCAGGGAGAAAAAATAATAATCTAGAAGTCTCGATTGTGATAACAGAAGAG
>NC_139235.1:10054632-10059632 GCF_977018435.1 Lepisma saccharinum
ATTCGTCTAAAGCGAGCTTAACTCTGCAGCAGATTGGTGACTAGTATATATATAGTTTGAAAAATATATTGATGTGATTTTATTCAGTTTGGGTGGATTTCTGCATTGGTGGGCGACCTTCAAAATAGTCATTGTCGAGGGAGTGAATCTTGTTGAGTTTGCAATGGAAGAGAATAATACCGGTGCAAGTAGAAGTCATGAAAAGTACCATGGTAGGCATACAAACGGGTTTTCAAATAAAAATCATTCAATCCTTGTTCCATCATCTTTTAAATGTGTTGTGATAATACGAGGGCTGATGCATAAATCATAGCAACTACTATATTTTTTCTTACAGTTGAACGATGATACCACAATATGATCGTATGTCCCGGAGAATTTGCACATGTAGTATGTAAAAAAAACACTAGATGGCAGCGTGATGAACGGATTGTTGAGCCAACCGTCGTCGCGCGATGTGAACAGCGTTCGTGTATCAAAATAGCAGTTCTTCGGGGAAGAAATGCCAGAGAATGTCACGAAGCTTGTATGGTAGGACACTGTGGGGAACATTGTCCTACCGTAGCATGCGCCTATTTTGTTCCTGTAACGCTCGTATGCTTTCTGATGTAAATACATGCGGCACGATGCTGTTCTGGTAGCTTCTGTATCTAGCATATGAGACATGTGATCTGCATTGTTCATGCATTCCATAATACCACACACTGTCCCCTAACAGTTCTATATTTCTGATTTTCCAGTCCGTCACCAAAAAACTAGTTACCTTGACTTATGCCACAAAACTCTCTCTCTCTCTCTCTCTCTCTCTCTCTCTCTCACTCTCTCGCACGCGGCGCGCGCGCGCGTGTGTGTTTATATATGAAGAGTCACATTATGTACCAGAAACATAAATAGACCACACGCAAGTCTTCATATATTTATTTTTTGCTGTTAATGACCATTGCTTGCGTGCAATAAGTTTGCAAGAAACTCATCAGCAGAAAGTGACTGTACAAGTTAACATACGGTTACTTTTCAAGTACCAGTAACTGTAACTGACTTACTTTTTAAAATGAGTAACTTTAACTCAATTACTTTTGGAATCAAGTAACTTTGACTGTAACTCGGTTACATTTAAAATGTAACTTTCCGACCACTGAGTATGACGTAATCAGAATGAGGTTATGACGTATTCAACCTATAAAGCGACTATAATGTAAATAACAGTTTTCCCTTCTGAAAGACAGATATCTGTGACATATTTAATCTTTTAGAAGTAATGTAGGTGGAAATCAATTAATATAAAACGCTCAAGGTCGATCCAAAATACTCAACAGAAATGTTCAGAAGAAGTAACACTTTCGTAATGGGAAGTCAATATGTAATAAAGCTTGAAAAGGTTGTGATCCTGCTTTCCTATCCTGTTTACGATCATGACATTTGCCGGCTTTGATGTTCCTGCAACTAATTCTCTTTAGAGAGCTTCTGCACACTAAATAAACCCTAGTTTCAAGTGGAATTAACTGGCGTCCACAGAGAATCAAATCGAGGCCTGTACATAGCGCGTCTGTTTAATAACCGAGCCCCTCCCCCCTTTTGTGAATTGACGTGGAAAGTTAGCGAGTGCTTGGGTAGGCTCCAGGACTGATTGCTTGTGTAAGCACTGGAAGCCCATTGCTGAGCGTATAGATCGTTGTTGGTACAACTGGAGGCTGATAACTTATTGAAGCAGCTCAACGCCTGAGCATACAGCCTTGTAGTTGTTCTTCGAAAGAAAACAGAAGCAGCATATCAGTGTACGTCGGAACGAAATGTGAAAAAGTATGTTACACGAAGTAACCAAGGTCCTACGCAGCAACACTGTTCAATAACTGCTTGCCCCAACGAGTTAGATGCCCTGTACATTACAGGGAACAAAGAAAACTTTATAACATCCTTTTGAAATTGAATATCCCCTTCCCCACATCAATTACAGCTCTTCTACATGACCCTACACCCCCATAATATGGATACTATATGGGTATGCTCGACGATGTCAAATCACAATATAAGTGGAAATAAAAAGTATCAACAACAGGACATAGTGATCTCCATCATTATTTCATCTCCAGTGTATATCATCGCCAGTGGTACAGTGGGATCCATGAGTATGACCGTGCAAATTGTCCATCACCATGTTCGTGCACTTTATTTGACCCAATAAGAGCTTCAAGAATTAAAAGAAAACTCAAAACAAGCTGTTAACAACCTCTGCACTCGCATACATAAAAATCCATCGCTTAAAAACACATAGGATGTAAGAGAGAAATGAATGAAACTAGTCGTGGACAATTTGCACGGTAATACTCATGGATCCCACTGTACATAGTGTTACAACAAATCTTCAGCACAGACAATCAGAACAGTTGGCCAAAATCAAAATAAGGTTGATAGGGCCAGAAGAAAGAAGAAGAACCAACGAGTTAAAATATATCGTTGTGTGAATACCAGTGAATGGAAGGTAACTCCAGTTTATGAAATTTACAGGAGAGAGGAAATAATGCATTCCTAGGCAGGGTGGATAAAAATCATTATTTTTATTTAAAAAAAACATTTTCGATGATTTTTTTAAAGATTTAAATATGACTTTTTATTTATATCATTTTTTTATTTGAAAAAAAAAAACACTCAAAATTGCTTGTATGATTTTTGGCACCATACATATATATATTTCTAGAAAGGCTTTTCCTAGTAAACTGCGCTGTAAAATATTGGAATAGTTTGATTAAAGCACATAAAACTTATTTGTAAATGTACATTTCTCTGTTTTAATACTGTATATATGAACCTACTATGGATGTTTGTTGAGTGTGTTAATGAAACTATAAAATAAATCAGAAACTTTTTTCCAGTGAAAATAAAACATTCTGCATGTACTCTATAAGTGTTACTTAAAATATATTTTATAGTCTTTGTAACTGAATTTTGACAATATCTTAAATGATAGTTTACAAAATATCAGCTGCCATGTTTAGTGAAAGTTTAATTATAATGACACTACTTACGGCATAACATGATTAGTATTTTGTACATTTTTCTACACAAAATATTTCTGTCTTTGACTATACAAATTATTGAATTTCAAATCAAGATAAATTTAAGTATGTTTACATTTTACATATTACATTTCGTTTCGTATGAGCCTCACCCCATCAGAACATATATTTTATTTCCTTTCCTTTCTTAGAGCCTAATAAACACCATTAAATGATTACGGGATTAATGTATTTTCACCAAAAGTGATTGTGATATCGTAACGATCCGTAGAATTCCAGTCACTTAGCCATCATTTTTTCCAATCAGCCAATTGCTAGAACCATCTAAGGAATGTCTTGTCAGACTTTGCCAAGCTTTCTTCATTGCCATCGTTGTGAAGAGGTGTAAACGATCGCAATCAAGGAAGAGTCTACAGACAACTGACTCGGCATTATGTAGTAATTGAATCGAAATAAATGTCTGGGAAGAGAGAGGTCATGAGGAGTTCTAAGCTATCGATTGGAGTATCAGGAGAGAGAAAACTTGGAGAGAGAGAGAGAGAGCTGGAGGATATTGGGAAAAGACGCGTTGACGCAAGTTGCAAGTCAGACTCTTCGTACAGTGGCGAGCATAACCACTCACCGCAGATCTTCAGCTGCAGTACAGAGACAGGTATACCCATTCCTATAACCATGCTGATCCAATCTGTAGGGGTTTAAACTCAAGAGTTGTGCATTGACATTCAATTAAGCTCTTAATATACCGCGTGTTTCAAAATGATTTGAACGATTTCAACTCCTTATAATCTTTTTATTAATTGTGCAATTTTCTTAACATTTTACACACAAGTTTTAGTGGTAAAAATTGACTAGCTCTCGTTGTAGACTTTTGAGGGCTACGTTGAAAACATGCTCGACCTCTCTCGACATCTGCCTCAGACGTGGAAGTCCTACCAGACGATTTTCCCTTGCGAATGCATCCTGTTGTCTTGAATTGTTGATACCAATTGCGAATGGAGTTCTTTGATGGTGGTTCTTTACGAAATTTGGTACGAAACTCATGTTGAACACTCACAACAGACTGACTAACGTGAAATTGTAGGACGCAAAATGCTTTCTCTGCACCACAGGCAGCCATCTTGCAACTTGTCACTCTGCCACCTGGCGGAAGAAGTTCGAACTACTACGACCGTTCCAAACAAAACTCGAGGATGTGGTGGAAAGTATTTCAATACAATTTTCATCGTTGATAGTTTCTTAACGCTCATGGAACGATTTCTTATCGATCAAATAATTTTGAAACACGCTGTATTTACAATATCTACAAAATCATTATGTAAATTTTGATTTAAATTGCAATCTCTAAATCAATCCACCTTGTTCCTAAGAATATGTCTGAATCTTAAAAAGAGTTAGTAAATGGAAGATACGTGACTCCACCTTAGAGCTAGGGATTAAAAGTGGAGATTTATTGGTCTGACTCCAAATAGAGTTCTTCAGGGGAGTTATTTAAACAAAACCGAGAACAGCATTTTTGGGATTACGTTCTTCTGGTTCTCATACAAGGATATATAAATAGAGTAGTGGAAGGGTTTTCTGTCGACTGAGGAAAATTGAAAGTATGTCAGCAAAAAACGAGCCAATGTGGATTTCAGAACGAATATTAGGCAGAGAATAATAAAATGTTTCGTTACAGTTAAGAGTGTGGCAAAAAAAAATTGAAAGGTTTATTTAGTTTCAATTTTAATTCAATGTACAGTCAACGGCAATAAAAATGGAACATCTAGATCCTGAAGTAGTGGCTTCCCTACAAGGTGTTGCGTGTTGACTAATTCTACGGCGATAAGTGGATTCTAATAGCAAATATTCAATGGCAACTTCTACCAGCGCCGTAGAGTTAATGCAACACACATAACCCCTTGCAGGGAAGCCACTATTTCAGGATTTAGATGTTCCATTTTTATTGCCGGTGAGTGTACATACATATATGTATGCTTTCTGGTGGCC